>NC_142256.1:3145303-3445303 GCF_052056855.1 Sturnus vulgaris
TTCCATTCTCTCTATAATCTGGCAAGTCAGCCTCCACATTTTGTACCTTTTCTTTTTAAGCTGAGATCGTCCAGGTTTTGTAATGTTATATATTTAGTTTTAAGGAAGCTTGGAGAGCTATGAAATAGTCTTTTCAGTCTCAAAAAAAAAAAAAAAAGACTAAAATTTTAAAGCACATTCACAAGCTTGCTTTGAGGAACACAGACTATTCTGTGCATCAGCAATGGAACAACCTGAAATGATCACAAAGTAGAAGCAATCAGACAACACAATAAAAGAACTACTAGAAAATTCAAGAATTATTCACTCCACCCATATAACAGACCAATTCCACTAAATCATGCCAAAGGTCCATCTTGTCCACAGCACTGATTCTTACAGAGGCCAGGAGCAGGAGCTTAGGAAACAGCAAAAGAAATGAAAAAAAAGAACAAACATGGACCAGCTGCTCCTCAGAACCCTCCTCTGACCTTCAACAATTCAGAGTTCAAACACTTCCTAAGCCACAGGTAGTGTCTTTTATCTCACTGATCACATACACTCATTAAAATTCCCATTGCACCCCAATTTCCATAAAGAACAAGATAAAGCAGTGCTTTCTGATTAATAAATCTGATTAGGAATACAAGATCACAGTATGTTTTGGGTTACATTTCAAAGCTGATGTCATGAAACATAATAAAACCCCCTAATTTTTATTAGCTGCCAAATCACTCCTTTCAGTGGCAGCACATCCAGGAAACCTGAGTTACAGCAAGGCATCTCTCACACTGACCCCTGTGAGTGGCCAAAGAATTCAACTTTATGTTTTAACTCTCCTTGAAATACTATTTTGAGTCAGAATCACTGATGGTCTTTAGCACAATTTTACAAACTATTCTGTGATTATTTACTGCAGAGTTCAGAAACGTTCAACTCCTGTAAGATGGAGAACAGGGGTGACTCAACAACCAAATAAAATAAAAATATTGAAGCAGGATGTTCTACAGTTTACAGGTAAGTTTGTAAAAGTACTGACGTGTTATTAGAATCTTTCAAGTAAAGAAGTTAAAATCTCAACTCTTGATGAGGAGGTAATGAACTTAATTAGACTTCTTACAACAGACTAGTGATCTAGCACGAGCAGGCATGTGAAATCTTCTAAAATTCAGTATGTTTAAAAATCACTGTAACATCAATTGCAGTAGCTGTCCTTTAAGTCATTTAAAACAGCAGTTGGTTGTGATTTATTTCTGGGCCAGTTCTGTGACTCCTCAGTGCAAGCTGCCCAAAGTGTAACATTTAGAAATTGAGCTCAGTCACCCACGTCCTTTGGTTGCACTTTTCTCACTGCATGACAAGTACCTCGAAAAGCCAGGCACTGTTTCCTAGAGGCTGCAATGGAACTAGGATGACCTCACTTGCCAGTTCTGGCCCTCTTTCCCTGTTTTCATGGATGGCATCAGGCAAATCCCATCACCTCATTTTCCTCCATCTGTAGAGTGCTGAGAACACAACTTGTCCTAGGAGCTATAATAAGAGAAATGCAGAAATCCCTCACTGAAAGGCTGGAATGAACATCTTGAACCACCAGTTGCAAACCTCACCTGCAACAGGTACCACAAGATAACATTCATTAGTTTACAAGGCAGGAGCTCAGGTTTTCTGTCCCCACAACTGAAACAGGAAGATTTTGGAAACACTTTCCTACAGCTAGAAGAGAAATATTTACAGGTGCTTTGCCTTTTTATTTTGTTTGACTTAAACCTCACTCATTCTCATTTCTCCCACTCCTGTATTTCTAGATAGCAATCAGCCTTACTAGACTGCACAAGTTCAACCTGTTTAGTGAAGCTCTCCAAGCCCCTGGAAGCACAGCTCCTTCCCCCACACCTAATCCAGGTTATTTTGAACCTCTGTGCAAGGGTGGAGCTCAGATCCCAGATCTGCTCTTGAGGAGGTATCAGCTGAGCTTTGGCCAGCATTAGATGGTAAAGATGACATTCCTCAAGAGCCCAGAGCTGCAATCTCCTTGAACATTTTAACATTTCCCAGTTCAGAACATTTTCCTGTGAAGCCAACAGAGCTATCCAAGAATCCTTACCCATGGATGATGTTTTGGAAAACAAAGTTTTTGGTAACAAGTGGAAGGCTGAGGTCATTTGCTGTTTTAAATATGTGGAAGGTGGAACAATACCAGATAATAATCAAATGTTCTCTCAACTGTCTTCCAGCTGATGAAAATAGACTTTTCATCAGCACCTGGACTGTGGGTCCCTGGGACACACCTACAGAAAACAGGGTAGAATACCAAAAGGTAACTTCCAGCCAAAACCAGGAGGTTTGCAGACTTCAGCAGGAAGCTGGACACTAATGGCAAAAATATGTTTAATGGTTATTTCATTACCTCATTACCATCCATCCACACCGACTTAATGATATGGAGAAATTATAGCAGATAAATGCAACTCTATAACCAGGTTACAGTTTGGTTACTGCTCTGTTTTTGGAAGTTATTGCCTTTGCTTTGCCAGGCATGACTCAGTCTTCACTACAAATGTCTGTGTGGAGATACTTGGATACACCAAGCAGAGTCACACTGACTATGAGAGAAACAGCAAACAAGGTGGTTTTAACTCATCAAAATGGAACTGCAGAAGAAAAGGCATTTAGTAGGACCTAGTAATTTATCTGTGCTAAAATTCAAAAGCTTTAAAAACCAATAAATATGACAGAATTTTTTCAAAGAATCCCGGACAAGATGAACAGATTTTGCAAACCATTTTTACACACATCCTCTCTGACTAAAATAGAACAAATACACTTTACATGGTCACTCTTATCACACACAGGGGTAGAAGGGCTGGCAAAAGTAAAGTGGGAAATGCAAGATTCTGCTCAGTAGCCTCAGAAAACTCTTGGAATTTATATTTAGTACTGCTGGATACTGCAGAATAGTTACTCTGTTAGAGTGAGCAGCTCACTGACAAGGTCACAATAAAAATTCTCATGCAAGAAACTCGGTGTTTGAATCTACCAGCTTGGGAGTTTCATAAGAGAACTGGACATGAAAAGCTGAAGCAGATGACTCTGGAATTTGAGAATTATCCCTTCTCTATGCACCAAAAGTATTCAAGAAGGCCAGTATCAGTTGAGGAACAGGAGACATCTGAAACAAAAACCCAAGGAAAACAATGGCTTTATACAGAGAGTTGGTTTTCTTTTTTTAACAATGTCTGACTTGTCAGGACAGACATTTTCATTAGCAGCACTCCAGACAGGTTCAGAAAACAAACCCAGGTTTTCCTGGATGACGTCTCTCCCTTCAGTAACTGGAGCAGGCTGCTTCTGCAGCCAACTGATTTCAAAAGCAGCAGCATCTGTGTGATCAAAAAGTGACAGAGCTCCAACACACAAACTCTTTGGGAAGCAAACCAGTTCCCATTTAAGAAGAGGTAAGGAAAATGGACTCCAGTGTCCAGGGTTTACTTGCATTTTATTGGTAACATCCAATAACTGTTTTTATCAGTATAAGAAGATTTAAAAATACACACGAGCTAATAAAAGCTGCCTCCTACCATGCAGGTAGGTCCTGTTACAGGAAGAAAACTGAGAGGAGTGGGAGAAAGGGAAAATAAACTGGATGGGGATTCAGCTCGGGTGGTTACAAGGGCATGTAGCTAGCTAAGGATTTCCAGTTCACTGACAAGACAAGAGTGCTTTTTTTGATGTAGCCATCACTAGTTCTTGGAGATGCTCCTGCCCATCCCAAAACGATGCTGGAGCCAAGGAGGAACTGCAAGTAACACCACTAACACACAAAAAGCATCGCAGAAGGCAAAGCAGATGAGCATGTAATGTTTTTTTTCCAGTTCAGGACTTCCAATCAGGTAACTCCTAAGACAGTACTTGGTATTCTGAGCATCTTGCTCGTGTTCCACCTCTCCTTTAGTCAGGCCAGCAGCTATTTGGGGTGAGGACACAAAGAAATTCCATCTGCACGAGCAAATGCACTGCGGTGCAGCAGAGCAACTCCCCACTGGCAGCAGCTCAAGGCAAGCCTGCTCCAGGCTTCCATGAGGACACAGGAGCAGATCCAAGACCACTTCCCATGGGATGGGAGAGCCTTCCCCACCCCGTGCTTTTGCTGCAGGGAGCTAGGTCACACTGCACCTATCCACAGAGAGAAATGTGAATTTTATCCAATCCAAAGACAGAGCCGAAGCAACACAAGCTTGGTGGGTCTCTGCAATACATAAATTTCAATACTTCCCTCCCTGCCATGAAAATTAACGTGACAACCAACAACTTGTGAAGGATGCGCTTAGTTCTATTAATTCTTCAGCTTGCTGGAGCAGGAATACTAAGAAAATCCCTACGAGTAAACATTACATATAAGGAAACACAGCTTGCTCGTCTTCTGTTCAACTGTTTAAATGAGCAGCAAACATTCTGGCTCACGCTGTGTTCCAGCGATAAAAACACTCAATCTAAACCAAACTCACAACTAAGTTTGGAGCAGATAAAGTACAGCACGGGCAGGAGCCTCCTCTGCAGTGCAGTGTGGGGGCTCCCTGGCTCGGCTGTGGCACACAAGGGTCACAGCGAGATGGTTTGAACAGCCCGTCCGTCCTCGCATCGCGTGGACTTTGCTTTTTATCTAACAAATTGTTTGGATAAAGAGGAGCAACCAGGGAGGGCTGCCAGGGCTGCGCTGCAGCCTCTGCACCCGACAGCCAACTCCGGCTGTTCATTCACGGCTGAGGGTTCCCTCGAGCTACCGGAAAATGCGCACGTTGAAAGCACAGCTCCCCTCACACAGCAGGGGAAGGGGGCGCAGGGCTGGGGCCGGCAGGGCCGGGGCACGGTGCTCCCTCTGCCCTCACCCCTCCCGGCGCTCCCGGCTCGGCTCCACCGCCCCGCCACACCGGCCCCTCACGCTGCCCCCGCTCCTTCCTTACACGGTGATGTGCCCGGCGCCCCGTACCGCTACGGGATCGGGCGCGTCGCGGGGCCGGGGCAGCTCCTGGCTCCGCACCACGGGCTCGGGCTCATCCTGCTCCTCCTCGTCCTCCTCCTCCAGCTCGTAGATCGTGTCGAAGTCCGCCATATTGGGCAGCAGGACGCTCATCGCCGGCCCTCCCGCCGCGCCTGCGCAGCGCGCGCCGGGGGGCGGGGCCGCGCCTCGGCCGCGGTGGCGGCGGGAGGGCGGCGCGCAGGCGCAGCGGGGCTGTGGAAGCGCTGAGGGGAGCTCGGTACCGAGCCGCGAGGGGCGGCGGATGGCGCCGGGCTGGGCCGGGTTGCCCCGGGTTGCCCCGAGGTGGCTGGGAGCGGAGGTGGCCGCTCAGGTGCGCTCGCGCCCGGCCCTCGGGCGGCGAGTAACGAGTCGGCACGGGGAGCTGCTGAGAGGAGTTAATGGTGGTGGTTATAGCGGAGCCGGGGTAACCTCGTTCAACTCTTGTTTTCAGAGCCTCGCTCTAAGCATTCCGTTTACCAGGGAAGCGGAATTAGCTCCGCTGTCGTTAGCGTTGATAACTCCCCCGAGCTCCGTTCCCACCCCTCAGGTGCGCGAGGGTCACGAGCCGGCGCGAGCGGCTCCCGAGGGGAGTTTGAAGTCGCGGATTGCAGGGAAACCGGGGAAAAAAGCCTTACTGGATTTTCAAAAAAACCCAAACCAACCCCAAAAAAATCTCTAAACCTTTGGCGTACAGAGGACCTGAATATGTGTACCACTGTTAACCGCACTTATAATTCCCCCTCGCGCCTCCCTCAGGTGTGCGAGGGTCACGAGCCGGCGCGAGCGGCTCCTGAGGGGAGTTTTAATTTGCGAGTTACAAGGGAAGCCGGGGGGGGAAAAAAAGTCACTGGATTTTAATTTGTATTCAAAAAACCCACCCAGACCATAAAAAACACCTCTAAACCTTCGGTGTACAAAGGATCTGGATATCTGTACCACTGTTAGCGCATTTATAGCTCAGGTGCGTGAGGGTCACGAGCCGTCGCGAGCGGCTCCTGAGGAGAGTTTTAATTTGAGGGTTACAGGGAAGCCGGGAAAAAAACTCCTGGATTTTAATTTGCTTTAAAAAAAAAGTCACCCCTAAACCTTCGGCGTACAAAGGACCTGAATATCTTTACCACTGTTAACCGCATTTATAATTCCCCCTCACGCCTCGCTCAGGTGCGCGAGGGTCACGAACCGGTGCGAGCGGCTCCTGAGGGAAGGTGGGTGCAGTTGCTGATCCTCTGTTTTTTTTTAAAAAAAGTCTTTTCCAGGTGCGTTTCTGTGACAGTTTTAATAAAAATATCGGGGTAGCGATTTCTGCCCTTCCCCTCTTGGTTTTTGCCCGCTGTGTCGCTCCCAGGAGCACCTGAGGTGAAGATAAGGGAGTGCGGGGGTTGTGGAGTTTTCCCGGAGTTTTAGGGTTTGTTGGTGGGTTTGGAAGGTGAGTTATGTGCAGCGTGATGGGGTGGTGAGAGGGAAGAAAACCCACATAGGAATAGGCAAAACTAAGGAAAAAATTTTCTCAGAATACTTCAGGGGAATTCCCCCACAGCACGCAGGTATAAGCCATTATTGACGTAATAAGCGCTTAATTACCTACTGCAAATGGAAAATAATCCAAAAACTATTGGTGTTTGTAGTTGCAATAGAAGAATGAGAAACGAAATTATGAGGAGGGTGTTGGTCCTTTTTAGTATTAGCATAGCTCCTATAAAGTGTTGGCTCTGGTTTGTGTCCAAATCTGAATTCCTGAGCCGCAGGTGCTCTAAGGAATGAGCTCACCTCCTCCTGAATGAGGTAAAAACGGGTCTCCATCCCTGTCTGTTGTTTCCGGGAAAATCCTTTCCTCATAAATCACCTTTATTGTTTTTCAGGAGTTTCTAGACTGCCGCAAAATGCAGATGACTTGACAGTGAAAATTTTTGTTGTCTCTGAAAGTAACATTTTACGAGCTACAGTTTTATCACTTTATCAAGAGTGCTGCGTGCTGTTGCTTCAGCACATTACTCATCTCATGTGGAGCTGCAGGTAAATCACACTCTAAGCTAGGGAAAAAAATTAAGAAGCAAATTGTTATAGAATGAAATTTTGTTCTCCTATTTTTGTCAAAGTACTTTTTTCTTATTTAGTGTTGAATGTTGCAGTAACTTGTGGAGAAGGTAATTGACCAAATCTGAAAATACATCCTGTTTAGAAACATGATAAAAAGAAGAGAAAATTATTCTATACTTAAGGATCTGATATTTTTTCTACTCATCTTTATATAGATTCATAGCCAATGGGAAGAAAGTGTTGAAACAATTGAAATAAAGTTCCGTATAGGGGTATTAACAAGGTACTGGTCTTTATTTTACTCTCAGTTAAATTCTGAGTGTTTGCTTTAACTGGTTTGAAAACCAAAAAGGTGAGTGTTGTAACAGAGAGCACTAAAAGAAATGATAGCTCTGATGCTGTGCATTTACATTATTGGTTTTAATATTCAGTTGAGATTTTCTTGGCTCATGGCTGCTTTGGGGAACTGTCCAAGGAAAAGGTCATACAACCATAGAATAGTCTGGATTGAAAGGAGACTTAAACCATGAGCAGGGACACTTTCCATTATTCCAGGATGTTCCAAGCCCTGCCCAACCTTGCCTTGGACACTTCCAGGGCTTGCATGTGTTCAGTGCATTTCCAATAAAAATGTCTTGAAAGTTTCACAAGGATGAAAGAGCAAGGGACAAGCAGAATGTGTGCTGGAAAGTGCAATAAATCCCATGGACTTGTCTGCAAGGATGTACAGCTGTGACATTCAATATGACAATGGTGACACTCAGGTGCTAGGGCAAACAGGAACACATTCTGCACTCGTGTTTAATTGAAAAACCTCCATTTAATGCCACCTGGGTTTTGATTTCATAAACAAGCCAATGTTACAGACATTTAAATGGGTGTTGTGCCAAAAGAACACATGTGATGGCATTAAGGCATGAGCTCCAAAGCAGGTGGTGCAATTGAGTGTAAAATGAAGCATAATTTACTGTGTGACCTCTTTATAATGAGGGTCTGAGGTGTTAAAAACCAAAAAAAAGTGTTTTTAATTGGAAAAGGTACTTTGCTATAGCAGCTTCACATTTAACATTTTGTGCTTTTAAATAATAGATTGAAGCCAAAGTTCAGGTGAAGTTTCAGTAGACTTTTTGTGTTTGTGTTCTCTCCCATAGGAACAATGACCATCTGGATAAAAATAGACTATTTTAGAAAAAACACCTTTTGTGTTCCATGTCTGTATTTTAAAAATGTCTGTTTAGTATTGGGTTTGAGAAGTAAATACTAGAGGGAATTTTTTCAGCATGACTTAGCAAACTTTATGGCTTCACAGGAAGAAACAGAAGCTTCATTTTCAGTGCTTCTTTAGGATCTGTTTATTTGATGAAACTATTATGCCATAAAAATGGAAAGATTTGTGGAAGCATGATGGTCTGGTAATGTTTATCCACATAAATCACTTCCTTTCTTGGAATCAGAAGTGTTTTTATATAGAGCATGAAACACAAGGAGCAGAAAAGCCAGGAGTTAAACCAAAGCACAGTATTAAATAAAAGCACTGTTGGGAGAACATGGAAAGGGAATGTTAATGTGGGCCTGGGAGATTCTGAGTCTTCTTCCAAAGTCTTTTTTTTTTTTTGTTTGTTCCACACAAATCACCACGACACAGGCATTCTTCAGGAGGAAGAATATACAAGTGATGTCAGGTGGGCTGCCAGAATTCCCTCATTTCACACAGGAAGAGGTTGTTGGATAATGGGAATATACTCTTGGAGTTTGGAGAAAGTATTATAAGTCTGGTGGACAAACCTTCATGATTCTTGATCAATGCAAACTCTTTTTCCAAGGTGATTTGCATCTCACTGCAATTTCCCATTGCTTTGTTCAGAGGTAGAAATGTGGAGCTCATGAGGCAAATGTGGATATGTTCATTTGGTAAGAAAGGCAAGTCAAGAGTCGTGTGTGAGGTTCAATAAAACTGATTTTGTGATACAAATGTTTTGCAATGTCTAGAAGGGTTTTTGCTTTGTGCAGAGGTCTGCAGCTCTGTGCTGCCTATACCGAAAATGATGTAGATCAATTTTCAAAAATAATCTCATTTTCCAGAGGTTGTCAAGTTTCTGATCCAGGGTTTTTTTTGACCAGGATGACTATTGCAAACAGCCAATTAGGGGTTTAAATTATGCTGTCTTCATAAACTGATATTGTAAATATCTTGTAATGAGTTACTTTCCCTATCTCCAACTAAGGGTACATCTGTAGTTTTCTTTCTTTTCTCCCACTGATCAATATTTAGAAGTTAATTAATAAAGCAAATTCACTGTGGTGCTACACTGAGTGTGAGCAGGAGCAGTTTGTGCCAGAGACCCTTCTTGAAGTATTTCTGGACAGTGGGACTAGGAGGGCAGTTCTGCCAAAGCTTTGGCACCTCCCAGGATTCTGATAAGAATCGAGGTGATTCAGATGAATGTCAGAAGGGATTTGCTGGCTGCTGGAATTAGACAGTTGTGTGATGCAGAGATTTCTTTTGGTATCAGCATGGTGTTAAAGGGGCTCAGTACCTTGCAAACTGGAACCACCAGTCAACCAGCTGAATTCAAACTGTGTCATGGTTTTCTATTTACATACAGTGAAAAACAGGACACTTGGAGAGCTTGGGGAAGAGACCCACTGGGTGCAAAGGATGGCATTTGATCAATTATTATTTTAACTGCTTAACAGTGCTAGGGGAGAGTATAACTAAAGTCCCTGGAGAAATCTTCAAAGGAAGAAAGATAAATACTGAAAAATGTTATTTATAGCCTTGAGCGTTTCATCCATGTAAATATAAATTTAAATACAGGGGCTGATCACATCTGCTGAAGTTTCTCCTTCACAGAAGCAATGCTGAAGAGTCAAACACAGCTGCCCAGGAATGGTGGAAAGCAAAGGCTTTGTCTGTGATGTCTCCATCCAAGTGCACATGCTGATCTCGTGTTCCCATGCAGAGCATGACCATGGATGGGCTCCTGTCAGCCTGGCCTGGAGTCCTTCATGGATCTCTGAAATGTGCCAGCACAAAGTGCTCAATTTCTGTTTTGGTTTGGGATGATGTTTTCTGGCTCATGGCATAGCTGCAGTCTGATAAAGTGTCTAAGGCCTGTGAGAGGCAGGGAAAGGATTTTCTTTGAGCTGCTTGCCTTTTTCCCCTCTCTGTCTTTGCAGCCTCTTGATCTGATACTCTGATTGCAGTTACTTTCTGATAGAATTTACTAAAAAATATCCTGATTAGTCTAAAAGAGTTTAATATTTTTCTCCTTAAATTATTTTGAGAAACAGCTGTGCCACTGCACTGAGGTTAAAGGGATGTTATGATGCATATTGGAGGTAGTTCTGCACAGCAGCAGATAAGGGGAATAACTTCTTATTTGACTTAACTGTAGTCAGAAAAGATAATCTGATTCCAGTCTGTAGGCTTAGAGATCATTATCTAGTGGATGAAAGAGACTCTCCCCTAAATATTTATTAACATATGCTTGGGATACATTTAAAACACATCTGATGGATAAAATTCGGGATAAAGATCATGAAAAAGAAAAACAGTTTTTATTGACAAGACTGATATTAAACATGCCAGAGGAGGTGCTTTGTATCCCATTCCAACTCTAAAAACATTAAAATGGGTTCCTTTAGAGTGATTCCTTTATGAGCTGTGGTTGTTCTGAGTGCAGGCTTCAGTGGCTCCTGTGAGCAGTTTGTCAGGGCAGGCTGGTGTTTCCCGACTGCCCGGAGCTTGGTTAGAATCTGCAAGATGACGATTTGAATGTGTTGGTTGTGAACCTGGTAAATAACTGTGTTTCATTTCACTTTTGTCAGAAATGAGGGGGAAAATCTGAAGCAATGCATTTCTAATACACAATGAATGGTGTGCTGTGTGTTATAGCTGTACTTGCCATTTCTCCTTGTTGATGTGAAAACTGATCAGAGAAAAAAAAATCTGAAAACGACAAGTTTTCTCTCTCTCCGTTTCTGTGCCACTGCTAAGCCTCACAAAGCCCTCTCCTGGTTTCCATAGAAATGGCCCTTCTGCTGATTTGAGGTAAAGGTTCACTTCCCTTTTTTCTTGCATATATAAAGTCTGAGTTTCCTGAGAGATTATTTTATATACTACATCCTTCTTGTATAGAAGGACAACCCAGGTAGAGGGACTGGTGGAACTGGGGAAACTTCCTCTCCCACGGAAAAAATGTGGATTTATGTGACTGAAGAGCAGAGAAAAAGAGGCATGTGTGTGTCACAAGTGCATTTCTGTGAATGTGAACAGAAGCAGCTCTGTGTGTGCATGTTCCACAACGTGCTCTGGCTCCTTAATGTCCCTGTGATCCCACTGGAACATCAGCGAGTGGATTTAGGAGCTCCTGAGTTAAAGCCATGCAGATGTAGTCTCGATTTCTCATTGGGCTGAGTTTTATAACTATTTACATACACAAGCTTTTCTGTTTACAGTTGTTTGCATTAGAATACACCCATTTGTTTGTACCATATGATAGGAGATGACTAGAAAATATATTGGGGAACCACCCACAAAATGTTTACAGTGAGTAAGGTCTTAATCTGTGTTACAGGATTTCTTCCTAGTTTAGTTTGAGACATTTATGTCTACAATGATATCATTCAGAATTTAGTTCTGATGAGTGTTATTCTTGTAACTTCCAACAGAATTGCTGTCATGGAGTTACTGTAACAGAGTTATTTTAAAATAAACGGGGAATAGTGAGGCAAATCCTCAAGTTTGTTTTCTAGTGTTTCGGATGCAGATGATGAGAGCTTTGAGTTCTGTCCATGGTGCATTATGAAGGCTCATTGACACAAAGAAAAGCAGAATTTTTTCTGCTGTTTCTGAGAGCAAGAGTTTGATGTGGGTGAAATAAGTGATGCATGATTTTCATAATGCTATTTTCTTTTTCGCTTCTGCTTTTTTCCCTTTTTATTACCTTTGCTACCCTTGACATTTTCAGGAATATTAAATTTTCCCAATAGAGCTGTTCACTTGTATACCAGCAAAAAGGTCTTATTAAGACATTCCAAAGAACAGTGCTACTGAAGGGCTTGGGGATTTTTTTAGTGCTTTGGGTTTTCTTTCTGCTTTTTCCAGACTCATCACTTGTCCTGCAGATACCATTGCTACCTTCTCACTTGCCAGCACGGAGCAGTAATTAAAGCAAACCCTACTGTGATGGTGTCCTTAATTTGTGCACTTTCAGGAGTGCCCATGAAGTGAACATTTCTGTTGTGATTGCTCAGCTGCAGGTGACAGCTTCAAAATACCCTCTCAGCTGCTTTGGGAGAGTTGTTGCCTTCAGCCCCACATAAGTGTCAGGGATAAAACCAGTGGCCTGAGACTGCTCCTGTTTCACTTCAAATGTTTGAAGATGTCAAGCAAATTCTTTATTTGCTTGTTGGTGGTTTGCTTGTAGTAACAGTTCTGTTTCCATTCCACTTGTGTATGGATTTTTGAGCAACAGTATGTGCAGTCCTAGAAGATTCAGGTAATACTTCTCTTCCAAATAATCTGGCATTTCCTAATGCATGTGAGAAATTGCTACATTTCTTACAGTGGAACAAATCTTGGCAGGTTTGGTATATTCTGAATCTGTAACTATTGCTTGAATACAATTCCATAGGGCAGAGATGATCTGTGTTATTTAATTAAATGCAATATGTTGGCATAGCAACATTGTTATGTTCCTTGAGCATTTAAAAGTGTTTTAAATGGCTTTGCTGTTTTTGAAAAGTAGCATTCTTTTCAGTCCATTTAAGTGTAAATATTTATTAACATCTACGGTTTCCTCTAATTATATAAATGGAACAAACCAAACACACCCGGATTTTTATATTTTCTGCAATAGGACTCTATTTTATCATCAGTTCTCTTAGTTTTCTGTGTATATGTATGATCAGACTAGAACTACCTGTATTGAATCTTCAGCTGCATCATTCTTTGTGTCAGTGTCTGAAGTAAATTACTTGCTAGCAAAGATACCGAGAGATGAATCTTAGCAGCACAAAGTCCCTGAGATTTTTGCAGTAATTAAAATATTTTGGTTATAGGCTCAGATTTCCTGCTTAGAAATCAGCACCCTGAAGGCAGATAAATGAAAATGGTCCCTTGAAAAGTTGAATTTCCAAGGTGGGAGATGGCAGTGGTGGCAAAATCCATTCTTGCTTTTTCTTTTTTTCCTGTTTTGTTTTTTTCCCCTTCTGTTCATTCTGAAACTATGACTTGATGAATGTCATTAGGCTGTAATCCATTTATTCCATGTGGTGGTGGGAACAGAGAATTTGACAGTTCATTTGGACTGAGTGAACCAGAGTCACTCTGAGCTGAGCCCCCGCTGCCATCAAACTGTGAGATTTTCTTCTTGATCATTTTTCTTTCTTTTGCTCGGCGATTCTGGAACCAGATTTTCACCTGGGGCATTATAAATGATACCTGATTAATTCAAAGTGCTGCTCAACTTTTACAGTAATTATAGCAATGGAAAGGTAGGTAAGTTCAAAAACACTATTTAAAAACCCCCAACCCAAAGCAAACAAACAAAAAGCCATGAAGAAAAAAGCCCCAGAGCTAAAACCAAACCAAAAAACCCTTCACAAACCAAAATACTGAATTTGTGCAGTGAAAAGTTTTTGCATTATTCTGTATTCATTTTTGGCATAATAATCAATGGAAAATTGATTCATTCTTTCTTGATTTCTTTTATTCTTGGGCCTGGTGTAGTGAACATGCTGTGTTATATTTAGGAACACAGAAATCAATGAACTCATTGAGACTCAGATGCCACAGAGTTCATCATTTCAGCTTTGCCAGTGTCATAATTTAGGAAGATGCAATTATGGATTATTGTGATGATATCTTTATTATCTATGTTACACATTAATTCAAAGCCAAGTAGTGAGGGTTCTTTTTCTTAATTTATGTTGTGAATGATTTTTGTGTGTGCATATATTCTTATGTATTTAAAAAGTTTTGATTGCTTTTATAACTGTAATATATAAACATGTATTTTTATATACATAAATAAGTGTACTTAATGTATACCTAAATATGTATTTTACAGATACAGATTTACTGTTATATGTATAAATAGATCTATCAGCATTACTTAAAGACAGTCAATTTCCCGGGCTTATTGTGCAGATGAAAGACTTGTTTAAGATCTACTTTAAGTATCTCTATTCTCTTTCCTTATGTGAAAGTGTGAATGAGGAGGAACTTCTGTTTTCCTTTTGTGTTTTCCTTCTTGCTAACTGTGTTCTTAATTCACAGTATTTATTACAGCCTTTAAAGTGTGTTGAATACAATACAATATAAAAGTTGTATCCTTGCTTTGTATTAAAAATCTCACTGTTTTATATTTGTTTTTATTACCTTGCTGGTATTGGCATGAAGAAGGATTTAGCTTTGTCCTGTGGAAATGCAGATCAATTATGTATTTTGTCTACATTATACTTGAAGGAACTTTACCAAGTTAAAAATGGGGTGGCATTAGGAGCAGCAGCTCTGTAAAAGGAAACTGCTGATTTTCTGCAGGATCACTGGTGACTCCAGGCATGGCTGTGTTCTAAATCAGCCAGCTTGCATAACATTAAGGTGGAGGTTGCAAATCTCTCATAACTTCAGTTCTCTGAAAATTTTCCAGTGCATCTCTATCCTCCTGTGTGACAACCTTTAGTCCATCCATGATAAACTTGGTTTTTGTTGTTCCTGCCTGGGAGCACTCCCAGTCTGTGCAGTTCATTCTCTATACTATTTGAGTCTGGACTGAACATCACTGCACTAAAATATGTTTATAAAATTCCAGTGCTTGATCCTAAAATGCCAGTGACTGTCTCTGCATTCCAATGCTTCCAGCCTCCATTGGTCCCTCTCTGGTCCATGCCCTTCCACAGACTGAGTGCAGAATGAGAGGAGGCCACTGAAAAGAGGAACATTTTAAGAGACCTGAATGTGTATATTTAGAAAGAACAAAAGCTTGTAAAATTCTAAAAAGAAAGATCTCTGGTTTATATTTACCTCGGGGTGATAATCTGGTTTTTAAATGAGATGACTAATTCAGTATCATCAAATCTGCCCTTCTCCTCCAGCTGTAGCAAAACCATTGCAATTCTGGAGGCTTGGATCCAGCAGTTATTATATCCACACACTGCACAGAGCTGTGCTTGGAAAGATGCTCTCCAACACAGGGGTTTTAGGGAATTCTCATCCTGAATTCCTCTAGTGTCTGTATGAACACAGCTAACGTAGCTGTGTCCTGCTCAGGAGCCTGGCTTTATCCAGGACAGATTAAATTTGTACTAGATATGAGTGAAGGCAGAGCTGTTCTCCAAAGGAGCAAGGATCCAAGTATGCACTTAAACATTGCCTGGATGGGTAGTCTTGGCTACACATATGTGTGGCAAAAAGAGATCCTGGCTTGAGAATCCAAGGCTGTAAAACTCCCCTGAATATTCTGAATTCTGACAGATGAAGAATGTGGCCTGTGGAAATGGTGACAATATATTTATAACCAAAAAAACCCATAGGTATCTCTTTGGATTGAGTTTTGACTTTCTTGTCTTCCAGCTGAAATATATCAAATGCTTTAGATTTTCTGCTGGCCATTATTTGGTGTGATTTCAAGAAGAAATAAAATTATGAATGTTGTAACTACTGGGACCATAAGTAAGATCCTGTTAAGCTAAAGTGTTTAAATTCCAGCTGGCTAGCAAGCTAGAATGTAAGAATCCCTACAATTTAAAGTAGAAGTTGATTCCTCCATATCACTGGAGGGTTCTGTCAGATGAGCCTGTTAATAACCATGGGGTTGTGCAGTGGGTTCTGTGTGTCAAATGCAGAGAGGCAGGGGTGGCTGCTGCTGTGTCCCCTGGCAGTGGCAGTGCCAGGGCACTGTGGGCACACCTGAGTGAGGGTGCTCTCTGTACCTGTCTCTCGGAGAGTCCCAGGTTTGCTGCGAGTTCTGACTTCCTCCTGATTGTAATGTATCTGTTGCAGTGAAATTCCTTCTCTAATTCCAGCCTCTGGTGATCTGTGTAAACAACCCGGTACTTTTCTTTTGTTCTTGTTTTACCTGGTTAGGAAAGAAAGATGATTCATATATTGAGTTGGATTTTCCATAGCAGCTTGCAAACATCTCAAGCAATTCACAGACATTAATTAAACTACAGAATACTTGTATGGGATGGTTTGCTGTGGTACAGAGGAGGAACAGAGGTGCAGGGTGAAGTAACAGAGTATTGGTTACCATAACTGTCTTTCCCTCTTTATTCCCCCCTCTCTGTAAACATACAGTTAAATGTGAAGTTCTTAAGTGATAAACACCCTGAAGCATCTTAAATAATTAAAAGCAGTACATAATTGGTGCTGGCTATATTAATCTCAAAGGGGTTTCATTTCAGTGCTCAGTGAAGTGACTTCTGTGTCTATGAGAGCATAAACACCCAGGATTTCAAGACTGAGCTTCAGTCACAATTTGTGCAGTTGTACCGTGGCCTAATTCTTTATCAGAGTTTCTGGAGATTGTCTAGCACAAAGATATGTCCTACTAGAAATGCTTTTCCTTTCTTTCGTGCCATAGGATAAACCGAGAAGTTCAATAATAATTTCATTTACTTTTTCAGAGGGGTCCAGTCTTGCAAGGTGCTGAGTACCTGTAGGATATTCCTGAGGGTACTCTGTGCTGGGCTTCCCTTTAGAGTTGGAGGTACTTGACAATTTGTAAGATGAGGCAATAAAATCTTGTAAAAGGATTTCAGGATCATCCTCTCTCTAATGTATAAAAGAAATACTCTTTGATATATTGGCAAAAAGCTGTTAAGAGAAGCATTACTAAATGTTTAGAATGTATCTCTCATTTAATATAATTTTAAAGCAGTTCTTCATATAACAATAATCCAGAGAGATCCGTTTTCAGCTTATTTGTTCTCCTTGCACTTTCAACAGCCAACTAGATAGTTTTCCTTTTTTCTTCTGATCTTCCCAGTTTTTTTTGATGTGAGTTTTCTGGGACAAACTGTAGGACAAAGACTCCTTTAAAGTGGTTCCCTAAAATCCATTGAGGTGTTAAGATGAAGCACACGCCACACAAAGGAGCGACAAGGAGATCTTATCAAGAACCCCTTTCACATTCAGAAACACAAGCCAATTGGTTTGGAATTTACAAGCCCTAAACAAATGTCAGACGCTTTCATCTTAGCAGAGGAAAAAGGGACAGAAATAGATGAAGGAATATTTTTTCCTCAGTTCTCTTTAATTTTGGACCGACACCGAGGACAGACTGGGATATTTTTATCTGAAGGTAGACACAGCTGAAATACACATAATTAGGGATATTTTCCCAATCCTATGCCACTTCAACGTCCAGCATAGAAGATTTTCCTGCCTAAATTTGCAGGACTAAATCATCCAACTAAGTTTACTTTTTTTTCATAGTACAAATCGTTGGCTTTGAAATATTTGCCCTCAGTGATAGTTCTAATGCTAACAATAGTATAGATATTCAGGTTCCTTGTAAACTGAGGGCTTAGAGGGAATCTTTGAAAACAAGTTAAAATTCAACAAGGTTATTCCGGCCTCACTATAATCAGCAAATATAACCATGATTTGAGGGGGTGGAGAAAAAGGAGTAGTTTTCCCCATTCCCCTTGGTCATAAAATTCACAGAGTATTTCTTCTGAAGACAATAAAGCTGGGAGAAGGCCTCTTTATTTGCTGTGAAAATCATCACCCTTTCCGGCAATATAACTCCTGAAGAAAGGAGGGAGAAGGAAGAGACAAGAGTGCATATCAAAGCAAAGTGAAGTGTTAAAAGGGTCTGTTGCCTCAATATGACAGATAGGCCTCAAAACCTCAGACAATGTAGGCCAGTGGAAAATAGATGTCACAACTAATTTACAAAGCAAAATAAATTAGCATTAAAGCAGGGGCCTGGCCTTTTTTCCTGCTTTTCTGTTTTGCTTTCTGGCCATGTTTCTGCTCTTCTGTAATAAGAATTACTTGTACATCACTGCTCGTTTAAACAAAGACATGAAATGTGTTGAGTATTAAAAAAAATCTTGTGGCTTAGCTTGTAACATATGAAAATAATCTTTTGTTTGGTCTTGTTAAAGTCCCTTCCCTTTCTGAGAAGGATCGCTCCCAGATGAAGTTTCATATGAAGTTTTAAAACCTTTTTCTAGGCCCTTTAGAAACCCTTTCAATAAGTTTTACACTTTGAAAGTTCTCTTGCTCTCAGAAAATACACATCTTACCCTGTTGATTACACGGGGTTTAGAAAATAATTGGAATTTCTGCTCCAGCATAAATGAAGTCGATGGCAGGTTTTATCATAGATTTTCAGTAAAACCAGGATCAGACTGTCAGGAATTCTTTAGATGTTCTTTTCCTCACTTGGAGGTCCTGACTGGGAAAGTCTCTTTACCAAGCCCACTTTCCATGTTTGACTTTTTAAAAATTTCTTACTGCCTCGTATATGTGCAATGTCTGTGTGTTTGAAGTACAACAAGGGTTGGTTCTGAATACACAGCTACAGTCTTTTTGTCAGAGGATGTATCATTTCAAATCATTCAGATAATGTCTTATCTGTTGAAAGGACAGAGTACTTCTGTCTTTGTGAGGTTGTTTCATCCTGAAGATTGACTTGATCAGGTAAAGTTTCATTTTACTTTACCTGCAGTTGAATTTTTTTTTTGGTATCAAACACTAAATAAGAATATTGCATCAGAATGTAGTGTATTTAATAGAGTCTAAACAGAGAGGAAACAATTCCCACTGACATCCCTTCACCCAAAATAGTTCCCACTGTCTTTAGGACAATATTTTAGGAGGCTCCCTCATCTAATTAGGTGTGTTGTGGTTTCTCTTACTCAATTCTGCTCATGTCCATTCATGTGTGCACACACTGGTGGAGTTAAGGATATACAAATGTTTAGGCATAGAAATGTATTTATAGAGTTTAGGGCTGTAATTCTGGGATTTTAAGGCAATGAACTTTATTAACCAGTGATAACACTGCAGGAGAGGAACCAGTAGCTACTTTGATAAACCCAAATAATATTATGGCAATAAGGAAAAACAGCAAGTGTGTTTCAAAGAGGGGTTATAATGGCATCAAGTCAGTTTTCTTCTAGAGAAAATATTGATAAGATGGTACAGTTATGTGCATAATTTTAGCCTTGTAATTTATTTGAATTTTCTTCTGTTTATCACATTTTTTTTCTATGTCAGGATTAAAATTTTCCATTTAAAAAAAACACCAATGAAAAGCCAAATCTCTTTGGTACTTTTCTTGTTTTGCACAATTACCACCTTTATGCTTTACTCTCACGATCTCTTTTTTTAAGGTGGGTTGATGCCTTGAGCTCACTTCTGTGAAGTCCTCGAGTGTTTTTACCACTTCAAAGGACTGGGTTCTAGGAATGCACAGCCTCAGGACATGCAGCTATTGATGGGATCTGTTCCACCTGTCTCCAATAGTTCATAAAGTATTTCAGAATGTGTGTAAATCCTGTGTAAGCCCTTTGCAGTCTAGAGATGAATTTAGGCCCAAAACTGTGTCTCTGAATTGCAAATATATTTTATAAATTTGAACAAGCACATGAGAAACCTTTCAGGGTCTTCCAAGACTGTTCCATAAGTGTAAAGCAAGAATTTAGATTTTCAAGTGTGTTAAACTTTAACAATGTAATTCTTCAAGAACGCCACACATTGAAAATTCAGTGCCAACATGACACAGCCAGAGCTGCCTCATTTACATTCAGTACTCTCAGCTGAATTTGATCTACACTCAAGTCTTGCATCACTTCTACACCTGGCAATCTCCAATGATGTTAATGAAGTTACTGGGATTTACATGAGTATACAGAAGGGGGGGAAAGCAGACTCAATCTGCCTGGCTTTGAAGGCCTTTGTAGAGGCTCCAAGTGGCAGGAGAGCATTGTGATATCCTAATGTTCACCAGGCATTTTATATTTAGTAACAGAGGCTAAACAATGTGTGCCTGCTTTATAATTTAGAAACAATTACCAGGCTAATTTTGCTTCTGAATAATAATCATTTGAAGGAGGATTCTATCTGAAGCACCAATGCAGATTTTTTGTGTCTTCTAAGATTGCTCCAATAGTACTTGCTCTGCTTTCTTTGGAGCATTTCTTTGATGCTCCCTAACACACTCTTACTACTTTTAACCTTAACAACAGATTTAGCAAACCTTGCTACACCCAGTTTCCACCTTGGGAAAATACATGGAAAGGTTCATCTGGCAGGCAGCTTGTGACAAGAACAGGCACATCAGTGAGTGACACTTGCAGGAAAGAGATTTTTAATTGTGTAATTGTGGAAGCTGAAAAATTCTGGCATGTAGGGAAGTAAAACTGATGTGAAATTAAATGAAAAGAAAGCTTAACCAAGGAATTATGTGATCTGCAAACAAAATAGTCTATGCTGATTGTTTGAGTCAGATTGCTTCTCTAGGAATATTTGTGCTCACCTAATAAATCTGGGCAGAAAAATAGCAGGAAAATTGCAGAAAATTGCATAATCACTGCAGTTAGATCAGAGCACATAGTTTTCTTTATAATTATGGAGGAGTCTGTAAGGTTTAAAGAGATCAACCTGATTCTATATTGATATTTTCCCTGCAGCACAAAATAACTGTTTCCGTCTGTATCTGTTAAATGTTTCTGCATTGCTCCATAACACTTTCATGATTATCATGTTTTTATCACACAAAATGCTTTACAGAATGTTCCAACAGGGATTCCTGGAGCTGAGCTCAAACCATGTCCCACCACATCAGCCATTCCACTACAGCAACCACATAAAGCCTTTATGGGAGAAAGTGAAACTACCACAAATTTAGTTAAAACTGCATTCAACATCAGTAGGTTAAATAAATGTCATAAATGACCCACCAACCTCTGTGCTTTAGGTAAAGTTAATTATTTCTAAGCTCTGTGATAGCAGAAGATGCTTTCTGAGGTTGAGAGTTGAATTTGCACTCACCAGCAGTGTTGGTTTGCACCGTTTTCCTCATCCACTCATAAGAGCTGTGCCTTTGGCTGTTGGGAGAGATTTGCTGGGCATGAATTGTATCTACAGGAGGTAACCCTGCAGCAGCAGCGGGGTGCAGGGAGCTGTAATCAGCAGAGCTGTAGGAGCCCTGGCCAGGGGACGAGCCATTGATGTGGGCAGCGGGCACGGCGCTGGAAGGGCCTGGGCCGTAGGCGCTCCAGTCGTCGCGCTGGGGGCCGTAGTGGGAGCCCCAGGCTGGGGCTGGCTGCCCGTGGGTGTCCAGGGCTGGCACAGGGTGGTATCCCATGTAGTCGGAGTAGGCTGGAGCAGACACGAAGTTTTGCACGGGCAGGTTGTTGCTGTTGGCCCTGGCAGATCCTGGGTACATGCTGGGCTCCTTCTCCAAGAGCGAGCTCACGTACATGGCTGTCCCAGATGTAAACACGGCGTCACAACATCTTGTTCCTCAGTGTCTTCTTTTACTGCTCAAAAATATTTGGTTTTCTCTAATAATGCCACTCTGCTTGGAATCTTCTACTTCATCCTCTTTTATTATCAACTGTGTTACCAGGTGCTGGTGGTAATGGTTTACCAAGATCTTGTCTGACGTCAGCCCAACTGCCTGCCTCATAATTACATTTACATTCAAATGAAGGGCTGACCAACCCCACCTTGCTGCTGGTTCTGGTGCTTTCTCTTTCAGAGAACTTTTATCTATCCTATTATCCTGCACTGATATTCAACAGCGATCCCAGTCCTGTAAGATGATGCAATAGTTGCTTGGATTTGTAACTTAAATAGTTAAATAAATACACCTTTTAAAAAGAACTTAGAGTGGTAACTACAATAGCAACGTTTAACATTCTTCTTGTCTGAAACCTTTATTTTGTCAGGTATTATCAATCAACAAATAAATCTGTTACTGTCTTAATTTCTCATATAATTAAAAAATCTCCTTTTTAGTCTTTAATGGGCACAGCCAATTTGAATAATTTTAATTCAGTAACTTCAAAATATCCAGCACCTTGTAAACAGCATGTCTTGAGTATAACCGTCTCAAAAATGTTCCTCTCATTGTTGATGTTTCTAAGAGGTTTTCTAGAATGGGAGAGTTTAAAGCTCTCACCGTAAGACACATGTTCACACTCTCCCCATACAGAGTGATTTAAGAGATCCCTTCATCTGGTGGCTGTTGCAAACTGATAAATTTTAAAAAGCAGACAATAAATCTTCCTAACAAAGATGGTGCCAGAAGTACAAAGAAAATGACTGTAAAAAGTAGTGAAAAAAGTCTTTGATTAGGCCCAGGAATATTGTTGGCTTCTGTTTCAAGCCAAGCTATATCTCCCTGAAAGGAGGCCGGTTCCTTCCTCTGGGGCTGCTGCCTGTAGTCTGCTCTCCTTGGCAGCTTGGGCCAGGGAAATCAGCAGGGAGAGACATCTGGGTTGTTAAGTTTGTGGATCAGAAGTGCCCCGATGCTGCTCTGTGACACACGGGTGCTCCCCGGGTCAATGTCTGTGTCCTTCTGAGAAAATTGATTCTGAAAGTGGCTTTATATCCTGTTACTAACAGCTTGTTATTAACAGGAGAACTGAACCACACCCTAGGACTTTAGAATTGCCTCTCCGGGTTGGGTAGCTGCAATTTGTGGAGTGAATACGACGTATTTTTATTTTGGATGGGTTTCTTTGCAAGGAGCTATTTGTAAGGGCTATGCTTGCAAAAGAGGTGCAAATTACAATGAGTTGTTTCCCTTTACAGAGGTGTGGGTTTTCATTCAGTATCCTTTGTATTTTGACACTACTCGTATTCACACGTCCCTTCTAATTCCAGCACTAAAGGATTCTAAGTTTGTACTTACAGACAGGAAAGATATTCCTCTTCTCTTTAGGATTGGCCTTTTTTGGGGAAAGAATTTGTACTGAGAAGTTAACAAAATCTTTGTAATTAATTTGGGTATATTTACAGAATTCTGCATTAAGCATTGGGATCCTCAGAACGTTGAGGCAAATTGCGTGGGATAGGGCATGGAAAAAATAGGATCTTCTATAATTGGTGTACCCTTATAAAAATTGACATGAAAAATAAATGGAAAGAGACTCTTATTCCCTTTATCTTGAAAGACAAAGAATTGTAACACAATTTTTGAGAGCCCACAGACTTTTTAGTACTGAATGTCATCCAAATGAAAGAAGATGTGTTTCCTGTATCCTTGGACTATTTTTCCTGGTTTTGAGCATTATTCCCCTGTATTTCTGAGAGTTGTGCAGGGCTGTCAGTCATAGGCAGAGCCATAGGAGGGGAAGGTTTTGGCTGCATTGACTGCAACTGCATTCACTGACAGGGTATCCATGAACATTGCCTGCTCAGAGATTCCAGCTCAGCCCCATTGTTTGATTTTCCCCAAGCACACCATTTTCACATCCCTGTGAATGATGTAAGTTCATTTTCTGCAGTAGATGATGGGAACATTTTTAATCCCTGGGGTTCCTCTTGCTTTATCGATGTCTCTGCACATAGCCCCAACAGTTTCAGTATCAATCCTATTTTTTTGTATCTCAGAGCGTTATCCTTTATTCTCTGTTCTTCTTTTATCTTTTGTTTATGCTCCTCCTTTCCCTTTCTTGTTTTGCCTGTTCCATTATCTGAATTTTCTTCAGATCTATTTCGATTCTTTCCAGAACATAATTAGATCAAGATACTCCGATGGCAATTTGCTACACTGATTTGATATCAGCTAACAATAGTAAGCTTTGAATAAGGCATTTTATTTAAAAAGATTTACATTGCAGGATAAGATTGCTGGGTTTGACTGCAGATTTTTAACACCAACGTGAGAATAAGATAACTAAAATGGCAATGTTCAAATGATCTGCTCCCTGGGTCTGCTATCTCCTACTTTGTGTAACAGAACAGGGTGGAGATATAAAAAAGGAGCCGTACATTTGCATGTTGTCTTTTAGTTTGAGGCTACCAAAATTTTGGGCTAGCCCTCTGTTTTCTTAGAGCTGATTGATTGCTAATCCGAGTGTGCCTTCCCAAGGATCATTTCTTGGCTCTGCTCAGCTCCTTCCTGCTCAGGCCCAGCATGTCAGCAGCTTCAGAGCCACTGAACCTGCAGTGCAGTAACTTAGGCTGCAGTTCCGTGCATGTTTCTGGTGGGATGGCTTTCAGGGAATACAAAATAGAAGGGAAAAAGTGAACTGCCATAGCCTTGGACTGTGTGGGGCATGGCAGCGGGTGGAGAAAGGGTTTGGTGTGCTGCCTGTGCAATGTGCTGGTGGAACATGGGCCCTCTCTGGACTCTGTGGGGTGGTAGGGAAGTGAGAACAGTTCTGAGGCAATGGGCTGCTGTGAAAATCCACAAAACTCAGCCATGTGGAGTCCTATATTTGCACCATTTTCTGCAGTGAGTGATAAAGGCAGAACAGGACAGATCTGTGTGGCACCAGCAGCAGCAGCACAGTGCTCCTTGGCAGAATTCAGAAAGATGGATTGCCAGGAAAACTGAGCTCCAAGGTTGTTTTTTTTCTTCACCTGTTCAAATGCCAGGTGCAATTTATCTACTAAAGCAGTGGCCAAGGGAGTTGTCTCAGTGGTTGTTAAAAGTGAAGTTTCATGTGTGTTAAATCAAATGTACTTTGAGATCTTTGGGGAAGAAAATTTTCTCGTTTTCTAACAAGTGGTTGATGAAACAGTATCAATAATAACAAATGTGGTGCTCACCACTGGAACTCTAAATTTAGAGTTTGTTTGTACAGGCAGTGGAGATGGTTCTCTATTGTACATGAGCTGTTCTAGAGAGCAATTCCACCCCAGTAATAATAACATAATCACAAACGTGCAATTAAGTGTTTTAATGACAGCTATTAAAACTGCAATTTCAGGGCTACTGTTACTTTAAAACTTGCCTGTAGAATGATAACTTACATTAAAGGTGTTTACAACTCTGATAGTTTTTATTAGGAACGCTTACTCATAAAATTACTCTTCCTTTTATATGGAGATAAGAAGACAATAATCTGTCTGTCTTTGAAGCTTGAAAATGCTGTGAAATCTCTCTTGTGTTGGGGAATCAAAAAGCAGGTGAGCTGAATGTGCCCCTTTGTGGATCAGGTGATAGGAAGAGATGTTTGTTTTCTTGCCTCCAGATGGCCACTCCAGTAACACTGGAACATTTAGGAATGCTCCTTGCCCATACTTTTAGAGCTGCACGCTTGGAATTTCATGCTCAGGACTTTGTTAGGGAACTCTGTATTGCTGATCGTTCTAATGCAGCTTTTTGGAGGTGTTACTGACCCTATATTCAGGCTGGGTTTGCATGCACATTCATTCCTCCTAAAATTCTTATTCTTTCTTGAGGAAAGGTCAGTCAGGACATGGTTTGCTGTCAGCTGAGGGCACTTCTTTTGGGGAAAAACCTAACTAGTGATGAAGGAATGCAGATGGGTTTATAAATCTTAAAACACAGCTAAAGAGGTGACTTTTGTTTTTACTGAAGCTTCAACAAACACAAAGCTTCTGAAAATGTTATTTCCCCTTTTTGATTGGGCTTTTTTAATATACAGAACCCTACTTAGGTCTCATTTCCAGGACTTGAAATGCAAGCATGTGCACATGGCAGATGTGGCACAGCCCAGAGAGCTGAATGAGCAGTGCTGACTGAGCTGTTCTCCTTGCTGAACTGAATCTTCTGGGGAAAAGGAAGAAGGGATAGAGCACAATTTCAGTTCTGCCCTGTGTCTCTGATCCCTACTGGGAATTTGCTTTTCATAAGAGAGCAACAGAAGAAATAAAGATGCCAGCTGTGTGTGAAGCCTTCGTCAATGGTATTTGGTTTAATTTCATGCTCTGAAGTTTTGGTTGTTAACAAATCCTTCTGAAAAATGATGAAAAGCGGCTGGTAGAGAGCTGATTGTATTTACCCTTATGTCTACCCCACTTCTGTTTTTCTGACTGCTGCCAACGACTTCTCTTTAATTTCTGAAGGTTAAAAATGTGTTTTATTACTGTATTTCATGGACAAACTGCATCCGTATTGCCAGGAAGGAATGGTCTGAAGCTAAAGGAAGGTCTTACTATTCTGAAATCAAAATGATTTAACCTCTGCTTCAAAATCAATACTGCCAGAAATAAGAGCATTCCTTACTGCTCCACAAGCAGCCTGAATTCAGCAGGAGTTACAGAGCCCGTGTGTGACCCCCAGGGTAAATCAATTCTTTAGCAGAACCATGAAAATGAACAGCAAATCCTCGATTGCCATTGATTTGTTTCCTTCCTGGGCACTGAGCTGATCCCTCCTGGCAGGCTGGGACTGTTGGGTGCTCCCTGCCAGTCCTGCAGGCGATATTTGGTGTGGGGTTTCTTGCAGGAGGTAACAAAGGAATCGATTGCTTTCCCTGTTTGCCTCCACTCGCAGCCTTCTGGTGCTGGCAGCCTGGCATTTCTGCCCCACACATTTAACTCTGGGATTAATGTCCGTGTAAAGTCTCTCCTGCCTTAGAGGAACTCTGTTTGTTGTGGTTTAGATAACCAAGAGCATCCAGGTGTATCTTAATCCTCTCCATTTATTGTAAGACATTTACAAACAGGGTTTGTTTTTTTTTTGAGAATTGAAAGAATTTGTGCTCTCTGAATATGAATACAGCTGGCAAGCATTTTCATCATAAAACCTGTGCCTGTTTCTTTACCTGGTGAGTTTTGCACAATATTGTGTCCAACTAACATCCAGTGCCATCTGAAATGTGACTGTGAGTCATTTTCAGGGCTGTGGCATTTCAGTGTCCCTGGACTGCCCCAGCAAACCAAACAAGGGAGCTAAAGCAGAAATCTGCTTTTTCATTTTTATGGTGACATCCACAATTAATATATTTTTGAATCTCCTCCTTGGGTAGAAGGTGACACATATTTGATGCTCTCTCCTATGTCCCTTAATGATTGCATAACCCCTAAGCAAGAATTGAAGATTTTATTTTAGAAATATCATTTGAATGGTATATTTTGCTTAGCTGCAAGAAGATTTTGCTAGAAGGTGCTGTTTGCTTGATTTTTTGGTACCGTCTAGATCACAATTCTAGCTGGGAATCAGGGTTTAAAGTTTAGTGAATTCCTCTGAAAATTGGATATTCCTTGATAGTTCTTTTAATCACAATTAGGATTAAGGGCTTAGATATTCCTGTGATGTAGCCTAAGGTATGCTTTTCTTCTTCAAGGCACTTCCCTAACAACCAATCAATCTTCACAGTACTCTGCTTTAGTGTCCTGAGTTTTCAGATGTGATAAAAGTGATGAGTTATTTGATATACCCAAAGTCAGGAAGAAAGTGAGTATTAGCCTGAGGATGGCACCAGTATTTCATAACCCACCGTGCTGCACCCAAATAATTTCAGCTGATTTGTCTGCAATTTTCTGCCTCTCTTATTTTTATTTGGGCAGAGTACAGCAAGTTAACAGCACTGCACAAGCTTCTTAGAGAAAAATCACTTCCTTTGGGGTTTGGTGGGCAACTGTTTAAAGGATTAGAGCCCATTGGAAATACTTAACTGGAGAGATTGTTGGGAATTCTTACAAAAAAATCGAGCTACTTAAAACAGCCACTGGCATAACTAGAAGGTTAATAATCTCTAAGCTATTGCCCTGGTTTATAGATACTGCTTTTGGAGCAATAAATTTTAACCTTTGAACATGTGCTTCTGCAAATAAAATCCAGCCTTATTTTGTGTACTTAACAACTTCTGATTGGAAACACATAGCAACCTATAGCAAGCATGCTTTCAGCAAACTGGAGCAGAAATGAAGCAGATCTTCAAAGTGGTCACTTATCTTCCTCAATAACTCTTCTACATGTAAACAAGATAAACCAGGTCGTTCTGCCAGATCCCACTCTCTTTGAGTGATGTTTAAATAATTTTAAAGAGAAAGAAGTTGTGTTCAGACACATTTCTTAAAGTTCTTCCTTGAAGTACTTTTTTACTTTTAGAAATGCTAATGTGAAATTAGGCTGTGTCATGAAAATGTGACTAAAATAGGTAGCTGTGTACTTGATTCTGCACAACCCTGGGGCCAGGCTTCTGATCACTTAGCTAGAACTAGGTCTTAATTTATTGTATATCAGTGCAAAAGACAAAGTTTTCCTCTGTATTCTTACCTTTTGAAAGTCTAAATCTGGACTTTTTAATTGGTTTTTCTCTAGTCTGCAAGCACAATTCCATTTAATTGGCCAATGTGAGGATGCTTTTCCTGTTGAAGCTTTTTCCAGTCTCTGTTAAGTTAAATATCTGTGTATATATGAATAAAATCTCTGGCATTTCCCTGTGCCAGCACAATGGCTGTGCTGTGTATTTCCAGTGGGTTCCTCTTTTGGGTAAATCCAATGGCTCTTTTTTGGGAGAGCAGTTTGGCTGCAATGCTCATTGATGAGGATGGGAAGTCCCTTTTATTCCCAAGTGCTCTTTGTCATGTTCCTCTTTTCCTACCATGTGGAAATCAGTTGGAGACTTTCTGTTACTGAACTTTGAGTTGCAGCTTCTTCCTCTCCCCTGTGTTACCTGTGCTGTTGGCAGCAAATGGAGCCTCTGTGACAGGAATAGTGGGAATTTTACAATGCACCTTCTCCATTGCATGGAACTCGACCTTTGTTTAGCACTGTCCTTCTTGCAAACAAAATGATAAATCAATTTACTAAGTAGTGAAAGCTGCCAGCTCCCTGAACCATCCTGCTCTTCCCATGCTCCTCTAATTTCTCTAAACTCTTTTATCATCACTCTTCTTTTAAATTTGATATTGCAATTCAAGAACAGACTAACCATGAAAATCTGCAGCTTCACTTGCTGCAGTAGCTGATACACATTGCAAAATGGTTATGAAAAAAGGCATTTATTTTAATGTTCTTTATATACAAAGTAATTTCACATCACCAACATTTTGATACTCTAGTAGTACTATTTGTTATAATTAAAGAACAAACCCAAGAATGTAGTGCCTAAATGACTTAATGCTCCTTAGTCTTTTTTGCAACAGTGACAGAGAGATTTCAGGGGATACCGTGATGGAAATTATTGAGAATAGGCATCCTGAATTTTTAGACTGCTTTAGACAATGAAGGCATAAATTCCCAAATCACTCACGTGCTCTAAAAATTTTCCCTTTGCAGACAAAAGTTTTGCACAAACAATTGGAAATCATATTGGGGAAATAAGTATCCAGATTGTTCTTAAGTACTGATTACCTGCTAAATTCTGCTTAGTATGGAAGGGATCAGCCCTTCAGGAATTGACACCCACATGAAAAATGCTGAGAGCTTTATTTTAAGTGAAGCATTTTGTTTGCTTTTTCTTCTATTAACTTGGCTTCTCAAATTTTATTAGTGTCACAATAACTCATAAAACTGGACCAGATTTAAAATTGGTCGAATGCAATTATTGCATCTTTGTCCATGGGCTCTGCTGTCTTATGAAATGCAGTCACTTTTCAAAACACTTATGCTTTTCAAAAGGATTTCTGCCCCACTTTGCTTTCTTTTAGGATCCAAAATGAATCTAACATGAATTTTCTTTGTCCAAAAATGAACTTGGGCCAAGATTCACAATTCCAGAATGCTTTCAAAACATTTATAGTAAGATTGAAGAGTGCCTGTTGATACCAGTGGATGGAGCATTGGAAATCATACCCGTCAAACCTGCAAAAATTCCAAAAAGCTCATCCCTGACCTTTGCCCTTAACATGAATCGAGTGCAACCACCCAGCTCCAGGCTTTCCATCAAGTGGCTCAAAACACATCAGCCAGGTTTGCATTTCTCAAGATGCACGTGTAGAGTCCACAAGTGGGATCAGTACATGGAACCTGTGTGGAGATCAAAGGAGCAGGAATATTCTCTTTCCCTGGGGCCGAGGGACAGACACTCAGCAGTGTGGGATTGATTGCCTGGGGCAAGTTTGGTGCTTTTTTTATTTTTTTTTGTGTGTGTGTCTGCAGTGGAACAAGTGGCTGTGGCTGCTTCTGGGCTCTCCCTGCCCGTGCCCCCCCAGCTGTCCCCAGGCCGGGGGGCTCCTTGCCTTGTGGCCCAGGCATCCTCTTCCCGAGGGACTCCTGCAGTTCCATGGCCCTCGGGAGCTCGTGCTGTGCTGCACACCTGCCAGGTGGCTCTTGGTTTCGTGTCCTTGAAGCTTGTGTGCCCCAGGCTGTGTCACTCTGGGGACCCCCCCGGCTCCCGTAGTGCTCCGGTACCGCTCCGTGGGCTCGGTGCCACCGTGGCTCCCCCGCAGTGTCACTGCGAGGCCACCACCTGCTGCAGGCTCCCCCCGTGCTGCAACCCGCTCATGGCGAGAGCGGCCGGGGGAGGCGGCGCCGGGAATAGAGAACTGGGCATTTCCGAATGAGTCTGTGCGTCAGGGACTGGCATCGGGCTCACGGAGCCAGAGTCACTCTGCAGAGAGCCCAGGCTGCTGCCATCAAAGTGAGTCATTTTCTTCTTCATTAATTTTCTCTCTTTGGCTCTGCGGTTCTGGAACCAGATTTTCACCTGCAGGGGAGCAGAGGAAAATTGTTTTCAGTTGCTACCAGGCTGAATGTGGTCCTTTGTGTAGTCACAGAATCATAGGGAAAATCAGTGGCATGAGGACCACTGACAAAGGCAATGACAAACTGACACAACAGAACTGCTTGTTTTTTTATACAGGTAATCTTTCCTATCTAGGAATAAAATACTTATTAATAGCTCGATAAAAAGTGAAGCTTGTTGTTAGTTCAGTTATTTCTTTATGGAGCTTTGATTTATTCAATTTCTTGAAACAAAATCTAACAGAACAAAATCTCATGTGTCTTAGTGATTGCCAAAATTTTGCAAGAGTATTGTTACATTGACAACTGTATGCCCTAGTCAGGGCAAGCCAAGATCTGCTACTGGCCTATATACTGAGGCACAGAAGCTTTCCTGATTGGATGGTGCACGTTAATTAATGAGTTCCAGTGTGGAAACCAGTGGAAATTCACTTCTGAGCACAATTTCACCAGCAATACAAAACACTAATTCAAAACTGTCTTAACAGTGCCTGAATAGCTGAGTGCCTTCTACTACATTTGTAGATGGAGCCAGAATCTGCTGCTGCTTCCCACACAATGCAGTGCCACCAATGTCCCTGCCCTGTCACAGCCACCCAGCCACCTTTGGGAAGGAATGAAGGTGGATCTTGATCGGGTTGGGACAAGTGAGGACATGAGCTGAAGGTGAGTAATGGTCAGCTGAAAATACTGCAGCTAAAATACTCAGCTACCTCATTCGGGTTTGTTGTGTTTTCTTGTTCAGACAGCAAAAGAAACACTTCTGTCACCATTTTCTATAACCCAAAGAAAAAAAAAAAAATCAATATTTTGCTGAGAAATATTGGTCTGTTCAGTTATTTTTTGATAGAAACTAGAAAGGGAAAGAGAATAATGATTGGAAAGGGGGTAAAACAATGAGAGGTGATAACACCTGTGATTACCAGGCTGTGTTTTAGAAGAAAACCACTGTGAAGCCCAACAAAACATCGTAAGAACTCTCTGTGACAGTCTCAGGGTGCCTTCCCCTGGAGGCAGTACTATTCCATTTTACAGTTGAAGGATTCAAATACATGCAAAGCCTGTGTAAATTTAAACCAAGTCTCTTAAGTCCCAGGCTGCCATCCGAGATGTTTGGCAGTTCCTTTTGTTGTCTTAGTCCTGGAATGTCATTTCAGTACCAAATTATGTTCCATTAAATCAGTCTCAAGCCCTCTCAGATCTCGTGCATTCTGACTGTGCAGAGATAATCCAGTTTTTCTCATATATTTGCCAAAATGTGCGAAAAGGTGAAACAGTCTAAAAACTAAACCAACCTTTCAGAATTACCCTCTGGCTTCAGTGTTCTTACCTGCCTGTGAATGGAAGTTTTTATTCTGGTTTGTTGTTAACTTAGGGAGGCAGATCTGCAGAGCGAAATTAGTAGGCACTCCAGGGTCGTGTGCCAATTATCAAATAAGTCTCCAAGTAAGAACAGATCTGTAATGTCAGACTAAAAGCTGACAGGGCCAGTTACATCTGTCTGACTTACTCTTTACCTGTTGCCCTCCTTCCTTTCCATATTTTTTTTCCATGCAAATCTCTCTTCCCCTGAAGTCTGATTTTTCTCTCTTCTTTCTCATCCTCGTCATCTCTTTTATTTCTGTTTCCTTCCTGTGTTAACAGTGCTTCGTTTTGCCTGTTTCTTAATTAGATATTGCATTTTTCCTTCCTTGTTTAAACGATTGTTCTTTGTCCTTTTGAGATATTCCTTCCAGAGAATTTTGGATTTTGGCAGAGGCAGAAAAAAAGCTTTTCCAGAAAATCAATTCAGGTTTTAGGTGGTGTGCAGAGGAATTTGGGATAGTTCAGTTCATATGATGGAGTTGTTTAATTTGTACAAAAGGCTGCTGGTGGAAGTCTATCAGACATTTTTCACTTAATCTTACATTTTTAAAATACACTTCAGAGATGTAGGCTGTATGAACTGGAATTCATTTTGTTCTTGATATATTGATGATGATGAAGAAGAACAAATATTGCAAAAGCTGTTGCCAAGTTTCCCCAATATACACAAAGAAACAGATCACATATTTTTGTTTCACCTCTTCAAATACACTGACAAAAACATTCATCAAGAATTATAACTGAGCTATTCAAGTAAATATCACTGGTTGTTTACAGAAGTGGGGTTGTAATATTGAAATTCAGAATAATTAAGTCAAATGTTGCAATTTTTAAAAGCCAGCAAAAAGACACATAGTGTATTTTTAATACCTGGCTGAAACAATTTTAATTTTCAACAATTCAATCCTGGCATTCAGCAGCAGATTGAGGAATATTTGCTTCTCCATTTCTGTAAGCTCAGTGTTGTGTGAGCCAGGTTCAAGTTGGATGGACAGTGCTCCAACTGGGTGGGTTCTGGACTATTCCTGCTCAGCAGAGCCCATAGTGAATAGTGAATCAGGCCTAATCACAGGATTGTGTTTTGATTTATCTTCTGGGAACAGAAGTGGAATTTGGAGGGGAGGAAATGGGGCAGGAGAAAGGAGTAGCACGTATGTAGGAAATCTTTAACAAAAGGTACAAGGCAGCCAAGGAAACAAAACCCATCAAGTGTCCTCAACATACTTGAGCTCATCACTTCCAGCTCCTCTAAGACTGACCTTGCTGGATTTGCTTATGGAATTCCCACTGACTTCAGCAGAACCAGGACTTCTGCTTTAGAAAGCTCAGCATGAAATTCTCCCTGCTACCACTGCCCAGAGAGAAATCCAGGCAGGATTTTGGTGATGTGCTTTAACTCGTGTTTCTCAGAATGGGAAAAAGTTGGAGTTTGCATTTCCAGGGTTATTGCACAGCTCTAGTTTGGGTTCTGCTGCAAAGGGAAGCCAGTGTTTGGTTACTCGAGGCATTAACATTTCTGTATTCTTTACCATACAGTCATCTCCTCAGCAGCAATCATCAATTCAAAGGAAAGCCTGGATGGCTGATCCATACTCTACCTGTCTCTCGGAAAGTCTTAGGTTTGCAGCAAGTTCAGACTTCCTCCTGATTGTAATGTATCTGTTGTAATGAAACTCCTTCTCTAATTCTAATCTCTGATGATCTGTGTAAACCACTCGGTACTTCTCTCTCGTTCTTGTTTTACCTGTTTTGAAAGAAGAACACATTGCTTCAAGCTAGGATTTTTTTCACTTTAGTAACACAAAATATCTAGCTTTACATTTGAAAATATCCGGGGGGATTTTAGGCCTGATTCTCTGTGCACTTACCCAGAGTAACTCCCTTGACTCGGTCTTGATTTACAACACAAGAGGTTCATACCATCAGATATTAGGTTTGCTCCTTAGTAAATAGATAATAAACTGCTTTTCGTGTTCTTTATCACCCCTGTGTTATCATTTGGGAAAGAGAAGGCATTCCTGGTGAGAATAAGGAGCCAGGAAACCTGGGTTCTGTTCCCAGCTCTGCTGCAAGCTTCCTGCCTGGTGTTGAATTGCTCTTGTCTCTGTCCCTAGAGCTGACACTCTTACCTGCCTCAGAGAAAATTGTGAAGGACATTTTACTGCACAAAAAACACTGAGAGCTTCCAAAGTTCCTCACTTCTTGTTGCTAGAAAAATTCCTACAACGTTGTGATTGTTGCTGCAATTTGGAGGTTGTGTTTTCCTGTCAAGTCTGGCACAATCTGCCCACAACCTGATAACAGCACAGGGAACAGTAACATAGATTTTCAGATGACAGTTCATAAAAAAGAGAAAAGGCAAGCAATAATACTCCACAATGGGCAGGGAACTGCAGCATCTGCTGTTTTGGGAGCAGCATTGCTGCCTCCTTTCAGCTGTGGGTGCAGCTGAGTAGAGCAGACACGGCTCAGCAGCATCCAGGGCATTAAAAGGCAATGGCAGATGACAGGAGCCAGGGAACACAGATGCAAGGAGCTCAAATTTTATGGATTCCATAGGGGGTCATTTCTGAGGATAGAATGTGTGGCTGCTCTGAAAGAAAGCTGAGACTGGGAAAGGCTGCTGCTGGTTCCCTTGCTCTGTGGTTTATGCTCATATCAGGCAATCAATATATTGGAGATCGGCATCTGCTTAAAGCCAAAGCCTGAGGTCTTCCCACATTTTTAGCAGATTGGATCATTGCTGTGTTAAGACCATCTTTGCCGACCACAGTCTTACCACTTTTTGATGCTTCCTTGTTTACCTGTGTTTATATGGACATTCCTTCAGGTGTGCATATAAATATTTTATATAAATGTTACTTAGCCAGTGAATTGTCTGGGACAGGGAATATATTTTCAGTAATTTTTTTCTCCGTATTCCATTGTGGTACTGGAGGTTGTGAATCTGTCCCCTCCGTGGCCACTGCAGCAGAAGACCCCTCCTAGGTTCAGGTTCTCCCAGGTGATGCCCAGAACTCAAGGTGTTTGTACCTGTACCCATCTGCTATTGCTGCAGGTGTTGTGTGGCTTTGCACAGCACCTCCTGTTTGCTTACAGAGCTTTTTCTGACAAAGTTATTGGGATGCCTAACTCCTCAAAAAACAGGTGCCACAAACCCCTAATGATTACACTCTAATAAGAGCAGGTAAATTTGTATAGAATAGGGGTGAAGTAGATTCTCAGGCGTGGAGTTGGTGATGGCACAGAGCCCCAGAGCCATCACTTTCCCTGGCTGCAGAGAGGAGCTGGAGGGGTCATCTCTCAGTGCTGCCAAAGGCCTCATTCCCACCCAGCCCCTCCTTCCCACTCCCCTTGCTTTTGAAGTTTCATAGCACCCAAAGATCAGGATTCAGCATACAGGACTACAGCAGAATCCTGGGTTTGTGTTTTCCTCCCATCTGTGGAGGGAGATGTGATGTCTCTTTGATTTTTATGGAACATATTTAAAGTTAGCATTGCCTTCCCCTTGCCTTGCACACCATATAGGGTCACTTTCACCTCTTCCAGTATTTGGCAGTCAGGACTTTGCTATTTCTAGGAATTTTTGGCTCACCAACCTATTGCTTGCATTAGAAGTTTCTGCTCTGCTCCTCTTTGTAGTGTTTGTGTAGATCCCAGAGCCAGAGTTGGTGAGCACTGGAAGTCCTGGGCAGTGCAGTGCACTAAATAAATCCTTTTATAGCCTGGATGGGGATGATTCTGGTTCACCCCACAAGACAGAGATTCTCTAGGCCTCTCTCTAGGCTTGTAGAATCAAGTCTTCATCAGAATTTGGTCCTTCAGCTTCCATGTTCCCACCCTGGGGAGCATCCATAGTGCCTTACAGTGCTCTGAGCATCATCCAACTCTTCCAAGGCCATGAGCTTGATTACTTGGAATATTTCAATAGGGAAAATAGGTGTGGGATTGCTCCTTAGGCTGTGGGTTCTGCTCAATCCGTGCAGCCAAACTCCTTTGTCTCAGATCTGTTACCTGCCTGTGAAGGAGCTGCCTGGCTGGGGAAGATGTCCAGGACATTCTCCTTCACTGACATTTCCACCACTGTGAAACCGCAGTGGAAGCTGAATTAGCCCACTGAGGTTTGCACTGATAATCAAGTGAAAAGTGCTGCTAATTTTACAACATTAAGGTAAGAATTGTAGAGTCTCTAAGAAACAGCAGTGATTCAGTTCAGTCCACATAAATACCAGGACATTTGTTTTCCTTCACTAGAAGTGTAAATTGTTTGTTTAACATATGGTCACCTGTGGTGAGGCTTTAATGCCTCACTTGATATTTTTTAACTTTTGATCTTTCTAACTGGTGGTTTGGTTAAGGGTTTTTTTCTTCTTCAAATGAGAATTTGGGGTCATTCTACGGGACAAAATGTTTAACATGTTTCCTTAGTGTCCTTTGTGTTGTTAAGATGGAGTACACAAAAGAGCAACAAGGTGATCTTATCTTGACCTCTGTTCTCATTCAGAAAGCACAGACAAATATCAAATGTTCTTCTATTGCCAAAACAAGGTAGTAAACTTCAAGAAAAACCTTCCTGTTTCTGGTTTTAAGTACTTGAAGCTTATTAAACCTGAATAGGAGAGGGTTGTGGTTTCTTTCTTTTTAAGCTGAAGAAGAAATTAAATGTACATGGAAAACAGAACTTTCTCCCATAAGATTCTTTATTTCTGTATGAGTAACTCTCAGGTTTTTTTCAGTGGGCTTGGTAATATATGAATTCTTTTTGAAGGAAGATTGGCAGCTTTGACATCTAATTTCGTTCTTAAAGTTAAGTAAAGAATTTTAAAAGTTAAAAAGCAAAAGGAAGGAAACTTTGAGAACTACTCTCACAAAAATTCTCTGATGTGCCACATAAATCTTGTCTTTAATAATTTGATTTTTTTTCTGTGTAGGGTAATACTGTCTGTGGGAGACAAGAGACAGTGGGAGCTGAGATCTGCCAGAGTCTTCCAAGAGTTACTTTCAGCTCTGGCAGAGCCATGTTTTAGTTTGTTAGGCCTTTACTCTCCTTGATGTCAGTGAGAGTCTTCCTACTGCCTTTGTTGGGTGCTGGGCTGGAATTAGTCTGCACATGGCATTTCCTTTCAAAGGCAAAGCACACTTTTATTTGCCAGAGTTAACAAACAGCAGCAGCAGAACCCATCCCTAAACAGTTTGGGATTTTAGCTTCTGAATTCCATCTCTTAGACAGAGTAGATCCACTCCACTGTGTTCTGCAGACACTCTGCTTTTAATCTTAATTGCATTCTATTTGCAGGAGAAATATTACCTGAGTAAAATTTGAGGTGGGACTAATGGATTCACCCCATAGACAACGGGAGGATGTTCCTCACTTCTCAGGGCATAATGGCAGAATTCAATGATGCAATGATAAAAGTCCTTGTATTAATCAAATTCTTCAGTGAAATCTTGCATATTTTTGTCACTTAGGTGAGTGAAATAGCCAACATTTGACTTTGTACCATCTTAATTAATCTTTTGTTAGTGACAGGTTAAAATTATGATCAGCAATACTGTGTCAGTTCTGTAGGAAATGTGTCCTGGCATGGACAGTGGAATTGTGGTTGGGTGGAAGAGAAATGAAACAAAAGGGCTTTGAAGCAGCTACCTTTGCCTGCCTTTGTGCTGGGGGAGTGGATTTCCTGGGTTTAATGACCTATAGAAGAAGAGGGAGTTTTGTCAAAACTCTCTTTTGCACTAGTGGCTACTGAGGAGTGCCTTTGGACCAGTGAGAAATCAGACATTTCAGAGCTGGAAATCTTTTCTTGGGATATAATTTACCAATTCCATTCCATCACACCCACTCTGGCAATTTTTGTGACTGGCCAAGTTTTGAGTTGGGGGAAGGGAACAGCTTTCCCATTGGTCATAAAATTCACAGAGTATTTCTTCTGAAGACAATAAAGCTGGGAGAAGGCCTCTTTATTTGCTGTGAAAATCATCACCCTTTCCGGCAATATAACTCCTGAAGAAAGGAGGGAGAAGGAAGAGACAAGAGTGCATATCAAAGCAAAGTGAAGTGTTAAAAGGGTCTGTTGCCTCAATATGACAGATAGGCCTCAAAACCTCAGACAATGTAGGCCAGGAAAGGAAAAAAAAAACCCCACCATCGGACCTCACAACTAGTTTACAAAGCAAAATAAATTAGCATTAGAACCAGCCCTGGGCCCTCTTTCAGAGCCTCCTCTCTTAACTTTTCAGGAATATTCTGCAGGCACTGACAGCAGCATCTTTCATAAAATCCAGAAGGCACCTGAGGATGTCCTGGGATAGGAGAATGTGGGATTACTGTGGGATTGCTGACAAAGCATTGCAACCTGCATTCCAGGGTTTAGCAGTGTTTCAGAGGAAGTTATGTCTGTCCCTGGTGACTGCATGTTGCCTTAAATCATCCCAGAAATGTGAAACAGCTCCTGGCCTGAGCATATGATCAGTTCCCACCCTGTTACTTTAGTATTAAAAAACCAATGTTAATTTTCGAGTTTATAAATATACAGACTGACAGAGATCAGGCCTCAGAGTTTTGTTTAGGACTCTACTTATGTACTTTAAAAGTAGTCAGTAATTTCACTGACTTAATTGAAGTTGTGAAGCTGAAGTAATTTTAAAGAAGTTTTGAAGACAAACATTGTGCTGCACAATGATGTTCTGTAAAGCTAAATTTAAAAAAAAAAAAAATCAGCCACTGTATTAAAATTGTGACATAGATCCAATCCTGTATAATATTCCTGCCAGGAACCTTGGTGTGGTAAGTAGGTGTCCTGGTCCTGTGCATTCCTGCAAAGTTAGGTGCTGTGAAACTCAGTGAAATTCTATGTTTGTGTTTTCTGCTGCATCTTGCTAATCTGTTCTTTTAGACATGCTCAGATTGCTCATGCTGAAAAAAACAGAATAGAATAATAGAATTGAAACCTTTCAACAGGCTCAGATTTTCTCTTTTGTTTTCAATTTTGAATATGCTCTGCTATTCTGGAGTAAAGCTCATTGGCCAAATTATGTTCTTCCCTTTGCTATTGTAAACTTTTCTACTCATCTTCATCATACAGAAGGAACTGGATCAGAAGCAGAATCATTTTTATTCTCTTTAAGCAATGACTGGACAGGCAGAAGGACCCAACCTGCAGAAAATGTAGGTGGATTTCTGAGTGGCAAAGCAGGGGAAATCCCATTGCCAATGACTGTATAGACTAAAATGAAAGTTATTGAGATTTTCCCCAAGTGTTGTATGTTCTTTAGCATTCAACATTTTACAGGAATGACCTCTAAAGAGGCTTGTTCCTCTTCCTTAGATTTGAGGGAATAGAACTCCTTCCTTCAAAGACTCAGTGTGATACATTTACAGTGCCTTTAGTCAAGATGCTCTCAGTTCTCCTGTCATCAGCAGCAGAAAACTGTCTTTATGTCTGCAGAAGAAATTTTTATTGAAGAAGAATGCTAGGAGAGTTGTCATCTACAGGAAAAATCTCACCTCTAAATCAGTTCACCTGTTTCAAAACTTGTCCCCACCCAGTTTTATGGTAACATAAGTGCAGATCTTAAGGTGCACTTTCAGCTTCTCCTGGGAGTTCATTGCTCAAACTCAGTGTTTTGGGCACACTTTTACCACAGGTGTGTGTTGTTTTCTCACACAGTCATAAAGTCAAGTCTGCTCCTGTGTGAGTGATGACACAGCTCCATAAAAATCCTGAAATCAACAGGACGAGATTTGTAGCTTCTTCTAAGGTGGTTTTATTCTACTTTCCATCAAAGAATTTGCCTGTAATTATGTCTTGTGTGTGTGTGTGTGGAATTACCACCTCCCATTTCTAGCTGTGGCTTTGTTCTGTTCTGTGCTACAATTGCTCCTTGTCCTGGCTGTGCTCACACTGTCCAAGGAGAAGCTGAGACAGGAGCAGTGTAAGGGTTAGAGGAGTCTTTTCTCTCTGTTTGTGGCTGAAATCCTGAGTGCTCAGTGCTTCCTCCTTCAAGTGTTCTCACTCAAAACACATTGGCTTTTTTTCCTGTATTCTCAACACCCTGAGGAGTGCAGAGACAGGGATTCTACGTGCTCTGCATTGAGGATCAAACCCCAATCCCTGCAGTGCCAAGGCAGGGCCAGACACTCAGCCATCCTTCAGTCAGAGACAGAAGGATGCATGAAAGCCTCAGCAGGACTTTTCTGCAGGAAATACATTCTAGTAGTATTAAATCAGGATGATAATCTTACATTAAGTAATGAGATCTTCCAGAAGTTTCAGGGAACCTCACAAATTTCACTTTACATCAGTTGAACACATGGTTCTACACTGATGTTGTTTTTAAAGTTACAGAGTAAAACATGAAATAATCTCTTCCTGTGGTTCAGGTTAGTTGTGTAGATAACAGTATCAAAAAGCTGCAGGGCATGAGGCAGTGATAGAAATTGCAATAAAGTGTTTTGTTTGTCATCTGTCAGGACATGAGGCCACAAAGGAGCAGTTAGAGAAGATAACCATGAAATCTCTGGAGGTGGGAATGCCACGGATTTGGGGCCTTGTTTCTGGAGCTGCTCCAAGCCAGGCTACTCAAAGTGAGTGAATCTTTGGCAAGAATCTCTCCCAGGCTTAGAGGGATAAGGTTACAGGAACATTTCTTGCACACTTCTGAGAATATCTTGTAAAAATTGCTTGCTTTAATAATTATTGTTTTCACAGTGAAATGTTATTGGTAGTATTAGTATTGATAATTACATGCTTTGCAGCATGCAATGAATAAATAAGAAGATTAAGTTTTTCTAAGTGATTTCTGTTGTGACCACCTCAGGTAAGTCTGAGCCTCGTGTTTTTCATCATGAACAAGAGTGGTTTGTGTCTATTCACAGGGAATAAGGAAAGCTAATAAATAATAGGTGTGATTCCTTCATTCTTGCAACACCAGACCTTTACTGAGATTCCCAAAGCTTTTGTAAAGAGACTGAAGGATAATGCTCAGCTTTCAGGATATAAAAAGAATTGGATTCCATCTAAGAAAATGATGAGGGGTTTAATCATGATGCAGCAAACAACATTTGCAGTGAGCCTGGTCACACACCTGAAATCACTGCTACACCTGCATGTACAGAACCAAACTCACTCAGGTGCTTTCCTAGAGCTGACACTTCTGCAAGGGAAAAGATTTTAAAATTATTCTATCTTTTGGGAAACCGTGAAGGACAGTAGTGCCCTTGCTTTTAAACAGAAAAAGACAGAGGATAAGAGTGAAGGAAGAGAAAGGAACCAACTCCAATGAAGCAGATCTGCTGGCTCTGAGCCTGCCTGGCCTAGCAGAAAAACTAATATATATAAGAGAGAAAGAAGCAGCAGGAGAATTCCTTCTCTGGATTTTTCCCTAAAGCAGCACTCAGTAACTTTTAAATGTAGCTTTCCACTGGCCCATGAGCATTTGGGAGGGTCTGTTCCTATGGCATGCTGATTTCTCCAGTTCTGGACACAGATATGCTCAATATCTTGTTAGAGCACTCCAGAAAGGAGACACTCCCAGCTCTCCTGTGAGTGCTCTGACCTTCGCAGGCCTGAAATTTGGAAAGTGAGAAATCTCTAAGTGCTTCTTGTGCAGCAATTAGAATGTGATATTTTATATTATGTGTATATATATATGCATACATGTGTGTGTGCTGTATCAGTCTATCCCAGTGTCCCATTATCAAAGGGACAGCACAGAACAAATCAAGCTTTGCTGCCTTGCTGTCACTGGAGTTCAGAGCAGCACAAAGCAGGTAAGGAAGGGATGAGGAGCAGTGGATTTTTAAAGCAAGGGTTCCGCCATCATTAAATCCCACAATTAGTGAGCGGTTTTGTTGCTCTTGTAAATATTCCTCAAAAGTAAGCTGCAAGTTTTTTTCAAAGCAGGTCTTCTTTTGTTTTTTTCTTGAAGAACAAATACAATTTTAAAAATACAAACTTTTTTTACCCCCCAAATTCTTATTCACACAGAATAACAGCCTGTTCTGATCTGTTGCATTCTGTGAACTCTCCATGAACTAAAGTTGTGTTCATCAGGAGTGAGGAGGACTCTGCTCATACAAATCAGATGCATTATTTCAATACAGATAACTTTTCTATGCAGTTGCTTTCAGTTCTCTAATGTCTGTTAAAAGTAATTGCTTTTCCACCAGAGCTTGATTCAGTCCCTGCTTTGAAGACTTTTATTTACAGGCATGTGTGGAGGGAGGGGAGGGAAAATGAAGAAACCTTCCTGGGCTGCAACACTGAAATACTGGGAGCATCTCTTTAGGGGAGGAATGGAGCATCCCTAATTTCTACTGGTCTCAGTGCATGTCAAAGCTGCTCAGCACCTCAGAGGATCAAATACTTTCATACAGCAGATTATGCCTCTGTTCTTTTCAGGCAATTTTCCCTCTTTTCATTTTTCTTCTCCCCTTTCATGTTTAATTTTTTTTCATATACAGGGTGCAGATTTTTGTTTTAGGGATGCTCAATATTTATATTTTTTTCTCTTGTTCTTCCTCCCAATCAAACAGAACCTTTCCCTGTAGGTTCATGGCTTATTTTTCCTGCTTAAGTGCAATTGAAGAATTGTTTTGTACTCCTTGACTGCCATGCAGCAGAGCCTGGTCTGTGGTTGTATTTCCAGGCTATGTTACCATGGATCTTTGTATTCCTGCATATTCTGAGAGCTGCTACTACAAAGTGAAGCAAGCCTTCCCTTATCATGCCTGTTTTTAAAGCATTGACTCATTGTTTGATCTTGCAGATCTCATTTCAGTGATCTGAGGTTTGGAGGGGTTGTTTCTGGTAGAAAGCCTTATACCAACCCCCTGCTGTGCATATTTTACTTGAACTTTTCTTAGGTACTCCAAAACTTGAGGAAAGTAAGCAAAGAATAGGTGGTGGTGAATACAATACTTCCTGCTTCATCCCAATCTATAGGACTCTATTAAAAGCAACTATTGGATATCACAAACTTTAAAAACCGTATCTGAAGTGAGAAGTGAAAGGACATTGCTTTTCATTTCCCACAGGATTAAAGGTCAAGCAAGAAACGTAAGAAATAAACAACTGATCAAACCCAGCATCCAACAACTGAACCAATATTTAACTGCTAGCAAGGGAATCCTTCAGAGCAATCAGGATCCTTCTTTATTAATCTGAATCCTTCCCTCTGAACAGGGAACCTGGCAAACCACCCCCCCCACATGACACAACAACGAGTAAAAAAAATCTCTTCTCAGCACAAATCCTCCGTGCCCTCCTACCTGTGGAAGTGGATTGCACCGTTTTCCTCATCCACTCATAAGAGCTGTGCCTTTGGCTGTTGGGAGAGATTTGCTGGGCATGAATTGTATCTACAGGAGGTAACCCTGCAGCAGCAGCGGGGTGCAGGGAGCTGTAATCAGCAGAGCTGTAGGAGCCCTGGCCAGGGGACGAGCCATTGATGTGGGCAGCGGGCACGGCGCTGGAAGGGCCTGGGCCGTAGGCGCTCCAGTCGTCGCGCTGGGGGCCGTAGTGGGAGCCCCAGGCTGGGGCTGGCTGCCCGTGGGTGTCCAGGGCTGGCACAGGGTGGTATCCCATGTAGTCGGAGTAGGCTGGAGCAGACACGAAGTTTTGCACGGGCAGGTTGTTGCTGGTGCACCTTGCGGATCCCGGATACATGCTGCTGTCTTTATCCAGCAGATAGCTCACGTACATGATGCTCACAGCCTGCCTTTGTCTTGCTGGGACATCCTGCTCCTCGCAGGGTTTGTTTGATCTCCCTTCCCCTCCTCTTTCTTTCTCTCTTTTCTAGCCCAGCCTGGCTCTATAAATGACTCCTGCTAGCCCTGATGTCCCTTTACTACACATGATTAACAATGGTTTTACCAGGTGCTGGTGGTAACAGTTTACTAAGGTCCTGCCTGATGTCACAGATAACTGCCTGCCCCAAAATTACATTTGCATTCAAATGAAGGGCTGCCCATGCAGGCAACCCCACCTTGCTGCTAGTTCCAGTGCTTCCTTTCTCACAGATCTTTATGTATTGCCAGCCCTGTTCTTTACTTTGAGAATGTGGTTTGAAATCCCGTGGTCTTCCAGCAGAGCTGAGCACGTAGTTAACCATAACTGTTCAGGCAGTAGAAGTTGTATTTTTCTTGAGCAGTGCATGTCAGGATCTCACTTCAGGCACTCGGTTAGAGTTACTCAAAGCCTGGTGCCTGCTGGTCCAGTAGTAGTTCTGCTCCAATGTGCTCTGGTTTTGTTTTTTTTTTTAAACTAAAACCAAAGGAGCAGTTCAGTGTTTAACTGCAGCTCTTACAGAGCTCCTCACATGAGCACTCTTCTTGACTTCAGCTCTTCATCTGTGTGGGAGAGCACTTAGAAACCACAGTAATCCCGGTGATTTTACCATTACAAAGGATATACAAGAAGTCTCATAGTCATTTTGAGCATTTGTTCATACGAATAGTCTTGTTGATGTTAGCAAGCTATTCATGAGCTGGCTGCTTGCCACAGCGATTGAAGTTCCTCTATTCCAACCTCCAACGTTCACAGAAAGGGAATCTGTTATTGAGAGAATGCAGAATTTGTCACTTTCCCCGTGCTTATGTCTTGGTTGTGATATTGAAATGAGTGATCGTTTTCCCTGCAGGTTTTTTTTGTTCTCATTACTGTGCTTCTTCACAATAAGTAACACCTTTTCTTGGAAATATGGGAACATATTATAGCTTTATAGCTCAGGAAAGCAGCTCCCTAACTTTCAGGAGCAATCTCATGTTTGTGAGTAACAAATCCCTACGAGATCATCTGTAACCAGGAGCATGGAGAGAAAGTGTGCATTTCTTTTTTTAAACGAGATAGATACCTTAGCATTGTCTCTTAATGGGAGTTCACCCTGTTTTCATTCCCGTTCCTTTAATGATGTGATACTTAATTGCACCTTTATTAATGGTCCAACTTGTTAAAAGGAGTTTTTCCTTAAACAGGTGCAAAGTATAATGAGTTTTTTCTTTGTTTAGAGGTGTATTTTTTCTCTGAGTCTTTTGCACTTTAACACCATTTAAACTTCCATGTTGTCGGGAGGAAGGAATCACTTTGCACACCTGACAACTCTGTTGTTTCCTTTAGTGAGAGAACGGTGTCCTTGGGCTGCATTCACAACGTGCCTTGTGAAAAAGCTTTTTGGACTGATTATTTCCAAAGCAAAGCTACCTGCTCAAGAGTATTTCAGATTTTCCTGCTGTGCACTTGGGTAAAATTTTGCTTTTTTTCTTGTTTGCTTGTTTTTGGGGGCTGATGTTTTGTCGGTGTAATTGCTGAAAGATATTTTAAAAATCATTAGGTGGCGGGAAGTTGCCAGAAGCTGTTTCTGCTGTTTGCATATGTGAGCTTACTGGCTTGCAATTTGCACATCTGTGACAGCTGGCCACTCAAAATTACCCAGCAGAGCTGCTGGGAAGACTTCTCAAATCCAGGGAAGTCAGTGATCAGTGGGTCATGGATCTGAACTGCTTAATTCTGCTGCAGCAGCAAAATAAATCACAGTTGTCTAATGTAGAATTAGGTGTCCCTGGACAACCTGTCTGCAGTTAAAGTGGGATTTTAATGTAGTGGGACCTTCCTATTTTTTAACTCGAGTGTTTTTCTCCCTTCTCAGATTTAGAGCACTGTGGTTGCTGAGTAGCTCTTGAGTGTTGAAATAGTTACAAAGAAAGATTCTTTGCATCTTTTTGTTATAAGTTGATTTCATTTCCTTTCTCCCTCTTCAAAGCTGTTGAAGCCTCATCCTTGTAGGCATTTCAGTGCCTCTCCTGAGTGCAGGTGTAGCAATAAATCAGCCAGAGGAAGAAGCAGCATTTATTTGCTCCTTTACTGGAGCCCTCCAGCTGTCTGCAAAATGTTCTAATTATGTTCATTCAACAAAACTTTTCCTGCAGGCTTTATTTGCCTGATACACCCCAACACAGAGCTCTGCAGAGGGGCTGAGTTGGATCTGCCCTTGTTCAGTGTTCAGGAATGTTGGATACACCAGGTTTCAGTCATGGATTCATTCTCCCCCACTGCAGCATTGTTCCATGAGGAACATTTTAATCTGTTTTTTACAATGGTTTAATTTGTCTCATGGGGCTACTGAAAGTAGTAAAATGGTAATTATTCTTGTGTATTAGAAAAATCACATAAAATACCTTTTTGATGCTTTCAATAATACATGGATATAATGACATGGAAGGAGATTTTTCCTCTTCCATACTGCCTAAAGAAAGGGCTTTACAATCTGGGATGGTTGAACTGACAATGCTTTGCTCCTCTGGCCACATGCTGTGCCCACAAAGCAGAAAACTGCTTCCTTTGGATTCCTGAGTACCCTAAGTTGGTCTGGCTCCAGCAAGCTGGATTTTAGCTTTGGTTAGTCCAAGCTTTTATGATTTATATCATTTCAATCTTGCCTATTAGTTAAACCACAGTCATTTGACTGTAATTGCTGGAGCTGTGTGAATAATCACATATTAATATAGTTAATTTAAAATGAAATATTTTCAAAAGTTCTCAAATGCAAAGTGAATGGAAGTGAGAAATCGCCCTGAGTTCTCAAGAGGGAAAAGAACTTTATTGAGATGATCCTAAAACATCTTCACCTTCTGGCCTCTCTAAGGAGCATTTTTCTAGCTCTAAATTTGAATAGTTTCCTATTCCAGCTGGGAAGTGGGGTCCACCAGAGACCCTGGATGGGAAAACATCTCTGAAGGAGGTTTTATCAGGTGATGATGATGTGGGCAGAGACCAAGCAGCAACACTTGGATCCTCCAGTCCACTTTGAATATTCCTCTTCTGCTACATGAACGAGTCTCCAGAGCTTTCCTCTGCCGTGTCACAAAGCCATGGATTTCTAAGGTCCCATCCTTGTGTTTCCAAGCTGATGTGTCTCACATTTTAACCACATCCCTGTCCTGGGGTGCACACCTTCTCCTACACATCTCATCTTCTCATCTAGGGACTGACAGAGCTCCAGTAGCTCTATTTTACTTTTCTGAGCTTTCATTTTTCTTTCTGGTCTCCAAAGAGTAGCAGCACGCATTTTTGGAGGCGCGTTGCCGTTGCAAGCCTGATCTGTGACTCCAGTGAAGCAATGGGGACAGCTGGTGGTCAGCTGCCTGCATGGCAAGGAGACCTCTCCGGGCTGGCGGGGACCGTGACCTTAGCCACATTTCAGAGTTCTCTGTTCTGTTTGGAGCAGGACTCGTGTGTGTCACATGTCCAGCTGCAGGAAGCAGCAAAGCTCCTGAAGAATCCTGGCTCGGAATTCTGGATTTGTTGCAGGGATTTTTAAATGCTCTGCTGTTTGATTAATGGTAACGTCTCTTCTTTCAAACCTGAAGTGGGCTATTATGGAATGTGCCAGGCTTTTAAAAATTAACTTTTACAAGGAATTTTCTGGGCTAAAAAGACCTGAAAGGTGCTGCAATACAGAGTGGGATTGCTGGGTAGGGGCAGAGCTGGGACACTCCTGCCATCCCACGTGGCATGGAGCCACAGGGCAGGAATGTCACATCCCACTGCACACCAGGGCACGGTTCAGGAGGTGATGACAGAGAGGAGCCTAGAGCAGGACTGTCATATTTTAATCTTGTATTCTCTAAAGAGTAGCTGGGCTTCAAATGTATTTTCTTTGTTAATCAGTGTATATGCTCTTTAAATAATACCCCCAACTTCCAGCTAACATATGCTGACAGCAGTGTAGCCTTTAGGATGGCTACAGTAAACAGCTGCCTCTCGAGAACTGTGAGAACACTCCTAGTTCTGAAAAAAAGAATCTCCTTTCCTCACTGTTGTTCTCTGTGCTTTGAATTTTAACACCTTGCCATGTGCTGGCTCTCCTTGGGCTGTGTGAGTCACGACCCTGCTGCACTGGGATTGGAAGTGGTGACATTGTGGCAGCCTTAACCTGATAATTCACTGCTCCAGAGCCTTCCCAGAAGTGCAAACAGATCTCAGCCTCTGTTCAGTGCCTGCTGCCCCACCTGCCCCTCTGCTGCTCACAGGAACAGGAGAAAAACCCATCCACCAAGAGCTCCCTTTGGTCACTTCTCACCTGGTGCACAGCACAAGGCTCCAGTTCCAGGCTGAGGGGAATTCCTGCTGGGACCCTGTAGGGACACAAATTGAGAAAGCAAGAAAATTACAGCCTGAAAAATATTCCAGGCTGGAGCTTCTCAGCTCTGTTCCCAGCCCATGAGCTGGTCCAGCTCAAGGCCAGGGAGAATTTCTCCCAGGGTGATCATTTGGTCAAAATAAAAAGGAATTAATAACAAGATAGAACCCCTGTTGTGGTGTGTGCCCAGGCCCTGGCAATGGGGTGTCTTCTCTCTGAACCAATCTCCTTTTCTCTACTCTTGCTATAAAACCAAGTGTGTTTCTGAATAAACTCGGCTCTTTCTTCCTGTCCTGACAGACACCCATGTAACTGTGCATCTTATTTCTGCCTCACTTAAAGGGTTAAAACCCCTTTCCACGGCTACAGCAGCTCAGTGAGCAGCTGAGTTAAGAAAAATAGGATCCAGAATTCCCATCCGTGGGATTTATGTTTGTGTGTGTGTGTGTGTGTGTGTGTGTGTGTGGTTAACACTTCTTTGCTGCTGAAAACCCCCCTGGCTGCAGCTCCTTAAAATTTAGAAGGAAACTGTGTTATATTTTAATATTAGGGCTGCTAAATCCTGTCTGGGGAAATGCTTTACCTGAAGTGATGGGTTTGAAAGCTCTGTGAACACCTGGCTCCAGGAGCACATTCTGGATTTGGGCACTTGGCTGCTGAGCACAGACTGGATGTGGATTATTTTCATCGAATTCTTAACTAACATCAAGAAATTTTATTTTTTTCTTTCCAGAAGTGTGTTTTTTCCCCCCACTCCTTTAGTATGGAAAATATCCCTGCATAAGAGAGTGTCTCGGCCTAGGTGAGGGATCCACAAGCACATTTCCTCCAGCTGTGTAGTCACTCCTGCATGGAAATCACCGCCGTGGCCTCTCCAAAGTGACAATTCCCACTAGGTGGCACTTTGAATCCACGGCACGGGCAAACCCGGCCGATGGAGTACCCGAGAGCTGACACTCGGATTTGTACTTAAGAGACTGACCAAGCTAAAAAAGGATCAATGTGGTGCTGCCTGCAGCAAGTTTCACAGCTCCGTTTAATGCCAACATTGATTAAATCCCCACCCCCAACTCCGTGTGAAGGAGTATTAGCACAGAAATTATCCTCTCCCAACCCCTGCATCCAGCTTTCTCCACTGCCCCACCAATTTCCTACCTCCAAAAAAAACACCCCCAAACCCTCCAAAACCCCCAAACCCTAAAGAAACCCAAAAGAACCCAAAGGTTCTTTGAAAAGAACCCCAAAACATAAACAAAACCCCCAACCAACAAGTTTATGTTCCTGGAAATTAAACTTAATACTGTTGTTTAAAAAATTTTATGGTTTTATTTGAAGTGTCCAGGTAAGTGTCAACTCTCCAATCTCTGTTCCCAGTGATATTCAAGGCTCTCCTCAGAGTGGTGCAGGAATTTGGAGTTTGCACGAATAAAATAGGCCATAAACAAGGACAGAAGTGACTGCAGGAATAACAGGCAAAAAAAAAAAAAAAGATGTAGAGAAAAATGAGAGTTGCAAAAGTGCATTGGGAATATTTGGTTCTGTGTTGTCTGACATGGGCTCAGCACCTCAGAACCAATCACTGCTACTGATGATGCTTCTCAGCCCAAACTTTTGAGTGTGCAGCTGCTTGGTGAGAGCAGAAATGCTAAAGATACAGCACAGCAGCTGAGGAAAACTAGAGCCAGGTTTTAGCACAGCTCAAGTTCTGTTTTGCTGTTGCCACATTATTTAATCTTTAATTTGTGGCAATGAATCTTAAGCTGTTTAGGGGTACAACAGCAAAATCCTGTTCTTCATCATGGTTTATGAATAGAGGAGCTCAAATCAGTGAGAGAACTGGACTGAGACTCTTCCAATGTCCTGTTAAGGACACAAATTCATGCTCAGCAGCTGAAATGTGGGTTTGTGAGCATTAAGTTTGCATATGGGTCTCTGAGTGGTTTCTAGGGTTCAAAAATTACTCAGTAAATTCAAAAAGAGCCTTTCAGCTGTTTATGTTGGCTGTGCTCTTTTGAGGGAAGCTACTCTAAGTAGTAGGCTTGCAACTGCCATTGTTAAAAATTCATTATGAACCAGATGAGATTATTAAAAATAAATCAAATACTTTGGGTTCACTTGTACTGGTTAGCTGAATATATTTCTGCAAATCCTGATATAAAAAGTCATGAGTTGGAAACATCTCAGTTTGGTGCTAAGAGCAAAACTTCCAACCTCACCCTGAGAGAAGCTCTGGAGTCTCTTTGTGGCTGTACAGCTTTAAGTGCACCTGCAATGCTGCAGCGAGAGAGGGATTTAAAATAGCAATGTGTGGGCATTTAATCTGTTTACTTGGGAAATGGCAATACCTGGGAGTGTCCCTTCGATGGGAGCTCACTGTGCTGCTCTGCCCCTCAGAATCTGAGTGAAGATACTCAAAGCAAACAGGTGTGGGGACAAACATTTTCCAAGAGGAAAAAGGCAGAGGTAGATGCTCCTCTGCCTGCTCTTCATGCCAAGGTGCTGAGTGGGAGGGGCAGTTGTTTTTAGCCCAGAACACACTGGCATGTGCAATTTACTGCTGCAAGATCTTATTCTGAACAAAGAGCTCGGGAGAAGCTGGATAAAGATGGGATAATTGCATGAGTCACAGGCAGTACAATGTTTAAAGAATCTCAATCCTTAGTCTTCAAGCTCAATTGTCGGTGTAGTTTGCCACAATTGTGCAGAGCGTGGTTTAGTGAAGTTTTCTCTAAAATATCTGAGTTTAAATTCTAATTATTTGGAAGACAGTATGCTAGAATAAACGCATTTGTTTTGCATAACAATCCTTGTTTCCACTTTTACAGCTGTAAAATGGTATTTCATACTTCTTACAGTGCCTGATATTCAAGATCAAAGTATTTAACAGATATTTTCTATCTTTGTACTTCTAGCAGTGGGATAAATATTTCTGCTCAAATCTAATCTGTTACACTGGGGCTTCTATGGCTGCTGAGCTGATCGTGAGATAGTTTGAGGGTAGATGATTATCTGCAGAGATACTTCTAGGAAGCAATTAGAACTCACTTGGCATAATTGTATGGAGTTTGGACATTCTGAGAATAGAGAGCCGTGGTTAACAGCGTTTATTTGAATGTTTGCTGAGCGTAGGATCCTCCATTTAATGAAATATATTATTAGAGGCTCCCTTTCATTGAATTCTCTAATAATGTTGGTTGTTTCAATGGCAGAAATTCTCTGTGTGGATCTTTGCTGTGTGGACATCCCTTCCCAATGTCCTGTCATGTCCCCTTTCCTTGCACTTCCTGAATGGAACTGTGGGTGTACATGCAAAAAGAACCATTTATGTAATTCTAATTATTTCTGTACTATTTATTTCTCTAGGATTGCTCTGACTGTAACTCTTGAGTGTTTTTTCCTGCCATGTTTCCTTGTCTTGACTAGAACTATTTCTTTATTTCTCTTAAGGCGCCGGAAGGAATCCTTGAGGTCCCAAGCTCACTATGTTCTTTTTTTTTTCTCAAAGCCTTCCAACAGGATATCCCATTTTCAAAATAAATACAGCATTTTGTTTTTGGAAAACAGGAAGGGCAGGCCATGGAATAAATGGCAATAAAGATTGTTGCTGAGATGTCCAAACTTGGAACTCAGATTTTAGCAGAAGGTGTACAGATCATGAACAGGAGTCTTCCCTTTTAAAGGCTTTTAAGGAAAAGAAATTACAGCAGGAAATGCTAGATGGAATTTTCAGTCTTTCCCCTAAAGAGATGTCTTATCCACAAACAAAGCCACTTGAAATAGGGACTGGCTTGTAAACATGAGAATTCACTTGTAAAGCAGGTTTATATATTGTCTGCTGATCAGTGCATGAATAAAAGCTTAAAAAAGTTTTTATTACACAGCAAGCAGTCAGTGCATCTTATTCCTGTGGTCGTGGTGAGGAGGTTTGGTTTTGTTCTTTTTTGTTCCTTTTTTCCTTCTCCTGCAACAGTCACGGTGCAAAAATTTAATGAGCCATCTGCTGAACCACAGTTTTACTCTGTAAATCAACAGTGGGAAATATCAGCCTCTTCCTTAGCAGAGCTATTCCTTAAATATGTTCAAAGTGGGATCTTTTTTATCAAAGTGCTATCACTTTTCATAGTACAGCAACAATTTTAACATTTAAAGCAATTGGAGATTTCAGCCAAAGTTTAGCTCTTGTTTGGTAGTTTGGAGTCACAGGATACTGGATGTGCTGTTACAGGGACAGATCATCCAGGTTTTTATTAAACCATAGAAATTCCTTCCTTGGCAAATATTTCCAGGCTCATCAAATCAGAGGCAAAACGTCACATTTGATCTATTAGTTGCTTTTCCATTAGCACAGTTATGTTATGCTCATGTCATACCTGCAGCCTGAGATGAAAATATCCTTCTCTTGCAGGCTGCACACAAATACATCTCAGCACAGCTCCGTGCATCTCTCTAAATCACAATTTTGGGGGTTTCTTGCCTTGTTTCTCAGGAGTTGATGATGAGAATATTGCCACTTGCCTCTCTTTGGATTATGGTTTGTAATTGCAAACCTCATCTCATGAACAAATCTCACATGTAGAAATTTTTCAAAAGGTTGCTACAACTCAGATTTTCTCCTGTCTCACCCAAGAAGTTTCATATAGTAAAACCTGGGCTTAAATACTACAAAAAATTCCCCACAAAACCAAACAGTCTGATACAGAAATAGCTCTGTAAGCCTCACTGTGTTTGTGATTACCCTTTTTTTGTTCCCCTGGGGGTTTTTGTCACTTTTAGATCCAAGTAGTTGTTAAAGGAAAAGCTTGGTTTTGCTTGTTGGACAGAGCACAACACAAATCCAGTTATGGTGAGATCTTTTTTGCCCCACAATTTGTTGGGAAAGGAGCAGTAAAGAAGCTCTGATAGCTTCAGGTAGCCCTGAGAAAGACCAATGAAGAGCTGAAGCTTCTCCTTGTGGCTCAGTGTAATGAATATTCCTGAATATATTTCTAATATTGCTGTTAGAAACAAGAAGAGAGCTGCACCCTTCTCCTGTTTGTAGCTGCTGAGTTGTGAGCATCAGCCACAGGGGATGAAATTGGGTTTCAAGGCATGTCCCAGTGATATTTCAGAGCCATGGATGCATCTGACTTTGCCTCATGAATAAGCCACAACAAAAAGTGCTCCAGCTGGTGATCAGTGCTGCTTCCTCAGCAAATGATCCTGTTGCTATGAGACAACAGGGACTCTGGGCTGGCTGCAGTGGCTGGTTTGATCCAAACCCCATCCAGAAGGTTGTTCTTGCCAGATGATGCAGCCTCAATGATTTCAGTATTTACAGGACCTGCTGGAGGCTTGTTAATAAAATATTGCTTCTATTGGGATGTCACCAGAAATAGAAAGAACCACATTTGTGATGTAGATTTTCCAAAGAAAAATGGCAAATGAAGGGTTGGCTTTAAAATGACATTCCAGATGGGAGAGGATCCCTGAAGCTTTGCATGTCCTGCAAATGGATCAGGGAAAAAAGACTGAGGCACAAAGAGCTGCAGGTCTGCCTGGAGATCTGGTGAAGCAGCAGAGGGAGAGGATTTCTTTATAAATTATTCTGTAAAATGTCAATAGGAGGATGTAAAGGAGAAGAAGGTGTTAGACCGGAAGTGCTAGACCAGAGGATAAATTTAAAATTCTAAATTATTCTGTAGAATGTCAATAGGAGAATGTAAAGGAGAGGAAAGTATTAGACCAGAGGACACTGTAAGAGGTGTAGGATCTTTGAACCCCATGTTCTCTGTGAATTTGTGGTTAACACGAAATGCTTTGAAGCTAATTATAAAACCAGCAGTGAAGCCATGACGTGTGTAAATGAGGAAGTCAAGAATGAGCTGTGGGTTTGTTAGTGTCAATAGAACAGAGAATTTCTTCCTGCTATTTCCAGCTCCATCAATTGAAGGTTTAAGCAAACACTGCTTTGCAAGAAGGTCTTTGAGCTTGTAGAGTGAATTTTAGAGCTGTTACATCTTTGTCTGAGAATAATCAGCCCGAGCTGCTTCATGCACTTCTTTGGCCATGATTTTGTCTGCTGAAATCCTAAAATAATGTTGAGTCTAGGTGTGAGGAGAAAGGTGTTCTGCACGACCAGGCACTGGCTGGTATCTTTATCAAATCAAAGTATTGCATAGCTTGGAAACACAGCTGGAGTGCACAGCTCTGGAAATGGCATTCCTGAGCTTCTCTGTTTGGAGGCAGATTGGAATTCAACTACAGAAAAGATCAACAAATCTCTGACAAGGAGAGGGGATTGAAAAGGAGGGAGTGTTGTCCTCTCCACCCAAACTCACCTGCACTGTGCAACTGCTCAGAAACACACTGGGAGGGCAAGAACTACTTCAATATATTCCTTTCTAATTTCAGCTGATACCACTGCTGCTTTAGGGAACAGGAGAGAGAAAATTAAACATTTGCAGTCTGCTTTTTTCTCATTCTTCCACGCTGTTTTTTATTCTCTCAGGGATGGTATAAATATTAGTAAATTAAAAAAGGCACATTATTTTGAACTGATCCTCATTTCACAATAATTAGCAAACTCTAATGGCCTTTAGGAAAAACCTTTTCCATTCCATTCTGTTTGATTAGAGGAGCCCAACAGGAGGATGAAGAGAGAACAGAACTGCTTTCCTTGCACATTTGCTGTATCATAGAGGAGATGGGAGATATTTTTGCTCTCTTCTCGTGATCCTGTAAGGAAAGTAGCAGAACCAGAGTGGCTCTTGCAGGTCCCTTCTTGCATCACAGTATTTGGAAAATAAACTTCTACTTCAGAGCTTGATAATCCTTAAAAGGTTTGTCAAGATTGCTGGAGTCCAGAGCAAGTGCTCAAAATAGTTCTGCTGCACTGGCAAAAACTCATTTGCAATTACATTTCCTGTCATGCTGTGTTTGTGTGGGGGGTGTTTTTTGGGTCACTCTCCTCACAATTAGGTAGTTCTGAGAAGTCTGAAGTGTCACTCTGAGCCTCAGGTTGTTGTTGCAGCTCTCATGAAGTGCTGCTGGGAGCAGGTCCAGTGTGAGGGGAGGGAACAGGCTCATTCCTTCTTGTTGGAGGTGACAAGGACACTGGTACCTGTCCAGGGCAGAGGAAGGCTTGGTATGGCCTTGAGCCACGACATCTTCCAAGTGAATAATGAGGGCTGGAGATCACAGTAGTGCCCAGGAGAGCTCGAGTGAAAAGAGGAGCCAGCAAAGCCCAAGAAATGGGGCTGAGGGCTGGTGTTACCTGTAACAAAAGCAGTTTCTTAGGCTGTATTTTCACATCATAGAAAAGGTCCTTTAAAAGCCATAATGAGACTGCTCGAGGCTCGGTAGGATTTTAGCAGAGCTACTTGTTCCTCTGAGCTGAGTCACCTCCACATCCACCCCCTCGTTTTCCCGGGATGCTGGGATCACTGTTCCACCTGCTGCTCGGTGCTCCTGTCTTCACAGCCACCTTCCCACAGCAGGGGGACAGGATGGGCTGGAGGCTCCTCTCCTGCTCTCTCTGAGGGGTGGATTCTCCACTCTGGGCTGCCCTAGACTGGAACATTTCACAGCAGAATCCCACAGCAGTGCCAATTTAACGGAAAATAAAATCACTTCACACCCCCGGGCATTGCTGAATCAGATCAGGTCCCTCTGCACTGTCACCTCTGCTGCTTGCCAGGGTCCCCCTGCAAGGTTTTGAGCCTCCTTCCCCTCATGGTCTCCAAGTCTTGTCCTTAAGGGTCACGAGAAGCCAGCAGGGATCCTGCTGATCAGCACAGAGACAGAAGTGGCAGCAATACTTCCCTCACATCTGGAAGTTTGTGCTGGATAATACCATGTCACTGCAATCCTCATCCTAGATCCTCCTCTGCTAGGAAATAGGGATACCTGGAGCTGTCCTGATCACTTAATGGATGCAGCAGGTTCTCGTGGTTTGGGACTGCTTGGTCCTTATTTACCAACGGTGTCTCCATGGCTGTGTGCAAAGGGATTGTGTTCACTTTTAAAGGAGAACCTGGGGTGGGATGTTTGATTTTCAGGAACAGTTTTCAGGCATTTGCCTAGAGAGCAAATCCATAAATTCAGCCTATTTTTTATGTACTGAGTAGTTGTTTGCCTTTCTTTACAGCAAGTCAGCTTTTCTCATCTCCACATGTCCGTCATCAATTTGGTGTCATTCCATTCCCATTCTTCAAGGAGTAGAAATTTAGGCACAGGAAAGCTAATTGCCTCTTTCAGAATGTGAGGACTCCAGCTCTGAGTCCCCAGGCTCTCATTGCTGGGTACACAGCTACATGGGATCAGTGCTGAGCTGGCTGAGGCTTCTGGAAGGGAAGGAATGAGATGTTGCTGCTCCTTCTCTTCCTCCTTTCTCTTAGCTGAAGGGCACTGCTATTTTATTAAAACTTCGAGATTTACCTTTGAGCAACTTCCATCATTATTTCAAAAATGTCTTTGACTGTCTAACTGCAGGTTGTTAAAGAATATTGCACAAACCATGTTGTGACGGCTCCCTGGACTGAGCTCAGAAAAGAAGAGTTAATCTGTTATTATCATCATCTTTTGTTCCAAGGGCTTGGCAGTTTGGGCCGTGCAAAAACGAAGAAAACCGATTGTCTGCAGCACTTGCAGGGGAGTCAGGTGTCTCATTCTGTACCAAGGGTGTGCAGGAGTGCTGGGTGACACCGTGTCACTGCCAGACAGCAGGAGACACAGCTTGTATTTTAGATTATAGCTTTAATATTTTATCCAGTGCTCTTGTGTAACTGCAACTGTTACATCTGTGATTTGTGGCTTTGGAGTTGCAAATTTTATGGCTTAAGCTTGCTGTGGAGTGCTGAGAAGCATTTGTAGCTTTTGTTGTGAGGAGCAGAGGTTCTGCTAAACATTTACCAGATAATTCCTGAGGTAATTGGCTACAAAGATTTAAGGGATTTCTCAATTGTACCGTTGTGTCTCCCTCAGCCTTTCCACAGAGGAAGCAGCTTCTCTCAGTGCTCAGCCTTTCCACAGAGAGCTTTACCAGATTTGCACTTGCAGCTCAAACATTTGGCAGCTTCAAGAAGGGTCCCCGGTAATTCAGAGGAGTTTTTGATAGTATTTATCTGATAAAAGTGGAATTCAAAGCTGGGACAAGTTGGGAATTCCTGACTTCAGTGTTTTCTGCCTTAACATTAATTGATCTTTTGATGAGCTATCATAAGCATTTCTCCTTTTTTTTTGCATCTAAGAGTGCTCCTCACTGCACAGGCAGATGGTAACTCTCATTCCTCCTGGCAAAGAGCTCACAGTCTAATAGATAGTGCAGCCAAAAAGTGGGAGGGAAAAAAGGGAGAGAACATCATTGATTGAGTATTATTTCTCAGCAGTAGAGTTAGAACAGAAGCATCACCTAAGAGCAGGATGGGAAGGACATCACCAGCTTGAGGGGGTCCAGAGAAAGTGGCAGCCCGGGGCAGAGCTCAGGCCTTCAAAGCTTTCCAATCAAATCCTCTGATATAGCCAAGGAAAATCAAACAGAGAGCAATTATTTGTTACTCAGCCTTTTCAACAGAAAATCCAATAGCAGCAGCCTTTGGGATGGGATGCACTGCTGGGTCTCTGAACTCCTCAGGTCAGTGAGGACACGGAGGGATTTTATTCTGGGAGTGCAGTTTGTTATCTCAGTGTCATGGAAAGTCCTGGCCCAGGCTTTTATTCACCTGTATTCCATCTCCAGAGGGAAAGTTATTCCCACATGGTCACTGAGTGCTGTGAGCTCCCTTAAACCTTGGGAAATACTGGTACCACTCCTAGAAATGTTTATTCCTAACCTTCCTTTGGATTAAAAGGTTGTGTTTCCAATGATAACTGTTTCTAAATTTGTATGGGATGAGGTGAATGTTCATCTCCATGAGAAATAGTAAATTTTATTATAGCAAGGGAGCACAGCTGCATCAGCTTCTTTCTACGTGTGGTCATGAAATACTTCTGGTTTCTAGAAAAACAAATTCTGGTCTCAGTGCAAACCAAGATTCCTGGTGTTCTGCGCAGTCTGTTTCTTCCTGGGGTCTGGGCTGTGTGAACATGAGCAAGCACTGACCCCAAAATTCTGTCACCAGGAGGAGTCACTGTCTGCAAACAGTCCTTAGGGTGATGCTTGCCTACACCAGCCTGTCCTGGGGGTCGGTGAGGAGGAATCAAACTGCACAAAGGATTGTCCCTGAACACTGATTTCAACCACAAAATAAGTTTACCTGGAAATGTATAAGCTGAAGGCCTGGCTGGGTATTTTTTATTCTACTTTTTGAATAACACTAAAATTGAGCTGATCTCTAACAAAGAAACAATGATTAAGCAAGGCCTGCTGCTTATCTTGATGAATATTTTCTTTTTTTCTAGAGCAAGATGCCTTCTTGCATACTGAAACACCTTCCCACTTTGCATCTGTTATTCTTAGCACCAGTCCTGTTGATAGAAAAATAACATAAAAATAAACATAAGAGTAAAAATGCCCCTCAGTTTTCTGACTTGAAATTATTCAAAATTAATGTTTAAAAATTTTAAGTATTTAATTAAGTCGATGTAATGTGAAATATAATCCATGAAAATCCAATTTTGATGCAAAATTGTTCTGATCAATTCTGAGTCTGAAGAGAAGACCAAAGAAAAGTTAGGAAGTCGATGCTTTGTGTTTGTTACCCTTTGGCAGTGTGACCCAGCAGAGCTCTGATGCCATTCCCTAAAATCCTCTCCTGTCCCACATGTCTTGGACAGCAGCACTGAGCTGTGCAGTGGAGCTCTGTGGAATCTTTCTCCTCAGCTCCAGACACACTTTGGCTCCTCAGGGTGGAGATCTGCTCAGACCCAGAGGATCAGGGCACAACACCTGCAGGGTTTTTCCCCTTTAGGCATTTTCCCCTGGCTGTTTCATCCTCAGTGTCCATCCCCTCACCTCTCCTGTTGACTCAGGAAGGGGCTCCAGAACAGAATCCAGCAGGAGAAGCACAGACAGACTCTGCACCCAGTCCCAAATTAAAGCTTGATTAACTCATTAACAGGATTATGTGCAGGAGGCTGCACTCTGTGAACCAGTGATGTCCTTTTCAATCCCATGTCCCCAAATCATGGAGCATGTGTCACAGTAATTGCCAAGTGCTTACAGAGGGCACAGAAATGCCTGTAAAAATAAACTTGGGCTGGCACACAGATTACATAATGGCAATGTCCATGTCAGGGGCTGTAAGGACCTGTGTCACTCATGGCTCTGCTGCTTCAAAGTCAGATGTCACAGCAGTAGAGCAGCACTTGCAGAAGCTCTGGGAGACAGGAATTGGGAATTGCCAGGAGGGTTGTGCCTGAGGAACTCACCCTTTGTGCTTTACAGTCTGACAGGGCCCAGACTCCCTTTTCTGGGGCTTTCCCAAGGCTTTGGAAGTGAGGACCTGACTCCCACAGCCACTCACCACATGCACAAAGCTCATGACAATCCTGGCAGGGTGTTCTGAGAGGAGCCAGTGGGGAGCTTCTGGCTGTGCTACAGCTCCTTTCTGCCACTGGAGCTGACCTGATGTGGCAGCCAAGGGGGAATTCTGTGCCTGGAGGGACACTACAGTGGCTGTGTGTCACACTGATACTGCAGGGACGTGCCCAGGGCATGGAGGAACACAGGAATGTTCATACCTGGATTGTGCCCAGGATCACTGCAGCTGGGGACACAGCAGAGCCTCTGGGTGCAGCTGGGACTTACAGGAGGTGTCATTTTCCTCTGGTTGTTCCTCCTGGATGAAGATGGATGAGCCACAAACTCAGTGCTCCTCCACCCAGAAGACTGCTCCGTGGAAAATCTCGGTTGCTCCGTGGAAAAGCTTGGTTCACACAGCGATATTTCCTCAATTTTGGTTCCTCTGAAAAGAAATGAAGGTGTTTAGGAAACAAAAGTAAAGTCTCCAACAGGAATTGAGTCTTCTTGAGTCCACAAACTCTCCAGGAATGGCTGCATTCTGTCACACTTTCCAGGCAATCTGCAAATGCTGCAAGTGGTGCAAACCCATTTGACTCACAGCTCCTCAAGACTGAGATTTGGAGAAGCAAACCAGCAAACCTGGATTTAAATTGGGTAACTTTCTGCTGCTATCATTTACACGTGGCTGAGTGAGCTGAGCAGAGAAGCCTGACCAGCAAAATCTCTTTTCAGCAGGGGTACATAGAGGTACCCTCATAAAGAATTTATTTGGATGGATAAATAAACGGATCTCTATGCTGTTACTGTGGGCTGTGAATGTCGAATTCTGTGGCAGGAGAACGACTTTGGAAGAAATTCCAATATCTCTATGGAAAAAACTTCTTTATAATTCCTCAGTAAAAAAACCCCAACAAACAACAATCAAAAAATCCAAAACAAACAAAAACAAGCCCCACAAACTACCCAAATAAAAAACATTCCAAAAAAGCCAAACCAAAAAGCCAACTAACTTCTGAGAACGTGACAGTACATCAGAGTACATTTTGAGAAAATTTGCTCTATTTTAGCTCAATATTAAGGAAAAGGGAGAAAATAAGTTACAGATTTTGAAAATTACATTACTTTTCATTATTCAGCTTCTGGCTTTCTTCACTGTCAGCACCTGTTGGTGGAGGGAGACAGCACATTCAGATTTTAGACTTTGTCTGCAGCTCATGGGTAGCCTGACACAAGCACAGAGTGAGCAGCATTCACTCACTCCTCTTTTGATTTGAACCCCTACCACCAAACAGTGAAGAAATTAAATTGTAGTGGAGATAGACTTTTGATATTTTTGCCACTTTTTGGTTCATTGTTTGTCCTAAATGAGTGCTTGTTCAGATGGCTCTTGTGTTCTCCTTCATCCTGATCACACATTCCCAGCATCATTTTGTTCCACATAGTCTTCCTTTCATGCTTTGCTCTGCAGAACCTGAGTCATATTCCTTCTGAACTTCTGCTTCCATGGAGTTTTTCCAGCTCTAAGCCATCTTGGCCAACCTCTTGTGCTTTTTGCAATCTGTAGCTGTGCTGCTGCAGGGATGAGCAGCATCCTACACTTGAGACACTGTGTTCCTCCTTTTTCATATTCCTCATTTCACTGTTTTTCTTGACCATCCAAAAGACAGAGCTGCTCTTCATGCACAGCAGAAAACAACACCCAGCTGTGCTCAGTGTTTGGCTTTGGTACATGAGGGACCCCAGTGACTGATAGTGACAAGTCCCTGCATTCAAAACACTTGATTTTCTGTCTCCCCTTCAAAGTCTGGCTGTAGAATTTCCAGTCACTAATTTGTTTTGGGCATTTCAGAGTTCAGAACTCACCCACAGCTTGAACCACACTTAAACACTGAATTCTGAAGAGCTCCCAGAGAGCCACAACTCTCAAAGTCACAACTTTGAGACAACAAGGTGGTGTTTTATTTCAGTACTTTCAATCTATTTTTAAAGCAACCCCCAAATTTCATCTTTGTTCTTAGCTGAAAACCAGCAGCACTGCAAAACTGATGCCTGCAACACTGGGTACATCTGAGATCTGGAGAAGTTTTTCTTCCAGGGCCTAACAGTTCAGTCAAATCAAGTTTGTCTCTGCTTGCTTCCCTGAGCTGAGGGGCATAATCACAGTGTGAGGAACAGCACATCCACAGTGGGAAATGCAGGACAAAAATATTGCTGGATGTGTCTGTGCCACACAACAAAAGCTCTCAGCTGGGTTGTTTTCCAGTGTTTACTTATCCCTATTAAATGAGTTGCTTAAGCTTAGTTGGAACTTGGCCCATTCAAATGCTGACCCTGCCTGCAAGAAATGTTTTTCTCTATCAGCTACTTGAGCTAATTTTGGTCACTAATTTATGCATCTCTCTACACAGTGCTATCTACATAATGTCTTTTGGAGAAACGTGTTAAGGCTGACAATAGCGACTGCCAGATATGTTGTAGGTGGAATTATTTGCAGTGTTTGCTGTCCTTTCTAGAGAAAATAAGTTTTGTACTTCTCCGGAGTAAGAGCTGCATTAGTGACCTTCATTTAGACACTACAGAACAAGAACAGGAACACAACAAAGGACAGGATTCCCAAAGCACTGAATCCTAAGCCATTGGCCCAGCCAGTAAATCCCCTAAAAAGAACAGAGATTCCAGAGGTTTGGAGCAGTGCTTAGTGCTCTCAGTGCACAGTAAACATAAACACCAGGCAGTACATTGCATCACTTTATAGGTGAGAGAATTGAACATTTGCATGACTTTTTTATCTGCTTCCTGAGCGTGTCTGAGTAAATTCTGTTTAATTCTGACATTTCTCTCTCTTTTCCATCCTCAGTTCTCACTTTTCATTCAACAACTTTGCCACAGTCAAATTTGTGCCTGCTGATCTGACTCCCACCATTTCCCCTTTAATTGCTGCAGAATGCCAACATCGTTGTCCATATTAAAAAATAAACCTTTCCTTTTGAGCAATTGGCAGCCTGGTGCCTGGATATTGCCTGGGTACAAACCCATCCATTTTACTGTGCTCAGCTCTGGGTAGATTGATGCTGGTTTCACAGGGAAACAGGGACTGGTCAGACAGGACTGCTCTGATTGAAGGAGCTCCAGGAAAACTCTAAATCAAAGGATTTGAACCAAGTGATTCCCCCCAGTGGCACTGCAGCAAGCACAGACCTGACAAGGCAGGTTAGGAGAGGAGGTTATTGGGAATGAGCATCACTTGTTGATCATTTCTGTTTAAGTAAGAAATGCAGCACTGGGGTTCAAGGACTCACTGCCAGCCTCTCCTGGGCCAGAGGACCTGGCAGAGATGTTCCTGGGGTGTGGAGGCCTAACCTCAAGATCACTGGCTTATTTTACACAGGTTAAACACAATCTGTGCTTTTGACTTAGTCACACTGGCCTGCAACTGCCCTGCTCCAGGGAAAGGGAATCCCTGGCCAAACACTGCCAAGGGGAGTTAGGGCTCCTGGGCGAAGGAGGAAGAAAGAAGGGGCTGAAGGCTTTTTGTAAAGTCCTGTTTCACTCTCCAGCTTGATATCCTTGACCATTCCTCTGCTGCTGAATGAGGAATGCAGCTGAGCCCGGAGAACTATTCACAAATACAAAATGAAGGGTGTGGAGGCAAAGCTTATCTGCCTCTCAAACACAGCACAGAGGTAAAGTGCATCCCCATGTGTGACAAGTGACGTCAACTGGAACTAAATATAGAGCAGCCTGCTGCACACTGATGATATCTCCCCGGGTCAGCTGAGCTGCTCTGCCTAATTTTGGCCTCCCGAGTCTCTGGAGGTTGTTGTTAGCAGAAGGCAGCAGTGCTGTAGTGGGTGGAGCAGTTCCCTTCTTGGATGGTCAGCCAGAGGAGCCTGTGTCCATCCTGTCCCACCTCCAGTTCTGCACTGTCCATCCTGTCCCACTCCAGTTCTGCACTGTCCATCCTCTCATTCCCAGTTCTGCAGTGTCCATCCTGTCCCATCTCCAGTTCTGCAGTGTCCATCCTGTCCCACCTCCAGTTCTGCACTGTCCATCCTGTCCCACCTCCTCTAAGTTTAAAGTGATGCAGTTCATTCCATGGATGAATGTTTAAACCCACGTTTCCCCTCCCTTGAGGGAGAGTTGTCCCTTATAGGAGGCTTGGGAGACTGCATTTGGAGCAGTAGGAAGATTAACATGGTTATAGTCACAGAATTTCTTACATCCCAATAGAAAATAAATATTATTTCCAAGCCTCGAAAGTAATTTGTGAATGTTGTTAATGTTCAAGCAGCTCTGTCACATCTCTTTGGTCAGTTATCTACAAAGCCTCTTATTTTCATGGGGCATCCCTTCATCCTGTATTTCAAAATAAACCTTGTACTGGAGTAATTAGTGGGGCCAAATTGAAATGATTGAAATCTCTGTTTTGGATGAAATTACCCCTGTGTCCTCTGCTTTAGGATTTCCTTCAGCCTTTCTGTGTCTGCACTTGAGAAGATTGGTTTTTCTCCTTGCCTCTGTTTTTGGGAGACTTGAATCCCAAACTCCTGCAGTGGGATTCAGAGATGATAAAGTCACCCTGGTTCATGAGTTTAGTGACCAGCAGAGCACCCCAGAGAGGTTTTGGAGCCCAGCATGACTCAGTGCATTGCTAAAATCTCTACTACATCAGAGCCTCATTCTAACCATGGAGAATAAACTGCATCTTGGAATGAGATTCATTCAGAAGCTGGAATCTGGGAGCATCTGGGAATTGGTTTAGTTTGCCTCTGTGAAGGCTTGAGTACCAGCAGCTAGGGAGTGATTCAGTGGAAACAACAGCTTGTTCCTCAAAGATTTAACTCTGCTTGTGGTGCTTCCAGGGATGAGGAAATAGTTTCTCCTGATCACTTTGAATAAATGTTTGATGAACACACAAATAGCTAATGTAAAAGGAATTTAAATGTGTTATCCAGAAACAGCTCCCTTCTCTCTCCCCATTCTTTCTCTGAGGACAGAACCAAGAGCAGAGCCTGTACCCAGTACAGAATCACTGCTTTGCACCTGGCTGAATCTAAGGCAAAAATGATCTGAGGGATGAAGTGGGAGGATGTGAAATCTGCCAGGTCACTTAAAATGTACATCTTTAAAACTGGAGAAGTAATTCAGATCATTAAGAAGAGTAATAGTAAAAAACCTGCAGATAAAGGAACACATTTATCTTGAACTAGGGAAGCTGCAGAATTGGCTGAATTATCTCATTCACAAAGACCTTGTTGAACTTGGTGCCCGGAAACATTGTGGAATTATGGAGTGACCTATTTTGATTTCACCAGGGGATGAAGGAGCTGCCTCGTCAGTCACCTTTGTGCCCTGATGAAGAGGCGTCACAATGGGAACTCCTGCTAAACTTAGGGCACTGCCATGGAACTGCCTTTTCACTGAGGGCATTTGCATCTAAATGGGGAAGTCGGAGACGCCGAAGTGCAGCGGTGGTGCCAAAGGACAAAGCATTAATCACTGAAAACTGCTCTGCCTCCCCAGTTGTGCTGCCACATCTGGAATATTCACCTGGAACACACAAGGCATCTTCACCTCTAATCCATAGATCCTCCAAATACAATTCAGCTCCTCTACAGGAAACCTTGTCTTTCTCCTCAACACGGTTTTAAGCTACCATCAGTCTTGTTGCTTTTTGAATGACAGGAGGCCAATTTCAGACAGAAAGTCGTCAACAGCTCCAAGTTTTCATGAAATTTGTTCAGAGCCACCGAGGGTTTAAGCACAGGCAATCATCCTCTGCTGTCACCAACAGGCATTGATGGAGTCTGAGGGACTGAGATGAAAAGAGGGACTTCTTATTTTCATGCCTGCTTTGTTGGAAGAATGTAATTACTGTAATATCAGAACAAACCATAGACAAAACACCTTCTAAACACTTTTAAAGCTACTCAGTACTGAAGGATGCAGTGGATAATCTTATTTTTTCATTTTTTGCTAGCTAATGATACAATTGAAATCGTCACAGCCAAGTTAGAATTTTTCATGAACTATCAGGTAGCAAAAAATGTTTTGTGGACTGGTTTGAGTGCATTTGTAAATGCACTTCTGTTCTTCATCAGAAGAGTTCAGAAACGAGAATTTTTGCTAACTAGTAGAATTGGAACTGATTATCTGAACTATTTGGAATGAGATTGTATGAAGTCCTGTGAGGATGCAGCGTGAAGCAATGACAGCCCTGACATCCCAATTAGGCAATGGGTTGCAATAAAGCTGGAAAGCAAAATTTCCCCTGTAAGGCAAATTAAAAACAATGATCCAGATTATTTATTAAAAAACAAAGAGATAAGTACTGAGAGGTGAAAAAGTAGTCAGTGCCCACTTAAACCGTGCAAAAGAGAATATTTGTGAGTTTAGCATGTGACCTGTCAGGTGTTCATGTGCCTTCACCACGGGGGGATTGACCCAAAGCTGGCAGAGGAGTGTCAGCCCCACAGGACAGGAGCTGGGACAGCAGTGCCTTTGCCATACCACAAACCCTGTGGTTTGGGACAGGGACAGATGATGTGCAATATAATTGCATATTTAGGGATGAAAAGCTGGCCAGGGATTTATTTAACAGCCTGGGTAGCACAATGAACTCAACTGGCTTTTGTTACCTCGGCTCAGTGTAACTCCACATCACACTGATAAAAGTTCCTCTGAGGTGATCATGGCAGCTTTTCTCAGCAGATTAGGGCTAAGCTTGACAAGCACTCTCTAGTTTGTCCCCAGAAAAGCTAAATGGCCGAGTCAGGAATATTTCCACCTGGCCAGATTAAAGTTCTTTGACTGTAGAGGGGTGGAGGCAAAGGCTGAGCTGGTCCCATGAGTTCACACAGGAGCATTGAACAATTCCAGGTTCTCCAAAAGTTTTCAAGGCTCCTTTTCTAATGGCTTGTGGTGCTTTATAGAAATCTTGTATTTGAGGAGTCTCAAATCTGGGATCTACTCAACACTGGAGCAGCACAAGGTTTGGGTGGGAGCCACAGTGCTCGGTCCTCCACCAAAATAAAACCTGGCTCAGTGCACAGCAAAGGAACAGGATAAAACCCATCAGGATCCGACCTAACCCAGGGAAAACCAGATAACATCAGCTTGCATGGATCCGGGGCATCTGCATGGAATTGGCTGTTGCAGGAGGGAATGGGGAAAGGTGCTGTTTGCACAGGGAATTTCACACAGCTCAGCCTGGCTTTGCTCTGTGTCCCCCAGCACATCTTTAACGTCGCAGCTGGGAGTGGCTGAGGCTCCAGCACGCTCTGGCCTCTCCAGAGGCAGGAATTTCATTTCCAGCCTCTGAGGCCATCACAGCTCAACATTCCAGATGGGCCACATTTATCTGAGGGAGCTTCAGTTTGTCTGCTTTGCTCAAGTCAGTCCATCTTGGAGGAGAAATTTGAAGTTTCACAGAGGTTAAACACAAAGAACTCCCATTTGAACAAACATGAGTGAATTCCTTTGGATTTTAAAACCTTTTAACTTTTTACAAAGGGATATCACTCATCCCACCAGTGGAGCACTTATCTGAGCTAGGTGATTATGAGTATAGAAATTACCAGAATAATTGCTAAAAGAAAGCTCCAGCTGTTATATAAAGAAAGGCATTGACTATTTCCAATATTCTTCAGGCCATTTTACTTTAATTACATTTCATTTTACTCCATAACATTTTGATAAAGTAAATTTGGAGTTTTCTTTATGAGGTTTTTTTTTTGTTGTGTTTTTTGTTTCAAAACCCCTAGAACTCAATTGACAGCCTTTGTTTTCAAAGTCCTGGAGTTTAGAAACTGAAATAAAGAAACCCATTGTAAGGCACAGAAGGTGCAGTTTCCACCTGAACTCTCCCCCAGGCAGTCTGGCAGTGTCAGGACAGAATTTTCATTGCTTTGACTGTGCCTGTGTTACACTGAATTAGTTACAGTCCAGAGGGCACTTCTAAATCCCATCCTCAAACACGAAGATTAAATATTACTCATCGGTTTTCTGCAATTTAGAAGACAGTTTTGAAAAAAAAATCACCAATCCAAACCCAACAAATTAAAGTCCCCTGTGAATTCAGGGCCTCAGAAATGATTTTGTGCCATTCCATGTGAATTTTTGCATTCAGACCTCACTGTTTGCAGTGGTGATGCTGCTCCAAGAATTTTCTCATTGACTTCTCATTTCTCTTTGAAGCTACCAGTTTTATTTTTGAGCCAATGTTTTCAAATTAACTCAATTATTAGATATTGAGGCAGGTCCCAGATCACAGTAGCCTGCTTTTCATTAAGTATAATCACTATTTTGAGAGTTTGGCATTTTAGAACACTTCATGCCAAAAAACCCTCCCAGTCTCTTAATCATAAAGTTCTGAATGGAAAAATTATTTCCTACAAGCTTGAACTTTCCCTGCCTCTCTCCCTCTCCATAACTTCTCCTAGAGTTTAACAAAACTTGAGGGGTGAGGAAGAAAATTTTAAAGTGGCCTGCCCACAGTAACATAAGCACCTGCAATTTTGAAGAAGGACATTTAATCATAGATATAATTTATTTAATCACTTAATCATAGGTACAAAGGGATTATTGAAGCTGAGGAACAGGAGGGACAGGGCTCGAGCTTGGGATTCCTCACATCAGGCTAAAATTCTTAATTCTACCTTTTAAACAATTATTATTAATAATTAACCTTGAGCTTTTCCATTTAGAAGCAGCATCTTGAACAGGTGCATTCTGTCAGGGAAGGAGGGGGGGGAACCTGGAGGTTTCTCAGCTTTCTTTCACTGTGCTGGGTACAGGACACTCCTGGGTGCTCAGAGCCCCTGGGAGCCTCTTCTCAAAGCTGCTCCTGCGCTTTTTACTTTGATTCCATTATTTATTTATTTTTAAATTTTATTTTTATTTTTATTTTTATTTTTTAATTTTTAATTTTTAATTTTTAACTTTATGATTTATTTTTATCATTTAAAATATTTTCATTTTATTTTTAATTTTTTTGCTTTTAAATTCTTTATTTTTTTATTTCTTATTTTTTATTATTCTTATTATTTTTTAATTTTTATTTCTTTTTATTGTAAATGTTTTTAATATTTTTTAATTTTATTTTTATGTTCTATATTTTATTTTGTATTTTTTAATTTCTAAAAATTTTTTATTTCTTATTTTTAACTTTAATTTTATTTTTCATTTCTTATCTTTATTTTTTATTTTTTATTATTTAAAAAAATTATTTTACTTTTTATTTTAAATTTTTTATTTTTAAACTTTTATTTAAAATTATTTTTAGTTTATTTATTTTTATTTTAAGATTTTTTTATTATTATTTCTATTTTTTATTTCTTATTTTTTATTTTTAATTTCTTATTTTTAATTTTTATTTTTGATTTTTGATTTTTGATCCGAGCCACGCTGCAGTTTACAGAACTCTGCGTGTCGCATGGCAATAGCGAAGCGAGTCGTGTGTCCCACGGGGAGCTCCCCTGTCCTGTGCAGGATGAGGGACCCGGGCTCGCTGTGACTTCCCCGGTGCCACCGCTGGATGTCCCTGGGAGACCGGCGATGCTGCGGCTGCTCCGGGCGGGACTGCGGCATTCCCGCATCCCGGGGAACCTCGGCACAGCCTCGGGGGGCTCCGGGGACCAAGAGAATTCCTGATCCTTCCCCTCTCTGCGCCCGGGACACAGCGAACCTGTCCCAAGCGTCCCAACATTTCATCCCAGAGATAAATGCAGAGCATGCCACCAATGCTGCTTTCTTAAACTTAATGCACATTTTCCTCCTCGATGCCCTAAAAATAACACGTGCGAGGTGTAATTATTTTGGAAATAGTACCCAGACACCTTTGGAGCAGGAGTGGAGTTTACCTGGATGAAGTTTGCTGCCCCGAGCCCCGGGAGCAGCAGAATTTGCTCATGGGGGTGAAAAGAAAGGCCAGGACTGGGGTTTGCGTTTGGCAGAGATCGGCTTTGTGCTCCTGAGCCGAGCTCCTGCAGGGCTGCTCTGAGCTGCGGGCTCTGGGGACACCGCTGGGCTGGGGGACAACGGCTCTGCTCCATCCTACCTGATCATTCCTGTCCCTGCTCAATCCTGTCCCTGCTCATTCCTGCCTCTACTCAATCCTGTCCCTGCTCATTCCTGCCCTGCTCATTCCTGGCCCTGCTCATTCCTGCCCCTGCTCATTCCTGCCTCTACTCAATCCTGTCCCTGCTCATTCCTGCCTGCTCATTCCTGTCCCTGCTCATTCCTGCCTGCTCATTCCTGGCCCTGCTCATTCCTGCCTCTACTCAATCCTGTCCCTGCTCATTCCTGTCCCTGCTCATTCCTATCCCTGCTCATTCCTGCCCTGCTCATTCCTATCCCTGCTCATTCCTATCCCTGCTCATTCCTGCCCTGACCATTCCTGCCCCTGCTCAATCCTGCCCCTGCTCAATCCTGCCCCTGCTCATTCCTGCCCTGCTCATTCCTATCCCTGCTCATTCCTATCCCTGCTCATTCCTGCCCTGACCATTCCTGCCCCTGCTCAATCCTGCCCCTGCTCAATCCTGCCCCTGCTCATTCCTGTCCCTGCTCATTCCTATCCCTGCTCATTCCTATCCCTGCACTTTCCTACCCCTGCTCATTCCTGTCCTGCTCATTCCTGTCCTGCTCATTCCTGCACCTGCTCATTCCTGCCCCTGCTCATTCCTGCCTGCCCATTCCTATCTGTGGTCATTCCTGCCCTGACCATTCCTGCCCTGCTCCTTCCTTCCTCACTCATTCCTTCCTCACTCATTCCTTCCTCGCTCCTTCCTTCCTCACTCATTCCTTCCTCACTCATTCCTTCCTCGCTCATTCCTTCCTCACTCATGCCTTCCTCACTCATTCCTTCCTCGCTCATTCCTATCTCTGCTCATTCCTATCTCTGCTCATTCCTATCTCTGCTCATTCCTATCTCTGCTCATTCCATCCTCGCTCATTCCAGCCTGGTCGTTGCTGCTGTTTGTCCCTGCCTGCAGGGCTGCACATTCCAGGGGTTTTGTGACCCGAGAGATTCTCCTTGGCCGTGGCCCTGCAGGAACATTCAGCTCTCAGTGCTGGGACTGTGCTCAGTCCCTCACCGGTCCCGTCAATGCTCCTGCTGCAGTGACACATTTGGGGATACAGCTTCCCATTCCAGAACTGCATTCACTGTCTTCTCACTGAAACAAATCTCTTTAATTGTTTAGATTGATATTCTGAATCTGAGTTTGTTTCTGTAATGATTTATTAGCTAGGGAGGGATAAATAAATTTTAAAAATAGGATTATCGGTTCCATGTCAGCACTTGGTTCAGTAGTGACTCCAGTTTTTCTCTAGAGGGGTAACAGAGTGAGTGACAATTCTGACAAACTTTTATTCTGTGAGCAAATACAGAGGACAAATTTAAATTCAGCTTCTGAGATGAAAGAAAATGGGAGGAAATATCTATTAAAAAGAGTTAATATAAATGCACATTCCGAGCGAATGTTGCCCTTATGTTAATGTTGCTGTTTGCCTTTGTAATCAGGACTATTTTTACATAACCCACCTCATTTTTTTTGCTCTTTGGTTCTTCAAATACCGTTCTCACTGTTTAAATTTGTATGTATGAGACTGTGTATGTGGCTACATCCACAATAATGTGGAATAAAGGCTCAAAAAGATTTGCTGGGCAGGAGATAAGAAATTTGCATTATTCGTCTGGTAAAGTAAGATGATAAAATAGCCCTAAAGAAGGCAAATTCATTTTATTCCATATGCCTTTGTGCCATTCACCTTGGGGAAAATGAAATAGAACACTCCTGTGATTATAAAAATAGCAGAGAAGTAGGATTACAGCAGTAGAACTTACTTATGCACTGAAATTCAAACCTATCCTTTTCCTTTCTCATCTGATATTTCCAATGTACGGTCCAGGCAATAAATACTTGGGATTGTTTATCAGTGAGGTCATCCCTGGAATGGCCAGCTCATGGAATTAGTTCCTAATGAGATTATTAGGCCAGTGTTTATTTTGTGGGCTCTGAGCGGCCGACACAAACTTAGACATTGTTATTTTGCTGTCAAGATTGTGGCTGAAGCTCATTTTCTTTTCCAAGACTTTAAATCTAATCTAATCTAGCCCAGCTCCCAGAATTAACAGGCCTGTTTGGGTTGTAGAAATCTTCATTCTGCACTGGGGAAAAATGAGCTTGAGCAGGTTTCCAGCCAACTGCATGCTTTGTACTGATCAGGTAAATGAAATACTCCACAAAAAAATCAAGAAGAGAAGTGAGGGTTCTCTTTTTGGATGTGTTTTCATCCAACCTCGTTGTAAATGCGATTTTAGATGAATTAACTTTCTTCCCTAGTGAGGTGAAATCTTCTATGGGTAGACAGGGTTATGCAAGAATTCTGCCTTTTAATGGTGTTGATAAAGTGGAGCACAGCAGTGCTTGAACAAATCCCACTATTGAGCAGCTGAGATGAGGAAGTGCTGAAAGATTCTGTCTCCATCTGAAACCACAGGGGAATTTGCAAAAACAACGTTCAGTTACACAAGGAGCAATTTCAATTTTCAGGGCCATTTCTCTTGAATCCATTTGACTCGTCTGTGGAATTATTTAAATGCACAGAATCAGAATTGACCAGAGGAGTTGTTTAATGAAGTCAACCACTGTCTGTGATTATGTTCCAGAGAATGAATATTAGTTTTATTTGATCTTTATCCTCACTAAGACAAGAGTTCTTGAGTCCTGAGTTTGACCTTCAATACTGTTGAGAGGAACTGACTTCTGCAGGATTCTGCATGAAGCTTTTACTCAGAGCTAAATTTACTTTGTGCTGCTCCACTGAATTGTGGAAGAGCAAGTAAATGTTGATAATGGCTCTTTTGCATATTCCCTGCCCTGTTCCTGTCTCAAACACCTCCTTCAAGCATGCAACAGAATGTGCTGGTAAAGAACCAGCCCTCACAATGCCCAATTTTTGGGAGTGTGGTCTCCAATAATTTCTGGAGTGTCTCAGAAATGTTTCAGTTCCTGGGCCATAGATGGGAACCCCCCTGCAGCTTCAGGCAGGATTGATTTGGTCCAGCAGGGACTGATTTGTTTGAGCATTTCCTCAGCCATGTGCCTTTGAAGGTCTCAGGGCCAGTGCAGGATCTGCAGAGACTTTTACCTACCCAAAAATTCCCTTGATTTTTTTATTCTGTTTCGAGGTGTGGAAGCTCTTTGAACTTGAATTTTTTCTCACTAGAGCTGAGTTACTGGAGAATTAAATTTATCTCCAGGAAAAGCCATGAATTATTTTGGTTGTGGTTTTTCCAGGATCTGTTCTGCTTACTTAGACCTTGGATATTCAAAGAACAGAGTTAAAGGAGTTCCTCAGTGTCATGGGATGGTCAAGGCATTTATCCAAGGTGGGATTTAATCTCTTTCCAGTTGCAGTTAATGTTCATACTGGTGTAACATCACATCCTGGTGTAAAATGAGCAGCTTTCTCTCTCTACCACTTTTTCATTGGTTTTGTAGCATTTTGGGTTATTCTTTCCCTTAAGAATGAAATTGGGAATAATTGTTGCCTTTTAGCATGGAGTTTCCTAGAAGCTTTTTTCTTGAAGAAGCATTTGCTTTAATTGTTGTGAGATTAATAGGCAGGGAAAGGAGATACAATAAGAGATAATGTGTTCATATTTATAAAATCTTTAGACAGGCTCCAGTGAGTTCTCTAATTAACCACAGGAAGACTTTATGGATGCTGAATAAATTATCATAAAAAATAAAAGCCTTGGTTGATTAGAATGCCTGAAACCAGGCTATGTATTGTTGGTCTTGCAAACAGGGGTCACAAATGGTCAGGAGAACCTAAAATGAGGCTCTGGTTCCCTTTTCTTGTGTGAGCAAACTCTCTGGTGGCTCACACTGATTGACAGTGAGGTAAGAGCAAATCTGGTATCCTCATCTTAAACATTTGAGTCCATTAAGTTTATTTTAGCTCAGTGAAATTATTCTTTTCAAAGGAATTTTAAGTCAGAAAAAAAACCTCAGGAACCACTCTTTAGTGAGGGCAATATGAGCAGTTTTGGAGACTGAATTACCACATTGTGTTCTGTCTTAAAGGACTCTGAACTCCCCATGGGTGCTGCTCACACCATTCCCTTACCCAGGCTGTGCCAGGGCAGGGTCAGGTTGGATTTTGGGAAAGGTTCTTCCCCCAGAGGGTGCTGGGCACTGCCCAGGCTGCCCAGGGAATGGGCACAGCCCCACAGAGCTCCAGGAGAGTTTGGGATTGTTGGGGGGGTCTTTGCAGGGCCAGGATGATCCTTGGGAGTCCCTTCCAGCCCAGGATATTCCGTGATTCCATGGGATAGAGATTTGTTGATGACATTTATTGAGCCCTTCCTCAAAATGCTGTGTATAAAACACTAATCACAGCAATTTCCTTGATGGCTTCTTGTCTCCTGGAAAAGATGAAAACTCAAAACCCATCAAGAAGGTGATTTATAGAGCAGTTCCTGGACACAGCACCCTGCAGTTGTGGTAGCTCCTGCATCAATGTTCCTGAGAAGATGCCAAATTAATACTCAGCTTATTGGCAGAATTAACAAAACAACAGCAATAATCAAACGTCTCCAGAATTTCCTTATCTCCCAGCCTTTGGGTGTGGAATCCAGCAAATCCCTCAGGAGGAAGCCCTGGGTCCTAGGAGAGGCAGGGAAATCTTGGGACAGCAGGATTGTGTCTGGGTTTGGGTGTCATCCCTGCCCATGGAACCAGATGATCTTTAGGGGCCCCTCTGACCCAAACCATTCCTGATTGCTCACTGTATTTTGAGAGCCAATGTGAGCTTGGTGCCCCAGAGAAACAATCCTGAGCTGGCACCAAGCTCCAGCAATGCCAGAGTAAATGATATTTAAATGGCTTTGTGAGTGATTCCCTGTGCAGATAAGATTTTCTTCTCAGTGCAGCTCTTCCATTTGTCTGCTCGACTTCAACACAAGGGAAGAAAGAATTGAATCAGAGAAAGATTCAATTAGGGGGGGGATTAATGTCATCAAGGATGCATTCCCAGTGCTCCTGCCTCTCCTGCTCTTCCAGGTGCTCTTCCATGAGCTGATGGTGGCCTCCAGTTTTAGGGAGTCACCTTCTGAAAGCCTTGTGTGTGTCCATGTGGGAATACAGGGAAAAGGGATGCGTGGTGCTGGAGTTCTGCAAATGCTCCCTGAGCGTTCCAGAGCAGGCACTGGGATGGGTCTGGGTTATTCCAGGTTGTACTGACACTTCACTGTACAGAGTGAAGCACTCCCAGATGCTTCTGGGAGTTTTTCCTTCACTGTCAGGACATGTAGATGAGAACTTTTGGTTCTCAGATCACAATGAGTATTTTGAAGTTGCTTGTGGCATGAGAACACAGGATTCAAACCTGTCCAAAAGAACTCCTTGTCCCAGCTGCTGCCACATTTAATACCCAGCATTTTCCAGGACCACAGGTTTCAGGAAAAGGTGCAAGAAGTTGCCAGTAGGATAAAATATAATAAACAACTTCTGGTAATTTTTTTCTCATGTTTTCTGACTTTGAATCCCAAGGGATTTTTATTTCTCCTCTAATATTGTATTTCTTTGACCCCTTCTAAATGTGAACGTTCTAATTACCCACACAAACGCTCAGCTCTCTTTGGCTCTTACTGAATTCCTGCAGGTCACCATCCCTGGCTCATAATTTCATGAGTCACTGCTGAATATGCACAAATGTTGGGAGTTAGGGCAGCCTGACCCTCAGCTCCAGCACGACAACTCTTTGGAGAGGTTATTTCACAGCAACCCTTCCCATCACAGCCCCCATGCAATTGTGTCATTATCTGGAATTATAAATGCATTTACTGGGCAGGAGCAGCAACCAGAAATGTGTCTGCACCTCTTATGCCCTGCTAGTTTTCCTCTTCCCAGATTTGCTCCTGAAAAGCTGCAGGTGGAGCTGATGCAGAGTCAGGATCACAGGAATCTGGGAAAAGGAGACTTGAAATTACTCTTCAAACACAATCAAACTGTTCTGAAAGATTGTTCTGGTAAAAGTATTAACATTAATGACATTATTAATGAGAAGACAGCAAAAATCTCATAATGTTATCTCTGTCATGGAGTGCTGTAGATAAGAGGATGTAAACCTTGCTGAATGACCACTTATTATCTTCCATAATCCACAGATTCCCTCTCACTTCGTTTCCAATCACTTAAAACACTGCTTCAGAGATGCTCTTGGTTATTTAGGGACACGGATTTATTGTAGACATGTTTGAATGCTGTGCCCTGGTCAGAGGATTGACCTCAGACTGTTTCACTTCTTTTTCATTTGTTTATGGCAACCAATTCCCAAAGGCAAAGCCATTGTTTGGGTTATTTACTGAGTAAGTCCAGAGCCACAGAACCAAGCTGATAAACAGAAGCAGCTGTATATATTTAGTATATTCCTATAAGCTCCCAGTGCAATGGATTCACCTGCTGAGCAGCAACTGGGAGAGTTTCCAGCCTGTGATCCTGGAGGGGTGAGCAGTGTGTGCACTGAGGGTGACAGTGAATTGGGTGTTGCCCTTCAAGAGTAGTTGCAATTAAATCTTTGAAAACAATCCATTTTTCCAGTGCTTTTCAGACTGGAGTATTCTTCTCTACAAAATCCCTTACAGAAAACTGAGTTTTTTTCCCTGCTCTGGAATGCAGCCTGTTCTGGAGAGCAGTGTGCTCTGAATTACTGAGTGGCACTTGGAGGAGAGCAGGTGAACAAAAATGGTTTTAACACGAAATGCAGGAGGAGGGAAGGCAAAATAATCCTTTAGGATTTAATCCTGCAAGGAGCAAAAGGAAATTCTTCCAAGTCAGCCAAGACTTTATTGGCTTGTTTGTGACCTGCAAGGCCAGCAGGGATCTTTAGATGCTGGGGGAGTGCCTTGGTGTGTGACAGAGCTCGGGATGAATTCCTTGGCCAAGCCTGGCTCCAGCCTGGGAATATCCAGGCCCAGATGGGTTGGGAATGGCAGAGCCATGGCTGGGGCAGGGCTGGTGGCTGGAATTCCCCTGTGGGATATTTGCTGTGCCCAGAGCAGTTTGCTGGGATCACTTGGGATTCCTGGGAAACCCCAGTGCCACCAGGGTATGGATGGCTTGAAGGGTTTGTTAATCCCCTCCTGCACTGGGATGGGAATGGAGCTGGGAGTGCTGCTGGAATTTAGCTGAGACCTCATTTTACTCCATGTTTTATGAGCTTATAACCTTACCAAATCTGTAGGAGCCATTTACTGTCAGAAAGACAAAACTCCCATTTGTAGACTTAATATTTCAAAAGATTCCCTTGTTTTGGTCCCCTTTGCTACCTTTTTATAGCTCATAAAGAATGATTTGGTTTTCCTGCTTTGTTTCTGTTGTAGTTTATGAACCTGCCAGCTAATAAAATTTCAGGAAAATCTAATTCCATTGAAAAGTTCAATTCAATTTTTTTTAATAGGAATTTTATTTGAACACCCTTGTTTTAACATAGCTGCCAGCAACATGAGCAGTTTTAGGGGTTTGTTGGAGAACACATTTCATTTCCCATTCCAAAGATGTCCTGGATTTTAATAATTTCCAAGGGCAGGAGTGGATACTGAAATGACAAACTGCTGTTGCCTGCACAAAAGCCTCCAGGCACCCTCACAAAAGCATTGCCAGCAAGAAGATTGCAAGCAAGGACATTGTGCCTTGGAAATACTTTGGGAATGAAGGAAAAGATTGGAATTCCCTTGCACCCACCCCATTCCTCCTGGACACCAAGTTCTGAGCTTATGAATTAAAGGTACTTTATCTGTGCACAAAAACTGTTTAAAAACCAGGAATTCCCTGACTCAGATCAGCACTGCTGGCATTTTGGGAATCCTGAGGAAGGCCAGGATTGTTGCCTGCTCCCTGCCAGCCACTCTTGGGGATTTTCTATTGCTGGTTTGTGTCTTCAGAGGAAATGTGGAACAGCCCAAAGGCTGCTGGCTCAGGAGCAAAGCAGAAATCAGGGCTTTTGTGACAAATATCTGAATATCTGTGGTTACAGATATTCCTGCCTCCCCTTTCCCCAGTTTAACCCAGCCTGGCACTGACAGGTGCTTTTGTCAAAGTTTGTCACAGAATACTCAGCCACACCGTTCAGAAAAGTATTTTTGGTTTGATATTTAGGTGCTGTGGGTGGCAGAGAAATGCACATTTCAGCAGAGACAATCACATAATTAACCACATTAACAAAATAATGCAAAACTGCAGTTCCTCTGATTTCTAAAATTAATATTTTAAAGACACTTGGCTTTTTCAGAGTGATATAATCAGGGTTTTGTTCAGTCTTTACTTTCATACTGTTGTATTTTCAGTTTCTTCTACACATCCCTCAGTTCTCAGAGCTCCCAGCTCTTTCACTGGAATTTCTCAGATGTTTTAGTGAAATGGGCCCAGCTATTGTGTGGCAGGGTTTGAGTCTGTCCAGTCAGAGGCAGAGTTCAAATGCAGGGTGACAAAGGGATTCTCTTCCTTTAGGTGTGCATTGAAGTGAAACCTTACACTTTTCCCTAAAACAGCCAGTTATACAATTTTCTAGATGGATTTGCAAACTTGAAGATTTTTAATGTCTTCATCTGGAAAAATCCAGCACATTCTTATTTGCCTTCTGCAATTCTTCCTTAAAGGAGTTTTCCTCTGCAGACACCATCTGACACAGACCAAACCTTCCCCTCCACAGGATCTTTCATCTACAAAACTACAAAAGTCTGAGCAATTTAATAAATCTATACCCAAAATCCACAACTTTTCCAGGGAAGATCTATTATAATTTCTCTGTCCTGTGAAGATGAGTGCCTCACTTTACAAATAGTGTCTACTCTCAATTGATCAAAGTCGATATTTTACTGATTTTTTTAAAGTTTCTACACATTTTCTCAGCCCTGTTAGACACATGAAGCTGTGATGATGCATTGAAACGATTTTGCAAATATATACACATCCTTATCTGTGTGGCACACAAAAATATTGAAATATGAAGTGTCATTATAACATTTCCAATCGTTCTGTGAGCAAATTATGTTCACCAGCAAATGTAAATATTGAAGCTGTGTTAAAATTTCATCGACTCTCTTTGCAATCCCTTTCATCCCTCTTTAAAATGGAGTCCTCACAAGCATTCTTTGCAGGCATATGTGACAAACTTCTGGGAAGTGGTTTTCTTTTGACTTCACACTAGAAATGGTTTAAATGATGCTTCCTGTCACTTTGGAGGATGTGGATTTTAAAATAAAAGTGCAATACTAGTTCAGCCTTTTATGGGAGTTTATCTGGAATATATCTTCTGCTTATTTCCTCTGAAGTACAGCATCATTCTGGAAAAAAAGAAGTTTTCCTTTATGGCAAAAATTCAAGTATAGAACTTTGACTTTCTAGCAATAAGAGCTGGTTTTGCCCACCTGATTCCAATTGTCTTCTTGCAGGGTCATTTTCCTAATTTCATCCTGGTATGACTTTACAATCACATTTGATGATGGGGACAGGAATTAACGAGCTGCAAAAATTCTGGGTTTGTACCTGTTCCAAAAACCACCTGTGCCTGTCCTTGGTCTAGACCTGCCCTGATCTCCTAAACTTTTCTGTGCCTGTTTTTTTAGGACAGAATCTTTTTCTGTCAATAACCAGAAATGTGCCTGATCCCTCCAGAGCAGCAGCAAAGACTGATCCCAACTCAAACAGAGTGGCTGGGAATGGTGAGGTGGATTCTGAACTGTGGGATATAAACCCCAGCAAATGCAGCCTGAGCAGTTTCTTCCCAGATTTCAGGCTGCCATTGAAGAGTCTTTAAAAACAAAAGGAGGGTCTTGAATCCATTTTGGGATTGATGCTGTCCTTTATTATTTTATTGGCATTTTTCATATTTTTGAGGTAACTCATGCTGTGCTCCCAGAATGTTTTGCAGCCTTTGTTTGCCTTTGAAGAAAATGGAATGTGCTTCTGTACATTGTTGTTTGGTTTGAATTTCCTGAATTTCCTAGCTCCTGAATACAGTGGGGAATTAAAATAATGGAAAACTAGAAAGCCAGTCCAGGGTCTGATGGTGTGCTTTGGTTTGCTCTTTTGTGGGAGCTGTTTCTGGATTTTCCTCCAGGTGATGACCCCTCTTGTGCTGCACTGTTAGGGGCACTTTGCATGGAAGCAGGAAAGGAGGGAATTTCTGAAGGATAAATTGTGCCCTGGATCTGAGGGAATCAAGGATGTGACTGCACTAATCCAGATACCAGTGCAGCTCTGCCTGTGAGGGTCAGGGGGACTTCACTAAATCCTGGGTGTGGCAACATTTATTACTGTCACAGCACTGAGATCCTGCTGGCCCGCATGGATTTTCCAGCTCCCAAGAGTTCCTACTTTCCCTTTTCAGGTCTTTTCCCATTGTATCAGGCTGGAGTAGGGCAGCATGAGCAAGTCTTTACTCACAAAGTACTCAGTGAGTAGTTGCTGTTTAAGCCCATTGAAATAATGCTCTTTACTCAATGGGGTTAAACCAGAAAAAACAGACAGAGGTTAGTCTTGCTGGAATAAAAAAGTCCCTGGCACCCATGTACTAAATGAACTCTTAATAGATAGATTATTGTTAATTGTACCACCCTTGGGATAATGTTAGGAGGAGGGAATTACTGAGCATGGTTTAGGGCAACATTACATTACATTTTTTTCTTTAGAGACCTGCAATCTGCTGGAGTCTGGAGAAAAATTCTACCCATATTTTGAACGGGTAAAATTTGTTCTTGAATACATCTGGAATCTGCTTTTCTTTTTGCCAGCTGGGAATTTTCTTTCTTCCCATGACTGGGATGAATGTTGGCTCCCAGAGACAGAGAGATGTGAGGTCAGTGCTTCTCTGTGGCTCTTTAAGGAGGTTTGATGCAGGGCCTGGCCCCAGTAAGATGCAGGTCTTTACCCCAGAGCAGAATCAATGCACCATGGCCAGCTCCAGAGCATCACTTGAAGAACAGCACCTATTTTCTACTCAGCTCCTGCCTTTTCCTTCCTGGAAGGAAATAATGGTCCAAATGCAAAAAAAAAAAAGAAGAGGAAGAGGGAGAAGAAGAGAAGGAGAAGGAGAAGGAGAAGGAGAAGGAGAAGGAGAAGGAGAAGGAGAAGGAGAAGGAGAAGGAGAAGGAGAAGGAGAAGGAGAAGGAGAAGGAGAAGGAGAAGGAGAAGGAGAAGGAGAAGGAGAAGGAGAAGGAGGAGACAACCTCACTTTTGCAACCTGTTGGCACTTCCCATTTATTACAACATCCTGAAGGCATCTAGGATCTCACAGATTCAGAGACTAACATCAAGGCCAAAGAGTGTTTCATCAGCACAGAGGAAAATCTCATTCAGCAGAGGAGGGATGCTGAGTCAATAAGTCTCAGTGTCTGAGCTGGCCCTGAGTCATCCTGACAGCAGGAGGAATTGCTGCTGTAACCTCCAGAGCAGTTTGGATTCAGAAGCAATCCATCAGCCAGGAGAGGAGTCATTGGTGACAGCCACATTGGGATGCAGCTCTTTCAGTGCTTGGGGAGACGAGGGCTTGGCTCCACTCCACCCTCCTGCCCTTCCTCCTGGAGCTGGAAAATCGTGTTGCACTTTGATCTTGACATTCAGGAGGGAGTTTGGTGCTTGTTTCAGAGGCTTTGAGGGAAGAGGGGAATGCAGTCCTGTCCATCCCAGACGTTCCAGCAGACAACATGAAGGAACCCATTACCCTGATCCCCCACATTGCTGCTTCTCACCCCTTCCACCTGCTCTCCTTGCCTTACCCCGCTTGTCTGTGTGGCTCTGCTCCCTGCTAAGATGGCTTGTGACATTCTAGCTTGGAGCATAAACAGTGCAGGGCTGGCTTTGAAAAATATACATGAATAAAAGGTCAAAACTCTCTCAGAAAATAATAAAGTTCTTGGTTGGTTGTTGGCTTTTTTTTCCCCCCTGTTGTTTTGGTTTGGTTTTTTTAATGCATAGTTATGAAAAACAACTTAACCTTTGGGATTTTGAGGAATTCACTGTGACAATGGTCCAGTTTAAAAATAACAACTGCTGCTCCAAGATGAGCGTCCAGGTTTGTTCTGTTGGCCCTGAGGATCACTGAGTGTGCAGTCCAAGCTTTAAAAAGTCCTGCTAATTCTGCTCCTCCTGCAAGGGCAGAAGGCACAGCCCTACTTATGGGAGTTCCAGGGATGAGTTTTCTGTAGTGGAAAAACAAGGAGTTCATTATGCTCCTGGTCTCTTTGATCCTGCCTGCTGTCAGGCTTGAATTTTTCTTTAACAACGTTACAGGGGAAGAAAGAAAGACAAGAGGGAAAAACCAGAAATTACAAAGTTTTCACTGTAACAGCTATGAGCAGAAAAAAATCGTGGTAAAAGGAGGAACACTCATCGTGTCTGACTCAGACAAGGATCAGTGTATTATTGACAGGTGCTTGGGCCTCTTTCCCCCACATGACATCAGAGAGAAAAATTCCTGCTTTGTCTGCAAAGGAGAAGACTCAGGTTTTTAAAAACTGTCCGTAATGATTTCAGGAATTTCATTTGATTTTGGAGACTTGACTTTCCAGAGGATCATGGCATTGTGAATTTTCTTCCCTGAAAGAGATTTGGGGAAGTGGACAGCTCACAATTAATAGAGTGGACATGAGTAGCTAATGTCTAATATCACTGTTTAGATGTGATAAATGCATCAGTTCTGTCAGGAGAGAGCACTGAGGGCTGTTTGTTAAATGACAAGTGAAGCAGAGGAGCAGGAGGAAAAAGCAAAAGGCACACGAGTGTCTATGAAGCTGTGAGATAAAATTGCCTGGGAGTTTTCACAGAAAAGCCAACTTAGGCTTGTCTTTACACAAGAAGAATGTCATTTGTTTTGTTTCACTTTGCTATGTGAGATCAGTGTTGCTAATCTTTTGTTTGGATGCAGACAAAAAAAGTCGTTAATTATTAGCAGGTTCCATTTTCCAGGATTCCCAGAGCTCTGCTGAGGCTCCAGGTGAGTCACCAACCCCATCTCCAGTGTTTGGAAAGGCCAGGCCTGAGAGGTTTGGGGCTTATCCTGGTGATTTACTGCCTGCCAGGATGAAACAATGACTCAGACCTGGCTGTTGGAATATTCAGCCTGGAAAGGACCTCAAGAGGTCCAAACTTGAGCAGACGTGTCACAGAGAGGATTTAGTCCTTCTCAAGTGCAGGAGTTGTCCTCAGTTAGTGTCATAAGGTTCCTGATGTCACTCTTTAATATTTGAAGGAGTATTTTTGCCTTTGTTTGGATGGGTCAGATCACTCTGAATGAAATCACTGAACTGACTAAAGCACGTGTGGAGCTGCAGTTTGCCCTACAAGTATGCAAAGCCTTAACCCTTAGCATCCTTACCATGGATTCAGCCAAGAGCACCCTGTGGACATCTATTCCTACCCTTTCCTCTGCTGGGTTATAAGGATTACTCATTTTTCACACAGTGCTGTGAGTTCTCACTTCAACCAAAGCTCCTTCTGTGTGCTCACAGGCCTGGGAATGTCTGACACAATAACTCCATCTCTTAATTTCCTCTGTGGTCAGCTCACACTTTGAAGAAAAATCTCTTGCCCCAGAAGGTGAACAGTTTAAGGCTCAGAGGAAATATTTCTTCTTTACTGGGTGTTATTTCTGCTCAGTGAAGAAGAGGCTGGAATCAGCCCCAGGGATTCTGTGTGGATCACATCCTCAGGGTGAGCATCATGAGGGACAAACTCCCAGCAAGAATATGGGAGGCTCTCCTCATTTATTTCATTATCCTGACATCTGGTATTATGACAGCTTCAGTCCTGTTACTTCCTGGGAGCCACAGCCCTCTCTGAAAGGCTCCTTGAGGAAATCTGGAGCAGGAGTATTTAGAAGCCACGTTACTCTGCCCCTGTGGTTGGTGCAGAGGTGGAGTAAAATGCTCACTGCCTGCAGAGAGGAGAGGAGCAGACAGGTCTCACTTGGTACCTCATGGAGGGAGTGAGGTGAACTGACACAGTTATGATTTCCTGGGATTCAGCTCTGGATCCTAAGCCCCTGGAGGAGTTCAGACACAGCAGTTTCTCCTCTTGGAGTTTTAATGAATCTCATTTGTAGGAAGAGCTGCCACTCATCACTCACTGTGCTGGTTATTTCCTGGTCCTTGCAGGGCTTCTTCCACTCTCCACACAGAGCCAGCCCATCCCAGTGCAGCCAGCAGGGGACATTCCCTGTGCCACCACGACCTGGCCATGGAATGTGTGCTGGGAGCCTCTGGAAGCTGTGAGATATTGAAAGGTTCTGACACAACATGATCAGCTACTGCTCATGCCTCAGTGTGTCCAAAGCACTGAAAAGGAACAGCATTTTCTACTCTTCCTAAACCTTTGCACTTTATAAACCCTCTCAAGTTAAGTCTGATTATGGGAGGAAGGAAAAAGGACCTGACTGGAAATCAGCTGGATTCTCTTCTCAGCTTTCTAATGTCAGCACCACCAAATCTGTGTATCTTAATCCTGAATCTTTCTCTTGCTAGTCTCTATTTTCTCCTGGGATTCTTATCACCCAAAGCCACCAAGATCCGATACTTTAGGCTGAGATTTTCTGACCTGGCCTCTCTACGTGCTGCTGCTGTAAAAACAAAAATCTTTTCCATCCCATCCAGCAAAAGCAAGGGATGGAGAAGTTACATCCCCAGGCTGAGACCTACGAGCAAAGCTTCCATTTCTGCATTCCCAACGTTGTCCTTTTCCCCCAAATTCCTTCCTGAGCCTTGCTGTAGTGATGCCTTGGGTTTTAGCTTTTATATTTTTCAGAATCTCTGCTGCTTAGTGTGTAACTCTAAAATTTCATGTTAGGTGTGAGTGAGTTCTGTTAGTGACAAAACAATTCCTTTCTAGCTGGAGAATCAATGACAACTGGTACCCAAAAATCAGAAACAACAGTGAGGGGAAATGGGCTGATACTGATAATTGACCCCAATGTGTAAATGATCCAAAATTTATAAAAGTGTAAAACTTGTGACCAGGATCCTTCTGGGATTTGATTTGGGTGCAGCCCCAGCCGGGCTCTTGCACTGCCCAAGGTGAATCCTTTCAATAAATTCCTATTTAATCCCTTTTGCTGGGTCTAGTCTCTGTTCCAGGTCCCTTCCACAAGTGTAACTCAAGCTGGGTGTGATTAATAATTCACATTTAGTGCTAAAAGCAAATCAGAGTTAATTTTGTATATTTTGCTTGCCCTGTTTAATCGGCCGGTTTCCGCGGGAAGGCGGCTCCCGGTGACTCATGCCTTACATAAGGAACTAAAACATTCTTTCGTTTACAGAGAAGAATGTTCCTGCTCATTATGGGGATGAAAGGAGATTGCTGCATTTCAAATGACATGTATAATTTAGACACTTATTTCTAGGACTGTTTGGAACAGGGAATGAAGAGAAACTAAAATGTTTGAAGTGACTTGAGTGCTTCATAGTTTTTAATGTGACTGGCAAAATACACAGCCTGATAACTTTTAAGGCTGCTAATGGAAGAATGGCTCTGAAACTCTAAGACACTTCTTTTTTTTTGTATTCTAATACCAGTATTTATTTTAAGCCATGAGTAGAAACTGGTATTTGTCACTGTGTTAAAAAAAAACCAACTCATTATTTTTTCTGCTGGTAGTTACCCGCTGTGCCACCAAAGTGGAAAGAGGAATGGGAATGGTATTCCAGAAAAAACAGGCAGCTGGTGAGGAAAATGGCAGCAGGTCTGCTGCATTTGGATGGAGCTGGGAGAATTTTTCCTTTGGCATTCTGAATGTTAAACCTTCACTACCAATGGAGAGCATGGAATATTCTGGATTTCAACGGTGCAGAGTTTGTTCAAAAGAGAATTCAATAATGCATTCGGAAGTATTTGTTTAATGGTGTTCATTTTCGAATATTATGGCAAGCCAAATCCAGCAGAACCTCTGGAATTCTGGGGCTGAGCAGGCCCCAGATGCCCTCGTGTTCTGTAGATTGTCTTTGCAGATTTCTGTCCTCTCACACTTTGGTGACCATGGGCTGTCCTTAGAAGGCAGAATTGTGATTCTCTCTTCTCTCTCAGCCCCTTTTATTGAGATGCTTTAAAAGTAACCAGACACAATGTCTGTGTTCCATGGGCTGTTCTTGGATTGGTGCATTTCTCCACCAAATTGCCCCTTTTTTTCAGAGGTCTGTGGATCTTTTGAGCAAATGCAGTGGGCAGCTCACTCTGAGCAGTGTGGCAGCCTCTGTCCTAACTTTGGAATCCCCTGTAGAAATTTGGATGAGATCTATGCCTTGCAAAAATCTCTCAAAACTGTTGCATTATTTATTTTTATTCTGCTTCAAGGACAACACTTTTCAAACCAAGAGATGACACAAAGGAGCCCTGGGCTGTATAAATATAGAATCTTTTTATTTTTTTGGTTAATAGATACAGTACAATTTTCGACTACATAAGAAAGCGTTGTTTTCAGTGCATACATTCTTCAGACAGACAGGAACATGGCATGGAATTCCTTGGTGGTTTGAACATGGCACTTGGTTTATTTCTGGAAGTCCCAAGTTCCTGGCTTTTCCCAGTTTTCCTTTGTTTATTTCTGTAGGTCCCAAGTTACTCTTTTCCCCCAGTTTTCAGTGGCTGCTTTGACAACTCAAGGTCCAAGGGAAAATGAATTGAGTGCTACCAGGAGAGCAGAACGCTGCTCAGTGCATCCCACTTTGCTCTCCCTCTAACCCTTGTGGTCCCAGCTGACCTGGGCCAGCAAGTTTTCCATTCTTTGTTCACAAAAATGGAAATAACAATGTCAAACAAACCACCCAGTGCTTGGGCTCAACACCTCCACAGTCTCCTGTACACTGCCTGACTCCTGAGAGGGCCAAATCCCAAATTCCTCCCTGAATTTTAGTTAAGATGGTGCTGGTGTCGTGACTTTGGCAAAATTCTTTCTGTTCTTTTGTAAGATGCAGTAAAAACCCAGGAAAATGGATCCCAGCATCTGGCCATTACATTTTCAGGGAGGGAAAAAAAGAATTATTGCTGCCTTTTGTGTTTTTCATTCACTGTATGATATGAAAAAAACCTCTGTGAGTCTGATATTGATCCTGAGCAATTCCTGTGTTCAGGGAAACCAGATAATGCTTATCTTGCTCTGTAGTTTTTGCTTGCAAACAGTTCCTGGTGTGTCCCCTTGGTGCTGGTGGGATTTAGGGCACATCCCCAGAGCTGGGATAGGCCAGATGGAATCTGCCAAGTGAGGCAGGACATGAAGGACCAGTGAGGGGATAAATCATGAGCCAGCCTGGCCAGATCCAGGCTTACATGGCAGTGACATTCCTGCAGTGTACAGGAGAGCAAATCCAGTGAGACAAACACCTGGATAGTCTGGGATACTCCTGGCATTTGCCAAGCAGGTGAGTGGAGCAGGGATTGTGCCAAGCACAGCAGCTGAGGTGTGCAGGAGCCCTGAGTGTGATCACTGCAGCAGTCAGGGGTTTGTTTGACACCATTACTCAGATTTTGAGTTTTATCTGACTTCCTTGATATCCCAAGCAGATACCTGGGATACATCTTTCTGGGGATCCCCTTCTTGTGGGGATAACTTGGGAGAACCTTACAGAAACCTCATTGTTTGAGGAAAGGACTCTGGGAAGGATCAGATTCACACAGTCACCAGCCTTCATTTTGCTCCAGACACAAATATTGAAAAATCAGTAGATTAAAAAGCTTCTCCCATTCAGGGAAGGACACAAAGAGACTTCCTGGCAAACTAATACAAACTAGTTTTCCTTGGCTATATATTGAGGATTTAATGTGAAAATCTCACTTTAGATTGTCTAGTTCAGCCTCTGCAAGCACAGGATAAACAGCAGTGAAATGATCCTACACCTGATCTTATGGAAAAGGCAGAGCAAAGCAATCCAAAGAGACTGGGAGAGCAAATTACAAGAAACAGATGAAAAGTAGAGAAAAGAGGAGATTGTTACAACCACCAGCCTGAACAAGAAGATGCAGGTGAAGGCACTTGGACACCTGAGTGGGAGGTGATTGTTGGAGAAGAGACAACACAATTCCATGGAGAACTCTGAGCTCCTTTGCCCTGATTCTCTGGGCTTCCAGAAGCACAGAACCAGAAGGAGTGAGCACCATCAAAGGAAACAAAGGTACATGTTAGTACAGATCCCACTGAGCTCAGGTTAGAGAAAGCAGCTGGCAGACAGGAGTCGAGTAAGAATCCCTGAGAAGTCTGAAAAAATAATAAACATCACATCATTTAAGCAATTTACTCCTTCTGATCCTCTAGCCAGTCCACCAGGCTTCAATAAAAACCCAGCCAGTGGAAATCCCTCACCTTTAACACAAGCTGCACGTGGTGATGCTTCCAGGAATGAGATAAACCTGCCAAATCCCTCCAGATTCCTGTTTCCTAACTGAAACGAAATAACGTGGAGAAGAAGAGAGAGGCAGAGACACTCCCAGCCAAGAGAGCTGCTGTGCCATGGCACTGCTGGGGCACTGTAAACTGGAGCCTGGCCTGCAAGCATTAGTGAAATGTTTAGTACAATACTTAACTCTGTTACATCTGGGTATTTCTTTCCCCTTGGACTAAAATGTTACAAATTTTACCATATAAATGAATGACTATATTTGTTGCTACAGAGTACATTATATACATCATTGGAAGAAGAGAACAATAATTAAATTAAGGGAGGTGAGAGAAGGACAAACAAAATATTAGTACATAAAATAGAATATGTTCAATAATACTTTTCAGGCAATACTTTTGCTTGTTACATTTACTATAAGGAGGATAAAATCTTTCACTCATTAACATTGAAAACAGCTGCCCAAACATCCATCAGTCCCTTCCATTGCTGGATCTGCTCACGACGTTCTCGATTTGCCACTGCAGAGGAGCCCTCAGTTCTGGGGCTGTCAGTGCATCCAGGGGTTGAAACATCTGGAGCACAGCAGCCTGTGCCCTGTTTCACCACCTCAGGGGGCACAGAAAGGCTGATGGTTGTAACTGAGAGCCAGAAGGGCTCTGGCTCCCCACAGTCTGCTGGGCTCCACTCCCCAAAGGCTCTCCTGTGCTTCTCTCTGCTCTTGGAGAAGCCCCTGCAGCTCATCCTTCAGAGAAGGGGAGGCCAGTGCTCAGTTCACCCATTCTTCCTCAAAACACAGAGCACACGTGCAGCCTTTGTTCCTACATTTCAAAGTTCCTAAGTGAAGGTTTTTCCATGCTGTTTTCTCACCCTCCAGCTCAAGGTGCAGTAACAAAAATCTCCAGCTGAGCCATCAAGAGCAGCGCCACACACACTGTCTGCACCTTCTTTTCCTTTGCTTCACCAATAATTTATTTCCACAAGAACTGATTGATGACTTGATCAGAGCTATAGATAGCTAATAGTGTTGGATGAAAAACCAATCCAACGAGCTTCCTGGGGCTCATCAGAATTCTTTCCCAGTAGTTTCTTCTCTTCTATGACCAGCTCTACTTAATACATAGGTACTAAAATACAAAGCAGTGCAAAATGACCATAAAGCAACTAGAGCCCACACCTTTCTAGCAGGTGCACTACGAGCAGGGGGCTGTGGAGGGACTGCAGGTGATTAATAAGAGACTCTGAAGTCAAGGAGAAGAAGGAGTGCAGTTCCCCAGAGCCCATCCTTCAGATGCTTGAGAGTTCACAGTTAACGTGGTGTGGGGTTTGGAGATTTGTTTTCCCCTTTGATAATACCTGAGGCTTGTTTGTGATTCCTTCAGCGTAGCCCACTGCAAGCACTCATGCAGAAAACTTCCTTTGCTGCTGCCAGGGTGTGCAGCTGTCTTTGCCAAGGTAACATCATCGTTTTGCAAGGCTTGGATTTCATCCCCCTCTAGTCTGAATCATGAAGAAAAATTCTTTTTCTGCTGAAGAAGTCAAATCAAAGGAAGAAAAGGAAAGGGTTGTGCAGAGCTGGGAGGAAGTGCACAGGGAGCCATTTATGGATCAGTTTGTAACTCAGGAGGTTACAGCCCTCGCTGTTAGTCAACATCTCGCTCATCCTGGTTTTTTCTCCTTGCAACCTGGAGACCTTTCCCTTCCTAAATATTAAAGTCAACTCTGATTGTTACAGAGCACGTGAAAGGCTAAGGATTATTTACTGATTTGTGAGGCTGCTGTGATGATGCACAGGGCACACGGGGCACCTGGGCACACCTGTGACAGTCCCTGCCACACTCAGCTCTGGGGCAGGGCCAAACCCACTGTGAATGTCTCACATTCGACAATTTGGGATCCTTTCAGTCCTGCTGCAACAAAAGCTTTGAATTACCCTGAACCCAGGAAGGGCTTTGCCTGTGATACCAGTATTTACCTTGGCAAGACAGTCAGAGATAAACCTGTGTCACATGGGCTTAACAGGGAGAGAAACCCCAGGGTCAGACCCTTGGGCATCCGCCACAGAATCCAGAGGAAATGCATTTTTTTTTTTGTTTTGTGTGTTGTTTCAGTAAATAGCCTGTGTGCAGAAAGGAAACATAAAAATGCTGCTGCCCTGCTGGTGCCTCAAGGGTGTGTGTGAGTTTTTGTGTCACTCTCGTGCTGGTAATGAGAGTTTTCTGCACATTCACACAAATGTCTGTGTGTGTGAGCTGGGAAATTCGGGTTGAGACGGTTCTTACTTGAGGCAGTGATTTTGCCTTGCAGACCATTACAGATGCATCTCCAGCAAGGCTCCCTATTGCATGTCTGCAGAATAAACTGCTGTTTGAACAAGGGGAAAGCCCAGGGCATCACATTTAAGCACACCGTGTGCCCTGCTGGCTCGAAAGAGCAGGCACACGAGCACTACCAGCTTGCTCTGGGCTATGCCATCTTTAGGAGTATATCCTCTGGGCAAGGGAAATTATTAAATCCAAATTGCAACCAAAACACCTTGGATTGCAAAATATTTCAGAAATATCTCCGGGAGGTGAAATCCCAAGGTAGGAAGGGTGTTTCAATTTCAGCTTTTCTCCAAGTCCAAAACATTCGTCTGCTCTTTTCAACAGAGCCCTTCCAGCACTGGCCTAACCAATCCCTGCAGGATGTGTCAGGGCCAGCACCTTGAATGTGGTGTTCCCAGCCAGCTTGGCATGACCCTCCTGGAGTGAAATGGGAGTGCAGGAACCTGGCAGTGCCAATGAGCAGCCCCAGGCAGGGGAAGGAGTGGCAGCAGCTCAGGGTTACAGCTCTGCCAGGACTCTGGCAGACAGAATGTTATTAATTCACTGCACATCTTGCAATAGGCCTTAAAGAGTAGAGAGAAGATGCTCTTAAATTGTTTCTAATCACATCTGAGATGTGCCAGAAGAAACAAGTGAAGCATTATCCCAGCAGAATTCCCTTCTGTCGGGCCCAGGCTCCCTGGGGACACAGGAGAAGCTGGCAGGGCTGAGTGCAGCCAGTGCTGGGGACGCTGCTTACACTGGGGGGGCCGAGTAGTGGATGACAGAGTTGTAATCTGGAGGGGGGCTGTGGCATTCCAGGTTGGGATCCATGGGGAGCAGGACAGAGTCCTCCAGGGGGAAGTCCATGGTGTCCTCTTCCACCTGCACTGCTGGCTGGTACTTGACAGTCTCGTGGTCAGACAGGATGGATTCCTTGCTCCTGCTGACAGCTCTCCTCCTGTTGGGAACAAACATCGGGATTTACCCACCCTGGCTCCGTAATTAATGGTCAAAATTATTTCTTTAAGAAGCAAATATATAAAAATATCAATTTACCTCCATCAATTTCCCTCTGTGGCACCCTGTAAGGCAGTGATATTTTGCTGACTGGATGAGGGAGCTGAGATAGGTGTTTTAGATAACTCTGTGTTTCCAAAGTAGATTTAGGAGTAATTCCTGCTCTGCTGCCCTGTCCTTTCAGCTCACCACATTTCAGTGCACTACAGACCTCTTACTTGTAAAGACACCTGTCCTGTACACACAGTAATATCCTTCCTCATTGTTCTGACACAGGTCAGTAAAAATTTGACTTTTCTGAAAGCAGAACTGAAGGCTATGACTTTTCTTGAAGCATAAATAAGGGATGAAATACTGAATAATCTCTGACAGACTCTAATTTAAACCGATCCTGAAAGCGAGAGCGTGTGTTGAACATGCTCAGGCAGTGCAGGGCAAAATCCCTTTTATATTCCCCAGCCCTTAAACATTCCCGACCCGGGGACTGGTCAAGGGCAGTGCTTTGCAGCATTCCAGCTGCTTTTGTCTCCTGTGTTCCCTTGTTCCAGGTGATGGAGGGTGGGACAGAGCAAATTCCATCACGTGGAGCAGCCTCAGGGTTAAAAGCAGGAGAACCCTGAGAAGATTTGTATCACAAGGGGACCTCGAGGAACAGCAAGGGTTGTGGAGAACTCAAAAGGTTCTTTTTGTCATAAGCTGCCTTAAAAATAACGTTCTGTCAACCTTGGTTTCTGAGCAATTAATTGCAGGAAGCCTGGATAATTGAGGGGTTCTCAAAAGGATTCCAGTGTGAGAGTGGCTTTTGAGCTGCTGAACTTTGCTCAGGACCCTTTAACTGCAGCTCTTGGGAAGGAGCCTCAGTCCCAGACTCATCCCAGCACTGCCCAAATCTCAGCTCAGAACGACTTGAATGTGCCTGGGAGAATTAAAAGTCAGGCAGTGCCCAAGCACTTCGTGTGTGGACTTCATATGTGTTTAAAGTAGCATCAAGTTACATTTTAATGACCCTAAACCAAATCTGAATAGTCAACAGTTCATCAAATAATTGTGGAATTCATTGCATTCATTTTATTCTCACTTCTGCACCCCAGCAGCTGCTCACAGGGGTGCTTTAGGAAGAAAGCAGAGCCAGTTCCTGGTCCAGTTTTGGGAACAAACCAACAGCCAGGAGCCAGACACAGCAACTGGAGGGAGGGCAGCAAAAGCCATGAATAGGAAAATAGCAGATCCAGGTCAGGAACAGTGTGTGTGATGGTTTTGGGGTGGTGCAGCAGAGAGAGCAGCATGGATGGACACACAGAGCTCCTTTCAGCTGGAAAGGGTAAATCTGCCCTGCTGGGGCTTTACAAGTTGTGCTTTCTTGCCTCTGAATCTGGAACCTGTCAAGAGCCTCAGGTTTCCCACAAGCTGCAGATATTGATTGCCACTGGCTGACAGAACTAGTGTCAGCATATTAAAATAAATAAATAAATTCACATTTTTGCTGGTTCTGGAAGGATCCCAGGTGTTCAGAGCACCGGCTGGAGTGGAGCACTGGTTTGTGCTCAGTGCACAGCCCCAGGAACAGCCTGGAGGCTCCACCTGTGAATTACCCACCGTGCAGCTCTCTGCTGTGGGGAATGTGTGCTGATGTTCTGCACATCTGTCATGAGGCTCTCGTGCAGCCAAATTCGGACACGACACACATCTGCAGCTCTGATCAGCTGCAGTGGGACACGGGCTGGTTAATTCAGGGTCTGATTTCACGGGCTGCTTTTCCACAGCAGGTTTGCATCTCCAGCTTTGGGAAGTGAGCCTGAGCTGTAAGAGCCAGCCCCCCACGTCTGGTATGTCTGGAGTGAGCTTGGGTTCTATGATTGCTGCAGAGTTTATAGAACAAAGCTGCTGTTGCTGTGCTTTCAGACCTGCACAAGGCATTGAAACCAAACCTGTGGAGTGGCAGAGCAGAAATTCTAAAATAAAGAGTAACCCTGAGAACTTCAACAAAAACTGCAGCACCCTCTGCTTTCACAACTAAGTTTTTCCTCATTGTCCAGAGACAAACATGAGTGGAAACTCCTGATGTATCCTACAGATTTGGCAGCTGTCCATCCTCTACACACACAGTTTGTCTGCAGATAAACGGCCCTGACATGAGCAATGCAACCACAACTTTGCCTCACTGTTTATTTATGGAATTCTCTTCTTGTTGCTCAGTTCCATTGGCTCGTGTCAGACAATTCCATGGATGCTCTGCCTTGCAATTTGCCAGGTATTAAAGTTGTCACTGGGGACAGGGAGAAGCTTGAGAGCATCTGTTTCATTTGTTTATTGTATAAGTATTTGTATTTTATTGGATAAGTATTTTATTGTAAAGGTATTTTATTGTAAAGGTATTTGTTTAATTTAACCCCCAGCCTGCAGATCTCTTGAGTTATTAGGGTTTGGTTTGGCCACACAACAGGAGATTTTCAACACCCTGTAGACTCCCAGCAAATGTTCCTGCTGGGCTCCTGACCCACAGGGGCAGGAATTGGAATACACAGGATTGAAATGGATTGGATATCTGGGAATAACTCTGCCTGGTGCTGAAATCAGGCTGGGCTTTGGAGGACTCCTAAATGCTGCCATCTCCTCTCTGCTCCAAAGACAGAAAGCTGATGAGTTATGTCAGAAGGAAGTCGTGTCACTTGTTATCTAATGGCAGACCAAAATGCAATTAACTTCCAATACTACTCCTTTCATCTAAAAGCATTTCCTAATTAAAGCTCTCTGTGGGGCTTTGCATTTTTCCCTTTCATGCTGCTGGCACTGGCACTGGTGCCTGCTGTGCATGTGCAGCTGCTGCTCCTGGGGATGAGGCTGCTCATCCCTTTTCCATCTGTGCTTGGCATCTCAGACCTGCCCCAGCCCCTCGGAGCTCAGCCTTGCCTGGGTGTGTGTTTGGGGCTCCAGGGGACACCAACACCCCCTTTATGGCCTGGGCCACTTTATTCCCTGTGTAAATCTCCTCCCTGAGCCCCCAGCAAACACTCTCTGACTGGAGGCTGCTTGGTTGTGATTTATCACATAATTGTGCAGCTCCAGAAGTCACCAGTGGTTATGAAATGAGCTAATTTAATTAAAAGCTGGCCATTCCTTGGTTCTCCTGGGCTGGCACTGCCCTGCCCACGAGGTCTTTCCTCACTGCTCTGCCTCTGCCTCACCCCTCAGTGCTGTGGGAGCCCCTCAGAGATGCTCACTTTGGATAAATCTGCTGCAGGCTGGAATGTCCCAGCCCAGGCTGCCCTGTCAGTGCTCCCACCATGGCCCAGCACTGAGGATCAGGCTGGGAACAGCACAACACTCAGCTGGAATTCAGCTCACTGCCCACTGACCCAAACTTGTCACAAATTGCAGTGACCGCCCTGAGAACTCATTTGTCCTTGCACAAGGTGACCTGTCTGGGGGCACAGCCTGAGTATTAAATAATTTTCCACAAACTTTTTAGACTTCTGAAGGCACCAGAGTTGTTTAGAAGATACCACAGAGGATAATCCTGCAGTAGCTTGAAGGCCTGAGTGACCTACTGGGACTTTTCCTTCCTACTGTACAAAGCAGAGATTTTGGAGGTAGAAAAATACTGAAATCATCAAAGAGCTGGGAAACCATTAGTGGAGCTGTTTATTTTATGTGAGAGGGAGCCAGTTTCTGTTCATCTAAATGTTGGGGTCAATGACTTGAAGAGGACTGTGGAGAAAGAAGGATGGCTGCAGGAAAACCACCCTGAGCAGGGAGGGATTCCAGCCCCAAGTGCAGCAGCTCCCACTGCTCTGCAATAAGAAACCCAAGTATTTTGCTCTCAGCAGGAAAAACGAATGGACTTTTCTGTCCATGTAGGAAACCTGGCCATGTTCAGAAGCTGTGTTCAGGGAAAGATGAGAAATTGGGCTGATTGCTGCCAAGTAGAGCAGTTTGTCTCATGACTACATCTCCTAATAACGTGTAGGAGCTTCAGGGCTTTGTAGGAGCTTTCAAAGGTGTTTAATGAGGCTCAGAGTAAGAGTGGTTATTTTTTAATTTTAATTTTACTGCAATTAAAGGAATAAAAGGGTTATTTTTTCCTTCTGGTAGCTATGACTGATTCACAGTTTGCTTTAATACATTTTCAACTGAGTGCTGTGCAGGAGGAATTTCATCCTGGTTTCCCCTCTGGCAGCACCAGTGCATCAACATTCTGCTGGCAAGGAGAACTCGAGGAGTTGGGCTCAGGAATTCATTGTTTGGAAGCACTTTTAAACACAAAGTGCAGGTAATAAAGTTTTCCCAGGCCAAAGCCACCCTCGTGTCCCCTCACACGTGTGGCCAAGCTGCTCAGCTGTCCCTGTCCAAAAGCAGTGGGATGGAAAACACTGCAGTCAAATCCCCAGCCCCTCACAATTCCCCTTCCAGTCCTTGCTACTGTAAGCACAGTGCATAATCCTTGAACAAAAAATGGTTTACATAACTCCTGAGCAGCTACTCATTCCAAGTTCTACTTTGGAGAGCTCAGGTCAGGTAACAGTGCAAGGTGCTGCATGGCATAACAATAAATGTATTTATTATTTCTGAGCTCCATTCTGCACTGGAGCAGAATGTTTCCATGCCTCGTTTCTCTGAGAAGGTGAGAAAGGATTCCAGCCCAATCCTGGCTGTTTTTTGTTGTGTTCTTTGTGTTTGGACATGAATGCCTGCTGTTCCTGAGCAAAATCCATCATTTCAGTATTCCTGCCTTGCCTTGGGCCCAGCTTGTTTTGGCAAAGGCAGAGCCCTCGGTGATGGGATGTGGATGCAGAATGCAGAGCCCAGAGTGCATCAGCTGAGCCTCAGCTGATCTCCTGGGCCTGGGCCAGAACCTGATCAGGGATCTCTGAGCACCAGAGGATAATTGGGTTTGGGGGGAGAAGGGGAAGAGCTGGGGGAGGACAACTGAGCAGATACCAAACCTTTTGTCATCTTAAACAAGAACTTGATTGTAGAGTCTCTGGGAGGATTTTAAAGCAGTGCTTGGCAGTAGCCTGATAATATTATGAGATGGAACCTGACAGCAGAGTCATCCCATCATGAAATCCCTCTGTGCTCCCTGTGCTTCCCTGAGTGCTGATCCCAGTGCTGTTAGCCCAGACAATCTTTCCATCTCTCACTGCAGCAGCATAAAATACTCAGAACTTTGCTGCTCTATTTTAGCAGCAGGAAAAGCTCAGACCTGGTTAGTCCAGCCTAACAGTGAACCCAGGCCCAGAGTATCAGATTCATCCCCACTAAACTCTTGACACTGACACTCCATGGTGTGTGCTGTTGGCAAATTTTAAACTCAACAGAGGAATGAATGCAGCATAAATAAACAGTGAGATTTTGGCAAAAATAATAAATGCAGCCACCCTGGTTTAGAAAACATGCTAAGCCTTTGAACAGTTTTGTTTTAGAAAAGAAAGACTTTGAAAAGGATCCAGGGTAAATGTTTTTGATAGAGAGAGAGATACACAATTAACAAGGGTGACTTTATCTCCCCTGTTAAACCCACACTCCTTTCTGACCTCTCTAGATTATTCCACAGGCTTTGGAGCCTTGTTTGTCCACTTATCGGTGCAGGAGCACCCAGGGGTGTCCTGTCCTCAAGCCAGAGTTAAGTTAAAGCTCTTTGTGCCAGTGAGGGTCTGCAAGATTAAAAAAAAAAAAAAGGCAGCTGACAAAAAAGCTTTCTCAGCTGGACCTGAGACACCCAGGGAAGGATGTGGCCAGGGCAAGGCACACCTCTGTGGGTGTGTGGGACACAGGAGAGACAGCACAGCTCACTGCAGGCTCTGCTGGTCTGCTCAGGAACCTTGTGCTGGGTGGAATCCCCGTGCAAAGGTTGGGTGGGTGATGGGGTCAGGCAGGGATTCACTGCCCCCACGGAGCCTCACATCCACTCCCAGTGGCCCTGGTAGCAGTTCAGGTGGTTTTCCTGGAAATCTCTGAAGAACAGGCTGTTATGGAATTTGTTGTGTTTCTACATCTGGCTGGATGTTGACTTTTCAGACCTTGAGGAGAAACCCTAGAAGGGGCAGAGAGGAAACCTCCCCCTGCCAACTCTTTATCCAAACAGGAGAAATGCAACAGGGAAAAGCTGTCAGGGGTGAGTGACAGAAATCCTCAAGAGGGATAAATCCCACCAGGGAGGCTGCTGTGTGTGTGTGGATTTGTGTCAATGTGACATCATGCAGGAGAGAGGTGAATCAGCCCGGGTAAAGCATCACAGCAATGACATTTGAGCTCCTGTTTTTAGACCTGGTGCCATTTGGTCTCCATAGCAATGGATTGTGCTGGCAGGGATGCTCTGGGTGTGTGCAGGGGATAAAAACATGGAAATGGATCAGGATCTCTGCTAATCCCACCTGATCCAGCCCTGGGACACTGCTACAGGGAAAATACTGCTGGGCAACAACATTCCTGAGGCCACATCCCATCCAGTACAACCCATAGCATCCTACTGCTCCTCTTAGTGTTGTCCACCTTTCCTAATGAAATCTTCTCTCTTTTCCTCTTTTTCTTCCTTTTCCTCCTCTTTTTCTCCCTTTTCCTTCTTCTCCCTTTTCCTCCTCTCCTTCTCCCTTTTCCTCTTTGTCTCCCTTTTCCTCTTCTCCTCCTCCGTTTTCCTCCTCTCCTTCTCCGTTTTCCTCCTCTCCTTCTCCCTTTTCCTCCTTTCCAGCCTTCAAACATCAGGGAATTGATGCTTCTAAGGCATCAAACAAGGCAAGCCCTTTCCATCTGCTTTTCTTTCTGAGTGAGAGTCATTCCCTCCAAAAGTGCCACACTCTGTCCATGCCCTTTCCTGGGAACTCTCCCAGAATATCCAGAAATGCTTCTTCTCATCCCTCAGTTGTCTTTAATGCACAAAAGGGGTGACTTGGTGTAGAACAAGCAACTGCTCTGGTGGGAAAAGTCATGGAGTTCCTCAGTACAGAGAAAACTCAAACAAATCTCAGTAGATTTCAGAGAAAACTTCAGGCAAGTAGTAATTAACTTAATTAACTGAATAGACAAGGAATTCATTGCTACATAATAATTTTTTTTTAATATTTTGGGGCAGCTATTCTTTGAAATTCTACATGTTGACATTTGAATCAGTAAAATGGGTTACTGTTGTTAGGAAGGTGAAGTTTTTCACTACTGGGTCACCTCTGCCTGTGTGGTTGTTACTGAAATGCAAAGAACTGTGAGCAAAAAGCTCAAAATCTGCTTTTACTCTTCTGTATTGTACTTTGAGAGGATAAACACACACCAAACCCTGTTTGTAACCAGGTGTGAACAACACAACCCAGGGATCATGGAGGTGGTGGGATTTAAGGAATTCTTTGCAGCTCTGTCTCAGAGTGTTGATAAAGTAAATGCAGCAATCAGGGCTCCTGTAAAGGCACTGCTTTGCTCTTTACTATGCACAAGCATTTTCAGTTTACTCACATCCCATGAGCTGCAAAGATGCCACTCCTTCTGTCTGAGTTAAATATACACACTGGTATAATTACAAATGTCAGCTTTTGGATTAATGAATCAAGTTCTTCAAACTTTGCTCCATCACTACAGGAGAGCACTGGGGAGGCAGTGAGCAAACAGCTAAATTAGACCTCTATATTCTCATTTTTCCTCCTATCATTTCCCATTTGCAGAATCTGCTGCCCCTTGATGTTAAAACACATTACCAAGGTTTTCTGTTTATGGGGCTGAAATTCAGGGTTCATCTCCTCTAAGCTTGCCTGGATATCCAGAGGTTTCCTTTTGGCAGCAGAAACAAAACTGCAGGTTCCAAAATCGTTTCTCTGAAAGGAAGAACTGTCTGAAAAAGAAATTCCCCAGAGTACTCACGCCAGAGCCATGATCCCATAGGGCCAGGAACGGATTTCCAACCTCTTGGGGCTTTTTATCTCATCTGAGGTCAGCACCATCCCACTGTCAGACTCCTGAGGAGCAAAGGGAAAGGAACATCAGGGATCTGGAACCTGGGACTGCTGTGGGAGCCACCAATCCTTCAGGATATTCTTTTATCAAGGCCTGTGTTATCAATTTTTATCCAAGTGTTCCCAATAATGCTGCTCTGGAGCCTGGGAACGTTTCCCTTGTTTTTATGACATTAAAGTTTTTGATCTGCATTTCCAAAGAAAACCCTTAAAATGAACGAATCAAAAAATAATTTGACATTTTCAAATTTAAAAGTGATATTAAGCATGACAGATGGGCACCATGTAGTAGGATAGCTGAGATATGAATAGACTGAGATTCATAAAGAATATATCCAATAATTCTGGCTGGGCTCCTCTGAGGAAAAGCTCCTTAAATACCCACTGGAAACACACAATTAGAAACACTGGGATTTGAAGGAAGTGGAAATTCAGAAGCATTTTGTACATTCAAGTGTTTTGTAAAGATAGATGGCCCTGGCCTTTGTGGATTTTTTATGAGTTGTCCAACAAAACTGTCTTGATTAAAACTGGGGTTGTGATTCTGCTGCACTTAAAGCTGAGTCTCGAGGCTGCAGTTAAACTTTGTGCTAAGTTGATACAAGTACAGACATCACAGTCCTCATTTCAAGTAATTCCATAATATTAAATGCTCTGGACATTTCTTTGCATTTGAAATATTTTGTGATGCTGGAAAGTTGCACATCTGTGCATTTGTCAGTAATCAAGATATAAAAATAATCTCATCAAGCAATAAATAACAAGGAAAAGCCTTTTTATACACACTCTGGTCATCTATCAGTTGTTAATAAGATCAGTTTCTAAGCAATGTTATAAAGTGAAATCCTGAATTAAGGAGGTCTGTCAAGCCCTCAGTAAAACCCAGCTTGTCTCTGGATTTTATCTTGGCTGTTTCCCCTTCACACACGTGGTCTAGGAACAGTTTATCTGGGGGCTGCTCTGCGTTTTGCTTACACCTCTCTGCTAAAAGAATCTCCAGAGATTGCAGATAATTGCACAATGGCAGGAAGGTGTGGTGGAGCACTCAGAGCTCCAGGCAGCTCTTTGAAATAATGACCTAATGATTATTCAGGGTTGATAATTAAGAAAACTTCAATAACCAAAGTACAATTACTTTGCCCAAAAGCTGATCACACACTGATTTAAAAGATCCTTGTTGAAACATCACGTTTATTTCTGATCTCTTGATGGATTATCACCCTTTTTGGAAACTTTTCCCCCCTCGTGCAAAGGCTTATTTGAAAATGCCACGATCAGGGAGCTCTTAGGCAGGTAATGCTCCTGCAGGCAGCAATAATCTCTGGAGACTGCACTGATCTAGCAAATGTCTTTGTGTGATTCACAGGGACAGATTTTATCCTGCAAGAGGGAAGATGCAGGACCCAGGGAAGTTTCTAAGCCTTCTAATCCCTGAGATGCACGGGTAAAGAGGCAGAAATTCCATCTGGGAAAACAGAAAGCAATAATGGGCCTCAGTTTGTGCTCAGCACAGGACAAATGAGAAATAGGCTGTGTTTGTCAAGGACATGAAATATTTCCAGGACAAGCTGGAGATTTGAGCCTTCCCAAGGGAGGAATGGCTCTGCCCAAGAGGAGTCTCTGCTGGAGATTTCCCTCTGCTCCTCCTGTGTCCTCAGGAGGATTCCTGAGGGATCCAGGCTTGCTCCCCAAACTTGGATCCACCTGGAGCGTTTGTGCATTGCACAGGTCCCTCCTTAGGGACACAGAAGGTGGCATTGAGGCAGCAGGTGGGGACAGCACATGGAGCTGCAGGACCTCTGAGGGAATTCAGGAGTTGTTCTTGGGGATTTTTTAAAATAAGAAAATCTAACCCATAACTTCAGAGGAAGCCGACAAGCAGAACCCTCATTCTGTAACAAAAGAAGTCTTTGTTTTCCCCTGGAGGGAAAATTCGACCCTTTAACACTCTCCCACCCTGCAATGGCATTAAACTGGCAATAAATACATTCACTTGGTGAGGAAAAGCTAGGGTTAAAGCTCTTTGTGTGAATCAAGACCAGGATCTTGAATCTTGTTCTTGTCCACCAGAACTGAACACCTTCACCCCCACCAAGTGACTGGCTGTCTTGGCCAGCCAGAATGTGTTCTGGACACATTTCCCTCAAAGAGCTGCATTTCAACAAGCTGCCACTTCCTTGTGGTAGAAAAACATCTTGAAATATGGAATATAAAGCCCTTAGCCTGATCAAAGCCAGGGCAATCACATGTGAGCTTCTCTTTAAATCATTTGTTACGAGAAATGCAGGTCCCTGTTTGTTGTCACACAGCCCTGGGTGTGAGATGCCAGAGCCAGATCTGCCTGATTTAAAGTTCTCTCCTACCAAACAGATCCCAAAAGCTCCATTGAGCATTTCTGGTGCTGGTGACGAGTGATCTGTGAGCCTGCTGGGGAAGGATGCAGTCACCTCTCTTACCTCATGCATCACTTTCTCCTTTTCCACTGGCACCTCATCAAATGTCTTCACACTCAGGGGTCTCTTCTTGCTGTTGTTACTGAAAGCAGGAAATTGGAGGGGTCAGCAGCAATCCCAGGCAGATGCTGCACCAGTTACATCCTCACACAGCCCAGTTTCCTGGACCACTTCTCTTTTGTCACCTCTTGTATCTAATAACCAACCCCCTGGCAAATGTGTCTGATTCTTTCACCAGCCGTACTAAGGGAGGACAGCAGACAGTGAAAAGTTTCTTTCCCCCCCAAACCTGTGTCTGCTTTTCTCACCCAGTTTCCACTGCACTCCAGCGATTCACTCCACTGTTCAAGTTTTCTTCCACGGGGCAGGTTTTGGGGTTGGATTCTCCATCTGGACACAAGGTGATGTTCAGTGGGATGTAGTCTTTGCCATCCTGTGAAATTAATAACAGAAAAGAGCACAAAGCTGGCAAAGTTCATTTTGTGCTGCATCTCAGATGTGAGAGGATTTTCTATCCTACAGAGCTTTGATGAGAAAGGACCCAATTGTGTTTTAACTCAACTGTGCTGTTTGTTCAAGGTGATTATCATGTTCCTCACACCCTGGGGAAGGTATGGAAGTTGGAATGCACACTTGATCCAGGAATTACTGTGCAGGAGGCTCTGTGAGGAAACAGGGAACCCTGTGATGATGGGCTGGGATATTCCAGTCCTGGTCAGGAGCAATGGCCCAGGTACAGAATGCCTGGTTTTGTTCAACTTCAGGAGCTTGGGAAGAGCCAGGCCTTAAAATGGGAGCCTGAAAGGATTTAATTTCTTGTCCTTCCCGGGAATTGCTGCTGCACTGGTAATGAGCTTTGCATTGTCATTACCCCCCTGCAGCAATCCTCAGGAATGACTCTGCCTTCAGCTCCTGAAACTATTTGTCCAAATTTCCTGGTGCTTCTTTTTGTTTTTAATTTTGAGAAGCAGTTAAGTGCCCTATTCCCTTATCATGATTTTTATGTCTCCTCAATTTACTTTGGTTATGGAATCAAACTCACAAGCTCTTCATATTGCAGACTGGGCCCTCTTCAACTCAGCTCCACTAAATTTGTTTACAAACAGGAAGGAGCTGGAGAAGAGTGTTTGATTTCTTCTTCAATTAAATTGACAATTGCATAACAGATCCGGTTGCTTTTACTGCAGAAGAAAACAACTGGATTAACTATTATGAAATTAATCCTGATGTACCTGACTTTCTGTGCTTTAAGCTGCATAATTGTAAAGCTCCCAGGAGCACTGGTGAACATAAACTTGGAAATGAGAGACAAAGTTCAAGAGGTGGAGAAAATCAGAAGTAAAGTTAACATTTGAGTAGTTAACATTGTCTTTACTCATCCCAGCAGGCATTTTCCTAGTGAGCTGTGCTAGGAGGTGAAATCTCATATTGAAATCTCATACTGACTGAAGTGAAATCTCATATTGGTGTTAGATAACCTTCACCTCTGCTCAGGCACACGTGTGTGTGTCTGTGGGGGTGTGAGCTGGGCTTTGCACCACTCATGAGTGGTTTGTCATCAATCTCTGTTTTCCCTCAAAGCCAGGATTAATGGAAACACAATTGAGGTGATTCTTGTGTTTGGATATTTATTATATCTTATCAGAAATTGCACAAAGTGTGACAGCACCTCCAGCTCCTTGCTAGAAGTGGGGAAATGGCTCCAGCTGAGCCTGCTTCGAGGCTTTTTAAAGCTAAACAAACGAATAGAAGTTTAACACCTCCATTATTTATCCTTTTGACCCAATAATAGATTCCCACCACCCTTAGACTGACATTGACTGACCAACCAAAGGTCACTGCCTGAGTTCTCTGAAGAAGACAGAAGAAGAAGAAGATGAACAAAGAAAAAGACACCACCCCAAATTCTCCATCTTGTCCCATATCCACCACTATTCTGTAAAAACCTCAAATTTAAAACCCATCACCCAGTGAAAATACACACACCTGACCCACTGCACAGTGGTGATTCCTAACTCATTATTCAGATTTCCTAACTCATTATTCAGATTTACTAACTCATTATTCACATTTCCTAACTCATTATTCAGATTTACTAACTCATTATTCACATTTCCAAGCCTTCCCCAAGGTTCCAGCTCCAGAGCAGTGTTTTCCAGGGGTTCTGTGCCTGGAAGCACAGAAAGCTCACAGACTGCACATTTCTGGGATCCCCCATGCAGACGTGCATTTCCTGCAGTACCTGCTGCACGTTGGCCTGCAGGAGATCCCCCAGGCGCTCCACGAGCTCGGTGAACGTCGGCCTCTCCGTGGGGACCCCGTGCCAGCAGTCCAGCATTGTCTGGTAGCTGGAGGGAAAAAAACAAACCAAGGATTAGGAATGGGAAAGGCTGGCAGCTTTTCTTCCAAACTGTTTCATTCCACACCTGCTCGGTTTGGTCAGTTTTTGGATTAAGGGGTCCAAATCAGATCTCCAGATGCTGAAACTGTGGTTTTGTTTCCACGTGGGATGTTTTTTGTTTCCATATCCCTGCCTCAGCTGAGCCTGCAGGATGTTGGTTTTCACCTGACTTAGAGTCTGGCTGCTGGGCCCTGCTGATACTGCTGAAATAAATCCTGGTTATGGGTACTGGGTCACAGGATGTGAAGTCTGAGCTCCATGAGCTGCAGCTGACATGGGGCATCAGATCATCTTCTTGTAGGCAAAGGTGAGGCTGACCTGGGCTGTCCTTAGCATTATTCTGTGCTGCCAGACACCCAAAATCTACTCAGTCACAGCTTTACTGCAAATAAAACACCCAGCTGTGGTCTCCTCCCCTTCCCCACTCAAACAAAATCTCTCTTGTGAGAGGAATCAGCTCCCAGCACAGCCAGCAGCTCTTACACTTCAGGAGTGGAATATTCTGGAGATCTCATGCGTGTCCCTTCCTTGAGGCGCCGGCAGAAATCCTCATCGATCTGCACTCCAGGGTATGGAGAGGCACCTGGGGGGAAACCAGAGGCTGTTGGGATGGACAGGATGTGACAGCAAGGTCTCACAGATGTGTGTGTGTAACAGAAAGATCTTGGAATGTAGAATCTGAAGAAGGACTAGAAGTGAAAGCAAGTTTTGATACAGAAGAAAAGAATTGCTGAGCCAGGTTTGTTGGATAACTAGAAAGCAAAGGCTGTGTTAGTATGTGAGTTGGAAGGGGTTTTTATTGCTCAGAGCAAAGGATAAATCCACCTCAAACAAAAGATGTTTTTACCAAGCAAAAAGATTTCACAGACAAACAAGAACGCCAATGTTGCAAGTAGAGAAAAGATCTCAGAATTTTCCTCTGCAAGAAAACTGAAAAACAACTTTTAGCTTAAACTGTAACAGATTAACTTTTTGTGATTGGAGAATAGTAACAGGAATATGTAATGTTAGTGGTTATGATAGGCTACAGGTAATAGTAAAGGCATTGATTGGTTGTTATGTATTAAAAGAAAAGTTTATAATGCATTGTAACCAGAACTGGAGTGGCTTCAGACAATCCTACAGCTGAGGTGACAGGGCTGGGCTCTGTCACCCACAATCCCTGAATTTCTGAATCCTCTGGATACAATAAACAGCATTTTAAATAATAAATAAATTGCTGTATCCTCTGGATACAACAAACAGCATTTTAAAGAGCCAGTCTGGAATCACACATCCCTCACTTTGGCTGTTACAAGAGGGTTTCAGGATGGCACAATCCCTGTGTCCAACCCAGGGAATTGGAGATCTCTGCTGAGCATTCCAGGTTACCCAGTCTGGCAGGAACAGGAGCTCAGGTGAATGAGTTGCAGTCACTCACAATCTACATTTTCTGTTGCAGACTCTCTCTGTCTCTTCAGAGATTTCAATCACTCTGTCTCCTCTGCATTTGTGATACAGTCAGGACCAAGCAACTTTAATTCCAAGGTAAAACAGGGCAGAGGAGAAATAAACTTGATTAGTTTAAGACTTTAAATATCTCTTGGTCAGTGGTAGAAAAGTTCCAGCTCATTCCATGGCTTACTTGGTGCTTTCCAAACTGTTACCCTGCCAGGAAATTCCTGCTCATCCTCCAGTGCCTTAGACCCCCTGTGAGTGCAGAGGGGGCTGTGGCCACCTGGATCCTGCCAAGGGCCACGAGAACCTTGGTTCAGCCCCATGGGTGGAATTACTCCTCTGCTGGTTCACCAACAACTGGATATGCATTATCCTACAGTGAAAACCCCCTTGGCAGTGGGAGCTGTTCCTTCCAGCATTTCAGCCTTGTTTTCTTTCCTGACTGTGTGTCCAGTGCTCTTCACCCCGAGTGCCACTCAGGTGTTGGCTGAAGCCTGGCAGGACAGCTGGAATTGCTTTGCAGAGGTTGGATGCTGGGAAGGGCTGGGGGCTTTGTGTTAACTCCCACAAAAGTTTGGGAGAGTGCTCTGGCATCTGAGTAATCCAGAGCTCACAGGTGAAATTCAGGAGGTGTGAAGTTTGAAATGTTACTGAACCTACTGTGGATAAAACAAAAAGATTTGTAACTTCCCTCCCTGCCTTCCCCCAAAGCAAAGGCTTCCTGTGCAGCACAACCCTCGTCTTGAACATTTTGGCATCCCAGAGGCTGGATAATGAATTTGGAAACAATTTAATCAAGTTTTAACACAGGAGATTGAATGGAATCTGTATCCAGCCCTCGAGGAATCTGTGTATGATTTACTGTCTCTAACATTCCTGCATATTTCCTGCAATTTTTTCCCCATTTGGAAACACCATCATGTGCTGTGCACTTGGGGGCACAACAAGAACAGCAGAAATCTTTTGGATAAAGCACTGAAGAAAGGGCAGAAATGTGACTGCTTCCAGAATTATCCTGCTGTGTGAACCTGTCTGCTCAGTGGGCAGAACCTGCACAGGGGAGTTGAGATCCCAGCACTGCCTGAGAAGGAATCTCAGCTCCAATGGGCTCCCAGGACATTCACAGCCCACTTCTGAATTCCCTGGATGTGCCATACCAGAGCACAGGACTGACAGTGTTTCCTGCAGTTATGTAAGCTGGAGATAAGGCAGCACCATCATTTCTTCTTTATACCCAGATTTTCCTTCCCAGTCTTGCCTTTGGCCTGTCATTATGCTCAGAATAACCTGGGAATTCACTGCTCAGCTCATGGATGGAGAATTCCACTTGCTCTCACAATCTGAGGTCTCTCTCTTTGGTTACATCACAGATCAAATCAACTGCAAGATTTTGGTGAGAGCAAACACAGGGAAGGCAAAGGATAACAGTGACAGGACAAGGAGTAAGGGGACAAAGGGAAAGAAGGGACATTGAGGCTAAATATCAGGATGAAATATTTCACTGGGGGGTGCTGAGGCCCTCAGGTTGCCCAGAGGAGCTGAGGATGCCCCAACCCTGGCAGAGTTGTAAACCAGGTTGGATAAAGCCTTGAGCAACCTGGTTTAGCAGGAATTGTCCAGCCCATGGCAGGAGGGGTTGGGACTAGATCATCTTGAAGATCCATTCCAACCCCTGAACATTCTGTGAATCTATGATTAATTTTTGACTCCAGGATCTTTTAGAGTTTATATTTTGGCCAGTGCTGGCCTCCTACCAGCTGGAGGCAGCTCAGATCATAAGAGCAGGGAGCTCTCCCTTTCCCACTTCCCCTCAGCACTGTCTTTATCTGGACTATGGGATAAATCTGATAACTTGGATTTGGGATGCTGAGACAGCTTGGGAGGAATGTAGGCTGGAACATATGGTGTAAGGCCTACACAGGATGTTTTCCTCAGGGGAAATCTCCTTCAAAATGCTCAAAGATGTGGCATGCATTGGATATGGGAGCCCTCTTTTGATCTTGGTTTTATTTTAGTGGGATAATGAGATGCTGATGTTACTACCAGGCACTGCTTGTTTACATAATTATCTCTGATTGCTTTTGGAACAGTGCACATTGAAATTCCAGGAGACACCGACATTCTGTACCATTAGTGATTTCAGGATGTGTTAAACACTGCTGGCACTACCTGACACGAGGTGTGCTGACCCCATTTGAATAATTTAAAGCTCATTGCAAACTCAGCCTCGGATGGAAATTAATATTCCCCCAAGTCCTGATTTCCCTGTGTATCACCAAAGCAGATCCAGGCAGAGCCTTTCTGCAGGCAGCCTATTGTCCTTCACTCAGCTTCTGACCCTGCAAGGACACAAACTGCACTCTGCATTCTCCTAATCAGTATTTCCCCCTTTTTAGAGGGTGCTCAGTCTGTGGGACCCAGCGAGAACAGCAGCTGTAAATGGGAGCCAAAACACACCCTGTGGCAACGACAAATAACTTCCATCCCGTGGCTCTCAATGATGTGTAAAACTTTTATATGACAGAATTCAATCAGTGACACAAATCCTTAATTAAATATTTATCGTTTGAGCTGCAGATGTGAGCAGTGCCAAACCACAGGCATGCCTGGATGAGCTGGATGAAAAACCCTCTCAGAGAAAATGACTGGTTTTGAGCCTGTGCCACCAACTGAAAAAGAAGTTTGTGATCTCCATCCCAGCCAGGGCAGAGGCTGCTGCACGGGTGGCAGCCCCTGCAGCCATTTGGGAGATTCCAAATTCAGAAGGGGACAGTGCCAAGAAAGGGGCTAAAGGAACCCAGATAAAGTGTTTTTTTTAACAAATAGATTAAAATAGAGGTGAATTTCACTGACTGGATTTTAATTTGGATTAGTGTTCAGTGTGAAAGGCCATCTGTTAAATTCTGTCAGGACTTTTGGGAGTGATACAAAGTTTGTTCCCTCAGTGCCCCTTGGATTCATCAGCATTCCACTCCTTTGGCTCCCAGTGGAGAGCCTGTGCCCTGAGTGTGTCTCTAGATGCTGATGCTAAAGCATCTTCCTGAATAATCTGATAAAACCAGGCCACTCCTGGTGCTTCTGGAGCTTTGCCTTTCTGTGCTCTTTCTGAAGCTGCAGCAGGTGATGCTGTTACAGAGCCATGGAGGACTCACCCCAAAACAACAACCCCCAAATAAACAGGGCTGAGCCCCAGGGAAAGCAGGAGCTGCCACTTGTTTCATTTCAACCACTTGAGTGTGAATTTTCTGCTTGGTGTGCAGACATGGAGCAGGGAAAAGTCCAAATCAAAGACTTGGACTGGGAGCAGTTATGATTTTGCAGCCAGCCCTAAGTAAAGATTAGGATAGAAGCAGCTCCAGACTTTGCATTTGCACTTGGCATCTTGAGCCCAATCATTAATTTCAACTGATCCATGAACTAAAGATAGAAGGAGATTAGAGTTTGCTTTAAAATCCAGCAGCTTAAGTTGACAATGCTTCTTGTTTTCTTTTGTCTGCAAATGCTGATTAAAAAGCCAGAGCTGACATTCCTAAATTCCCTCGGGAAAACAAATCTTGCCACTCTGCAAGGAGGATCTGAGAGCAGCACAGCCCAAGTGTCTGTAGGGCTGCTTGTCTGAGTTTCACAGCTTTATCTGCTGGACAGTAACCAGAGCTCAGCTGAGATTTCTAACAGCACCCTGGGATGAAATCTCGACTACATAAAGAACATCATTATTATTCTTTTAGAAATCTTGTGGCTTGCAAATGGTGCAGCCACAAGAGCCCATGTTCTACCCTTGATCTGCTGCCAGAAGGGTTTAGGCTGAGTCCAGCACTGGCCCTTGCACCAACACAACAGCAGCTGCTGCCAGGAGATTTTTCTTACCTAGAAAATCTTAGTTTTTGTGGGGTGGATGATCAAGATGGGGTAAGTGTGGGCTAGTGTTCCATGGGTGCCCACAGCAGGGTGACTCTGCAGCCCTGGAGTTCCCTCAATGGTTTGGCAGTAAATTCTTCATTGCTCTCCAAGAAATCTCCCACTTCTCCCCAGCAGCAGAAACTTGCATTTTATCTCTGGGCTCTGTTGCTTTCAGTGGGTACGAATGTTATGTCCAGGATTTTTGATTTTTTATCTCCCTCCCCAGTGTTTTCATGTCCTTTGTCAGGTGGAGTTCTCATTGAAATTTGCTTTATTTTACACCTGATCTGCGCTGTGCACTTGTCCTCAGTGAAACAGAAGCACTGCCCCACATGATCACCTTTTGTTAAAAGCTTTTCTTAGCTAAGCAGCCAGAAATTAAGGGGGGAAAAAAAGGGTTTGAAACCATTCTTACCTAGAGAAAATATTTCCCACAGCAGCACTCCGAAAGACCACACGTCACTCTGCGTGGTGTAAATTTTGTCAAAAATAGCTTCTGGAGCCATCCACTTGAGAGGAAGCCGTGCCTAAAAGCCAGAGACACAACAGATTGTCAGATGTGCTGTTCCTGCTCTGCTCAAGCCCAACTCGAGGGTAAAAACTGAAGATTTTTTGCACTCACGTCTCCCTTGCGGACGTAGTCGGGGTCTTTATAAATGTCCCTGGCAAGGCCAAAGTCACAGATCTTGACCACGTTGTTCTCGGACAGGAGGATGTTCCTGGCTGCCAAATCCCGATGGATGCACTGCCAGGGAATGACACGGGGTCAGAGGGGCTGGGCAAGGAGCCCCTGCTCGAGCTGGAAGCAGGAGAACTTCTTTGGGAATGGGGAAAGGAGTGAACTGTGCTGGGGGCAGCTCAGAGGAGTGAGCACTGTGATGTGCAAAAGAGAGAATAACTCAGGGAACAAGCCAATATCAGAGCCAGCTTTCTGATTAATCTGTCTGAAATTCCTTTGCAGTTACAGCAAAGAAGGGAGTCCTGTTTTCCAGTTAGCTGATCCCAAAAAGCAGCTGCAGCTCCCTTTGCCAGTGCAGGTGCAGGAGGGTGTGAGATGGGATGACCCCGCTCAGGATTTCTGGGGGTTGCCCAGGTTGATTTCTGGGTGGCTGTGTGTGAGTGCAGGCTCAGTTGTGTGCACGTGGATTACACTGCATTTACCTGAAAAGCTGCTCCACAGGCTACAAACTATTTGCTGACTGTGCTGACAGTCCCCAACACCTCTGACAAACTAAAGGAATAAATGGATTCTCCCTCCTCATTTTTCAGTGGTGTTGTTCACCACATTAAAAGGAGCTTTCTCTACAAGCCCTTTCTGCATTTATTTATGAGGCAGTTCCACAAATTGTCTCACAATCTGTATTCACCCCTATCTAAACCCTCGTGTTGCAGATGCCAGTCCCTGCAGCCAAGAACATGATGAATGCTCCTCCACAACCCCTTCAGTGCTAATTACTGCTTAACCACCAGAGCTAACGTGATCTCCAGCACTCTAACAGAAGAGCAAAAAGCAGATTTCTCAGAGTCAAAAGTGTGTTTGGGTTTCTTCATTTCAGATAATCTGCAAGAAGTGTGGGTGAGCTCACTTTTCGGGAGGCGAGGAACTCCATGCCTTTTGCCACCTGGAAGCTGTAGCAAATCAGATCCTCCAGAGTCAAGGGCCTCTTGTACAGATCCTCAGCATCTAGGAGAGATCAAAAACTCTGCAAAACTCTGCAGCAGCAGCTCCAGAGCTGTGTGGCACTGATGCCACCTGTGTGCTGGTGGCCCCAGCTCCTCACCTGAGTGCTGGCTGGGAGATCTCTGCAGGGTTACGGCTCTGGGTGAGCAAACACTGACCCAGAGGCAGAAGATCAGATGATTAATAAAGTTAATATTAATTAACTCATCCATCAGTCACTCATTTAGCTATGGAGAAACAACACCTCAGGCTGGGAGCGAGGGAAGCTTTACAGACAAGAGCCCAGGGACAGAGTGACCTCACAAGTCTGGTGAAACTTTCTGTCTCTTTCTATGAGACAGTTGGGGTAGGGAACAGGCAAGAGGAAGAATTTGAGATTTGAGGAACAAGCCAAGCCATGTAAGGGCTTGTAAATTGTGTGACAGTGTGTGTGGTACAAGCCAAGTGACAGAAAACTTTCCAATAAAAGATTTGGGATCGGGTAGGGTTCTTTTACCTTCTTCATCTTCTTCTGAGTCACTGTAACTTTTATCTTCAATAAATCCTGAGCTGGCAGAGCTGCCTGTGCTGGCCACACTCTCGAGGCGCCTCTTGATCAGTTCAGTCAAATCACTGTTGGACTCATCCAGACTTTTCTCTGCTTGGTCAGAGTTTTCCTGGGACTAGAAATGGCAAAAACCTGATTTTTAGCTTTGTTGGATGCAATGCTTGAGGATTCAAAATATGTGAGAGAATGGCATAAGGAGAAAGGGTCCTCTGAAAGTGAGCATGTTTGAACCTGGTGTTTCCTGAATAAATGGGAATAAATAAAGTGGGAATAAATAGGAAACCAGACTTTATTAGTTCTAGCTGTAAACTAATAAAGCCTGGTTTCCTATTTATTCCTATTTATCATTCCCCTTTCACTGCCAGCAATATTCCACATCAGAGTTAGCTGAAAGCTGGCTGGGTGAGGCTGAGAGGTGAGCAGTTCTCTTGCTGTAATTCTCTTGCTGTCTTGGGATGTTCAAAATCCCCTCGAGGTGAGTGCATGATGGGCACTGCTGTGTCTGTGCTGGGCACTGAGGCACAAGCAGCCCTCAGCTCATGGCAGCAATGCTGAGAGAGAAATTCTGAGTGACTGCACCAGGAAAATCTCCTTCACTCACACAAAGTCCCTCCCGTACTTTGCTGCCTGTACACAATAGCTTTAATAACAATACTACTGCAGTCATCTGGGAAAATGATCTTGGTGAGGCTGCAGTTTCTGGCAGGGCTGGGGTCACAGAGCCTGTTCCAGGCTGGATATTCACAAGGAGGGGTCAGTCCCATCCCTCCCCAGCCCCGATTCCTGCTCCCGTGTCCTGCTCCCATCCCAGCCCAGGATGTTTGTGTGGATGCAGAGAGCTGTTCGGGATCCAAGCCATGGTTTTGGTGCAGAATATCCATGGTCCAGGCTGTTGTTACAGCACAGACTTCAGGGCTGGCACAGGGGAAGGGGCAGAGGATGGGAATGAGCAGATGGGGGAAGGATGAGCTGCTTTCACTTGGGACCTGGAAACAAAAACCCCCAAACCAGATTTGTATTTTGGGAGGGTTCACCTTCTGCTAGTTCAGTTAATGCCCGTTTTTCACTACTATTTTGTTGCCCCCCTTGTGCTGGGAAGTATCTCACAAGTAATCCCTTCTCTTTCAAGTGCTCTGGAGTGCTTGGGTACTTGCAAATAATTCTTTAGGAGATGCTAGAAGAGAACAGCAGTGAGATCCTGCAGGGGGGAAAAAAACCCCCTCTTCTTTCTTGTACAAATTGAAATGTGGAGAGAAAATGAAGTGCCCACAGAAATACCCAACTGCCTCGGTGCCAGTGCAGAGCAAATCCAGCTTCTGGCAGTGGTTGTTGATTCCCTGCCTCGTGACTGAGAGAAATCTCATTTTCTTACCTTGTATGCAATGAAATCTCCTCGTTTCCCTCTGAGATAGTTGGACAGATTTCCATATTTGCAGTATTCCACTATGACCATTAAAGGACCTAAAAAAGACAGTGAAAGTCAAATGAGTTTTGAAGCACTGCAAAGCCCGTAATTCTAATTTATCCTACCAAATCCTCCTCAAAATAAGTGGCATTGCTATTATACAGATGAGGAAATGAGGAAACACAGGAGTGACACAACCAGTAGGGATGTGGAGAGAAGGGAACACATTCTTGGATGGTAACAGTCAGTATTTACTTCTAATTTATAAACAAGGAAAATTCAGGATGATCAACACAATCCCAGATGTTGTTAAGGTCGGTTTGCTCTGTACATGGAGCAGTTTTCATTTTCTCTTCTGGCTTCACAATTGTTTGTTTTGGGTGGAGCTGATGCCACTAGAGGAAATCAAAGTATGCAGGGCCATAGACAGAGCTGAGTGAAAAGCTACAAAAATATTCAGTAGAAGTTTCTGAAAGCCTGGAAAGTGCTCTCACTTTCTTCCTTATTCCTCTGCAAGTCACTGTGGGTTCAGTGCTGCTTTTATACAGCTATGCAGGTCTGTAAGAGCTGCTTGAAATGCTTTTATATTGCAGTGTGAGATGTTAGGGGAGGGAAAAGCTGCGTTCTGGACCTTTATTTATTGTAATCATCAAATGTAACAGAAGGTGAATTCATGGGACTGGGATGTGGATAAACGTGGATTATTATCAACCCCAAACAGGAGACTTTCATGTCCAGCCCCTTTTTCTCTGGAGGAGGTCTGCAGTTCAGCCTGAGGGGTTTGCACTTCAAAGGGGAAATGCTGAGAGCTGCACTTGGCCTTGGGGGAAGGAGCTCAGCAGGATTCCTGCTGGAATTCCTGCTGGAATTCCTGCATCCTCCCGGGGCTGCAGTGAGAGAGCAGCAGGAGGGAACAGGGAGCCCGGGACAGAGTGGGACAGGGACAGGAGCAGCCTTTGGGAGCACAGTTTGGGTTCCACAGAAGGGAAATGCTGAATTCCTGCAGGAGAACCAAGCCCATGGTGTTCCCTGTGGGTTCCCTGTGGGTTCCCTGTGGATTCCTGCAGGATCTGCACCCACCCCAGCCCTACAGCACTGCTGCCTTGATGCACACCTTGGGGCTCTCCAGGACCCCCAGTCCCTCTGCCTGCAGCTGCAACAAGCCTGAAAACCTTGCTGTGGCTGCAAAAACACCAACCCCAAATCCCCAAATCCCTGTGGTTCCAGTGCTGACCCCAGAGCTCTGCTCTGTGCTGGGATCTGGCTGTGCTCAAGAGATTTGGCTCTGAAGAACCCAAAATCCAACGTCCCTCATGGATGCCCTGAGGAAATGCAGATTCCAGACCAGCTTTAAAGCTCTGCTTAGTGATTTATTCATGGTTTTGAAAGGCTTCCTAGACATGGCCTCCCCATATTTTGTTCCCTCATTGTAAAGCACACACTGCATTAGTTCTGACTGCTGAACATCAGACGCTCCCAATGTGTTAAATTCTGGTACCTTGTTAAAATAATGTATGTGCATACTTAATAGCAGTCTCCATCAGGAATACACGGTTACATAAAGCCTAACAGGGGAGGGGAGAGCCCTGGAATTTCACAGGAACTCGGATCCGTGTCTGTCTCTGGAGCTCAAGGCTGTTTTTCTTTAGTCTGCACTTGCACTGCTCAGAGGAGAACAAAGCAGTGCCCTGTGAGGTCCTGCTGCACCCCTCTGACCCCCAAAAGTTTCCCCAGGCACCTGGCAGGGAGGAGGGAGGGTCACCTCCCACCCAGGATGGGGCAGGCGGGAGAATGGGAAATCCAGGAACTCCTGGGAGAGAAAGTTTCTCAGGGACTGGGCAATCAGAGCCTTGGATCAGTCCCGAGGTGTGTCTTGCTGTGCCAGCAGAACTCGGGGGCTGCTTTGGTTAAAACCACTGAGCCCTGGTCCTGCTGCCAGGTTTGAGCCCCTCAGGGATGTCACCAGCATTCCCAGGGATCCAAGCAAAGGCTCCTGGTGCCTCATCTGAACCCTCAATCCCTCCAGCTGGAGCTGCCCTTGCTCCCACACAAACTTTTGGGCTCTGGTGTGCTGCAGTTCTCGGGAGCTGCCCACCCATGGCTATCCCAGACCCCAGCAGTGTCCATGGCTGCTGTTTCCTGAGGAACTGGAACCACCTTGCTGGAGGGAAGATTTCTTCCCTGGCATCCTCCCAACTCTACCTCACTGAAATTTTCCTTTTCCCTCGTGACTGGACAACAACTGTTGGAAACTGATGGTTTTGGGCTCTCAGATGCTGAGAGATCTGTGCACCAGCTCTCTTGATTTCCCCCCTTCATGGTGGTTGTGAAGATTTGGAAGGTCAGCAGTGAGGAGCATCCTCGAGAGCTGCTCCCCCGAAGCTGGAGCACAGTGAGAGGCACGGATGCTTTGTCTGGCAGTGTGGGAAGGGATGTTTTAGGGACAAAGGTCTGAGATTTATGGGATTCTGTATGATGCAGCTCAGCCCCGTGGAGTCCCTGCTCCTGCTGCACCCAGGGCTGTCCCAGGATTCCTGAGCAGAGCAGAAATTGCTGGGTTTGCCTGGAGAGGGTGAAGTGCTGGGAAAGAGGCTCCAAGGGCTCAGGCTGGTGCATCCTCCTGATAAGGCAGGGAAGGAGAGGGAGAAGAAGCCTGGAAATGCCCAAGGGGAGGAATTGGGCACCTCACTGCAATCCAGTGTTCTCCTCCCTGCAGTGCAGAATCCCTTTTGGGAACAGAGAGAAAACAGAGAGGTTCAGGAGCCCTGGGTAGGATGAGGCCAATCCTGCAGGAGCAGCAGCAGCTCTCCTGTGAGCAGAGAGCTGCAAATGGCTGGACTTGCATTCACTGCACCACAGGCACTTCCAAACACGCAGGAAGTGTCTGAAAAGTGTTTTCTTTTTGGCTCCTGATTAACTGAGGAGTCCTCACCTCCAGCTTTGGTGCAGGCTCCCAGCAGGTTGACCACATTCAGGTGATGCCCTATATGGATGAGGATCTTCAGCTCAGACATTAGAGCCTTGCATTCGTTAGTAGTTGCACATTCTGCTTAAGATAAACAGGAAAAAAATCATCTTTACACAACAGGATATTTTCAACAGGACACAGCAAGATCCTGTTTATCCTTTGAAACAAAACCCACCCAAGTTCCTTGCAGTATCTTGGCTTTTCAGACTCTCACACAGATAATAATTCATCCGTTTCATTGTGTGCTGACCTTTATGAAGAGGGTAACCCTTTATCTTTTGGGTGACTCTTCCTTTCTCCAGCGTGGGTTATGGAGGGTTACAGTCCCTTCCCCCAAACCTGATCCCACGGAGTCTTTGCCAGCTTTGCAAACTCAGCAAAGCCCCCCCCCCCCCCCAGCACACAGAACGTGTCCCTTCCTCCCTGCTGGGCTGTGATTTCAGCAGGACTTGCTTACAATTCCTCAGAACTCTCCACTGCAGGTGATGAGGAATCCACAGATCTTGGAGCTGTGTCCCAGAATGTCCCAGGGAACTCATAGCATTACTAAAGCTCAGGCCTGTAAGATCTTATTGACCCAAGAAATAAATTTTCTCCTATCTGTGTGTGAGCCATGAACCTGTGTGTGAGGCCCTGGCTGGCCAGTGACATTATTTTAAGGCAGGCACCCTCAGACCAGAAGGTTGTTCAGGTGCTGCTTTATCTTCCCAGCCTTCTCTCCAAAACTTCCATGATGTATTTTAACAGGAAAGGCTTTGGCCCATTTCCTTTTGCTTTTGCATCATGTAAGATTTAAATATGAAGAAACAGTTATGTAACAAATCATTAGGTGGGACAGGTGTAACCTTTTATCTGTTTGTAGAATTCCCCATAAGCTTTCTCCAAACTGTGTCATAAAAAAGGAGCTGTTCCAAGATTCCTTCAGTCAGCAGTGTTTGGTGTGTCCATGGGTGGTATCACTCCTGATTTTCCCTGGCATGTGCTGGAACACTCAGCCAGCTCAGAAGTGTTTTAGATAATTCTGCACATTGAATTTTAGCCTTCAAGCCACAACAGACTCGAGCATACTGCATGGAGATGGCAGAAATGCAGGCATCTCCAGAGCCTTTGGAATTCCCTGGATGGATGGACTGATTCTAGAGAATCTGCTTTATTCATGAAAGTGATGAATTATGGGCACAGGAATTATGAGACCAGAGCAGGAGGCAGCTGCCTCCACTGGGGAGGGAGGTGTAAAACGATGGAAAATCTGCCAAATATTGCTGAATATGTGCTGGCAGGGCAGAGCTGACATGAGGATCAGTTGGGAAGCACAGCATGGAAGGGAATGAAACCCCAGAGCTGTCCAGGACAGTACGTTCTGATGGAGATGGGAACATGTCTGGATCAGGGACTTGTAGGGTATTTCAGGGATCTGGAAATGGGCAGGAGAGGAGATGATGGGAAGGATGAAAACAGACAGGGACACCAGACCAGAAGGAGGTGCAGAGAGGTGATAAATGGGTGTTTTTGTGATTTCAGCGAGATGGGAGTAGCAGAGCACCAAGAGAGGCAGCTGGTGGCAGAAGCCAGGTCCCGTGGCAGCAGTCACCGGCTGGTGGCATTGCAGGGGTTAATGGTGTCATGCAGCAGGATGGGGCCGTGAGGGCCATGGCAGCATGGATGAACCTTTGGAATCTCCCTCAGGAGCAGTCCCAAGCCCTGCCCAAGCAGGCAGCATGGGCTGATGTGTTAATTCCTCACTCTGTGTGCAAATCCAGCGTGCAAGAGCAGGCTCTGAGTGCCCTCCTTCCCCCCGCCCAGCAGGGAAAGCTTCTCTTCATTTCAATACCTGCAAGCACGATGTCTCTCATTTACCCCCCTGGCACTGGGGGTTTTTCCAGCCCCTTGAGCTGCTCTACATCTGGCCGGGCTGTGATGGAAGGCTCGGCTCCAATTTTGGGCTATCTCGTGGAATTACACTCCCTAATGTGTTCCCCTCCTCACCCCACGGCCCTGGAAGCTGCTGTCATCTCCTCCCCTTGCATCCTTCCAGGACGGCTCATTCCCAGCTGGAGCCCCGTTCCCTGCAGGACACAGCGAGCCTGGGAGCTGAGCACGGTGCCCCCGAGCGCTCTAGGGGGGATCTCAGAGGGAGTTTTGTACCTTTCAGCATTTTTACGGCAACTGTTTTGCAGGTTGAAGATTTATCAATGCCAAAAGCAGACGCCTCCACCACCTTCCCAAAAGCACCATGACCCAGAGTTTTACCTAGAGAAGCAAGAATTGAGAGTGAGCCCAGGCTGCACCAGGCAGGGGGGGACATGCAGCCAGGCACAGTGCACAGACACAGGGACAGCAGCCGGGATCACATCCTGCAGCATATGGATAGCCAGGGATTTGATCCAGGGATTTCTATCCATATGGCCTGGATGCAATACAGCACGGGAGGGGGGACAGAGCAGGGCAGATCGCTGCACTCACTGAGGGCAGGGCTGAGGGGACAAACCTGGGGCAGACTTTGGGTTCATCATCTCTGCTGAATCGTGGAGAGAGCCAGCAGGGCACTCAGGGGGTCACAGCCCTTTAACCCCGATGTCACTGACATTGGCTTGATGGAAAAGCTGCACTAAATGGAATTTTGGGATAACTTTTATTTTCCCTTTCGTTTGGATTTTCCTGCCTGTATTACCTGGTGTGCTCTGAGGGCTCTGAACCAGGGTCTGGCTTTTTGGTTCTGCCAGTTTGACTCTGTGCCAGCACCACCTCAGATTTTGTGATTTTTGTCTGTCCTCTCCTCCTTGCACGTTTTCCAGCTGCAGCACCGAGAGCACACACAAATACAGACATTTTCCCTGCACTCCTCAGTGCACACAGATGTTACAGTTTCGCTGTACAAACACAGGCAGCTTTTTGCATTTTCTCACTCCATCAGCCAGCCAACTGAGCTGTTCAGTGAAATGTGGCTCATTTTTCCATGAGAGCTTTTTACAGCTCAGAGCTGAGTTCTGATGGCTGATAAGGAAGTGATTATTTGATGAATTGATAGCTTTCTTCAAAAGAAAATCCACTTTCCTTTTTCCTCTGTGGGAATGAAATCACACTTTTGGCAGGGACAGGACCTGCCTGGAGGTACCTTTCTTCCTGTCAAGGGTTTGGTTTCCCTTTTCCAAGGAAAAGAGGTGGCAGCATTTAACAAAATCTTTCCAAGTGCCTCCATTCAAGCTGATCCCGAACTCTGCCATCCCAGATCCAAGGGTGGGCACCGTGACAGGTTCTCTCTGGGTTATCCAACAGCTCCACCACCACTGGGAAGCGTTTGGGATCATCCTTCCTTCCTTCCTTCCCCCAAAGCTGTGACCCCGCAGCACTCACCCAGGCGCAGCCTGTCCCTGGGGAACTCCCATTTGCTGCTGTCGTAGGGCAGGCGGTCACACTGCTCATCCAGGGGCATCTCCTCGGGGTCCATGATAATGGACAGGTAGCCTGTTTTAATATCCGTGGCATCGGGCTAAAAACAGGGCGGGGAGAAATTATTCAGGGGATGGGGAGTTTTATTCTGAGCAAGGAGCGCCTCACTGCAGCTTCTGTTTCTGTTCAGACACAAATGTTTGTGTGTGTGGCTCTGACTGATGCTGGGAAACACCAAATCTACCTGGGTCCAAAGTAAAATCACTGCTTTTCCTCGGGAACTGCAGGAGCTGCGCTTCCTGCTGTGTATTTTGGCGTTGCCACCGCGTTCTGTTCTGCACTGTTGCTTCTCCAAGTTCTCCACTTCGTGGCTGCAATTTATTGCAATTTAAAATGGATGGGAAGCTGCTGGAAATTGCTATTTGTGATGCTGCTAAAGTGAGATTTCGTGGTTGGGTGGGTTCTGTGAGCAGACTTGCACAGGTGTGAAGTGTAAGAGGAAATTCAGTGTTGTCCACAGCTCTGTTAAACTGAGGTCAAGGATGAAAACGTGAATTTAATCCCTGTGTTTGCAAGAGGAGGGGAAATTTTACTCAAATATTGGAGATCAGCACTGGGACTGCAGTTTGGTCAGAGCAGAGAGCTGTGCTTGCCTTTCTGTTTGCTGTTTGTTTCAGGAGAACAGACCGAAATTCCTTCAAACTTTACTGCAAACTTTACTTTTTGAGTCACAAAAGGGAGGTGAAAAAAGAGCGAGGAGATCAAATCAGCTGTGTGGTTTGAGCTCGTTTCTAGAGCAGACAGCCTGAGATCCTTCTTTAATATCTTTTAGAGCCAAGTGCTGAAATCAAGCCCTCATTTTAGAGGATTTAGGATATTTTTTTGTAATTCTCAGAAGCCAGTTTGACTCATAAAGAGGGAGGAGCCCGATTTTATGGTTCCACAGAAGTGGCTGGAAACCTCACGAGTGCAAGGGTTCTCTGGAGAAGTCAACACAAACCATGGACTGAATTTTACAGGGACGTTTCCCTCAATTTTTTTACCACCTGCCCCCAACTTTTGTCCCTGAACTCTGCTGTTGGACTGATCCCAGGCTGTGGGCAGGACAGGAGCTCTCTCACCTTTCTCAGCTTGCGAATGAAGAGGGTGAGGAGGAGCCAGAAGAGAGTGGCAGCCAGCCCTGTGCACACCAGGATGATCACCTCAATGTTGGATTTCTCCTCAGAACCTGCAGGTGGATGCACAGCCAGGTTGGAAATGTGTCCAAAAATCCCTGAAACCCCTGGAATTGTGCATTCCCCCAGCCTGGGCTCACCTTGGATTTTGATGAAGGCTGATGTGCTGTCCTGGCCCAAGTCATTGGAGGCCCAGCACTCATAGAGTCCCTCATCATCCTTCTTCACTCTCTCAATCACCAGCGTGTTGTTTTCCATGGAAATTCCTGTTTTAAGGCATTTTGGTTAATGTTGGCACAATAACCTGCCTGCCAAAAAAGCTTTCAGGAGACAGGAGTGAAGGTCAGCTCCCATGCAGGCAGGCTCTGGTGTTATTTTAATCCTGTGCTCCTCCTGGTCTGGCAACCTTTTCCTGACTATTTTTCCTCTTCAACACCTGGATAAATGATTTGGCATCATTTAAACAACAGCAAACGTGGCTGTTGATTTAGAGTGGGTAGAGCCTGGAAACAAATCCAGAAATTAGCAAAGGGATGCAGGGTTGGTGTCTGATAGCAGGAAGAGACACTAGGAAAAAATGGGAACTCAGTGGAATTACTGAAGGATGTGGGAAGGGATGGGACTTGGGGAATATGGAACTCAAGTTAGGCACTTCTTGGAAAAATAATGGTGTGAAGCAATCGTGGATTCACAGGCAGCCAGCTGGAGAGGGAATAGAGAGGTTGCCTAGATATGACCTACAAGAGACTTTTCTACATTTAATTCTCCCAATCTCATTTTCTCCTGATTTGTGGTACTGCACTGGGAGTTCTTCTGTTTCACTGAGGGGATGATTGGGGTAGAAATAGGGAAACAGGTCAGGCTTGGAATCCGAAAGGGAAGGACATTTTGAATTTCTGGGTGTTCTGCCTGTAATCCCGTTGTTGTTAACAAGAGTACTGCACACAACTTGCCGTGCACTGTGCTGAAATATTTACCCTGAGGTGTTTTTTCCAAATATTTTATTTATGTTTCCATTGGTTGGATGAGTTACATGCTTGTCCCTCTAGAATTATTTATAAAATTTCAGGAGCTATAAAGAGTTTCTCTCAGAACATTCTGAGCTGAATTATGGATGATCCTAGATTTCCTACCTAAGTCCAAGTTGCAAAATTAAAGTCACAGGACCAGCTACTGACATGGGATTCTCCAAGATTTATGGGAGGACTCAGGACATACTCAGCTCTGCACTGGGGCAGCCTCACCTCCAGTGCAGTTTCGAGCACCAGAATATAAAAAAAGACTTTAAACCACTGTAGAGCATCCAAAGGAGGCCACGAGGATGGGGAAGGGTCTGGAGGTGCCTGGAGGAGCAGCTGAGGGCACTTGGTTGGTTCAGAGAGGGGAGATCTCAGTGAGGTCTTTGACATCCTCCCAAGGGGCAGCTCCAATCTCTGCTCCCTGTGACCAGGGACAGCACCAGGGAATGGCTGGAGCTGGGCCAGGGCAGGGTCAGGTTGGATTTTGGGAAAGGTTCTTCCCCCAGAGGGTGCTGGGCACTGCCCAGGGAATGGGCACAGCCCCGAGGCTGCCAGAGCAGCTCCAGGAGAATTTGGACACCAGGGATGCCCAGGGTGGGATTGCTGGGGGGTCTGGGCAGGGCCAGGGGCTGGACTGATGATCCTGTGAGCCCCTTCCAGCTCAGCACATCCCCTGATTTTATGGCACAGAGCTGGGAAGGCACCTGGGCTCAGGTGAGGCTCCCTGCCCATGGTGGCTCTGTCCCACAGAGCTGAGAGCACATTCCCAGCTGGGAAATAAAGGACATTTCCTATCCATGGGGTGCCCTGAACCCTCTGCCAGGTGACTTTGCTGCAGTTTGTCGTGACCAGCACAGCTGAGAGCTCAGGCCTGTGCTGCCAGTCCCACCTGACACCCTGGGGCTCAGTTTTGTGCCCAAACTCTGCTCTCTCAAAGCAGCCTCTCTGATTTCCCAGTGCTGGGCTGGCTCTGCACACAGGAGCTTCCTCTGACCTCAGAGTCCAAACTGGAGCTCCCTGCAGGGCTCTGGAACCCTTGGATTTGTGTGTGTGTGCCCCAATGATGGGCACAGATGTGTCATGGTGACCCTGCCAGCCCATTATCCCACATTCCAAACAATTCTGGGGGGCAGGAGCTCACCTGAAGCTGCTGAGATGGGGTAGCCATTCTTCCTCCAGGTCACCTGTGGCTCTGGTGTCCCACTGACCTTGCACTCCAGCAGGATCTTGCCACTGATGTTCACCTCCAGGTCCGTGAGGTTCTGGATCACGAACGGTGCCGCCTTGGCTGCAGCCACAAAGGAAAAGAAAAATGAAAAAGTCAGGTTTGGGTGGGCCCTCCCCTCCTTTCACAGCCTCTCTGGGATGGATGTGGCAAAGGTTTGGTTGATCAGTTGCTCAGAAATCCCCCCCAAAGGTTCTGGGAGGAGTGGGTGAGTTTATTCGGTTTATTTTCTCACTGCCTAAGCTTAGGTTTGGAGAAAACAAAAGACATGGAGTGGGTGGTGCACATGCAGAGTTGAAGACAAAAAGGAGGAAGGAGGGTGAAAAGAGGAAACAGTTCTAAAGGTTTTTTATCATCCATAAGGAGTGAAGCTTTGTCCTTACTACAACCATGGTAATGCCCACTTTATGTTCATTTATCACTTTATGTTCATTTATAAAAGGTGCAGGACAGCAATGAATAAAATCACAAGCACAGCACAAAATATACCCCAAACTTGCAGTGAGGACAGAAGAGGAGGGGCATTAGAACATATAAAATGTTTGAATAGGGGAAGGAAAGCTGGTTTGAAGGGGCATTTCCACGTGTGCTCTCCACAAGAACTTCTTGACATGTGCCAGACAAATAACAGAGCCCAGTCATCCTCACAAGAACGTGATCCTGAGCCCAGTTCTCCACAGAAGCATTCCCAGTCTAGCTGTGTTTTTCCCACAGCCACGCTGTGTAGGTGTGTGTGTGTAGGTGGAAACCTGACTGACTGAGCTGAAATATCTGCCAGGGGAGAGGGAAGGGAAGTGCCTGAACGCAGGGAGCAGAGCAGGGCTGGTGCCTCACAGCAGGTGATGCTCACAGGTGACCCTGGTGCTGTGGGGAGCAGCCAAACCCTCATCACTGCCCAAGAGCTGAGGGAGGCTCCTTCCCTCCCTCTCTACCACGGCAAAGGGGAGATGTTTGTGTGTGTGTGTTTGGGAATAAATCACCTGCCAGTCTGCAGTCAGAGCCCTGCCTGAGGATGTGTGTGTGTGTGTGGAGGCTGCACAGGGATTGTGCTGCTGCTCTCCAAGGCTGGGGCTGGGCTGTGCCTGAGTGCCAAGGGTCACTGCCTCCCGAGCCAGAGCAGCCACCTTGAAAATCCCCAATTCAGCTGCTGAAGCTCTCAGGCTCCTGCTCCCTGCTGTGTGTCTCACTTCTACTCCAGTTCTGTGCTTTGGGATTTCTTCACCATTGGAAAGTGGTTAATAATAATAATAAATCTATCCATTCCCCATGCCAGCAGCCTTTTTTCTTCTGAGGAGGCTTTGCCATAATCATCCACCTTCTTCACTCTGAAGCAGAAGAAACTTCACTAATTTTCAGTGACTTCCTCCTGCCAGAAGTGTCCTGCCCTTTGTATTCCCACAGCCAGCAGAACCAGGCTGGAGGATCTTAGTGAAATAAAAGAGCTGGGGGCTTGGGTATAAATAAGAAAATAATTGTTATAACAAAGTGCACCCCTCTTACCCAGAATAAATGGCACATGTCACTTGATTTTACACTTGCCCAGGGACATTTGGGATCTGCTGGGTCCAAATCTATTCAGGTGTCTCATCCTGGCAGCTGAGAGTGGGTGCCAAAGTCGTACAGATGTGGGGTGAGCACCCCGAGTTACAGCTGTGCTGTCACTCAATGGTGGGTGATGCTTTTTGCCCTCAGTCCCTTCTAAACCTGCACCCAGCACGGAGCCGGGAAGACAAAATTCTGAAATCCCCTTTATGTGCTTTCAACTATTTTACCTAAACCCAGCAGTACTGGGTGAGTGTTCTCCACATCAATGCACAGAGAGCAAAGAACAGAACCAAAGCAGAGCAGGAGCCAAGGTTTGGATGAGGACTCTGCCCTGGCACATACCTCTGACCAGGAGCTGGCTGTGCTGCTCCAGCGTGTCCGTGCTGTTGTGCTGGTTCTGGGCTCGGCACTTGTAGAGCCCACTCTGCTCCTTTGTGACATTGGGAACGAGCAGGGTCAAAGAGATGGAATATTTGCCCGTTTTCCTGAGCACAGAGTGGCTGGGAGCTGGCTCTGAGGAGGGGTAGTACCAGGCCAGGTGGGTGTAGATGTACTTGGAGGCCCTGCAGGTGAGCTGGACGTCGTTCCCCACGATGGCTCTGACTTGGGAGGGCGTCTGCAACCCAGAGGGCACATCTAGGAGGAAAGGAAAACATGTTTGGAATGAAATCTCAGCTGAGGAGATCTTTGGCTGCCCGGCTGCTACTTGGGGAGTCAAATTTCCAGCAGTAATGGAACAGTCCAGGTTTAATGAGGCACATGGAAATGGGGAAACAGGCACTGGAGCTGGGAATTAGGGGTGGGAAAGTTCCTCTCACTGCCCAGTCCAGCCCTCAGCATTCTAAAATCATCCCATCCCCAAGTAATGAATTGAAAGCTTATAAATAGAAGGAGTTAATGGACTGAGAGAGTTTAATCAGGAGCTGCTTCTATCCAAGTCAATAAATGTGTTTGTGAGCTCTTCCCTCTCCACAATCAGGGCTGGAAAGTATTAATTGCAGAGGAATAAAGAAACCCATTCCCATATCCCTCAGGAGCAACACCTTCCCCCCACTGAACAGCCTCCTCAACTCTTTCTTATTCCAACTGTGCCAATATTTATTTTCATCACATGGGAATGCTGGATATTTACTTGATCACTGGTGGATTAACTGCTCTAATGATGTTTAAGTCCTTGAGGCCCTTATATTTAGCAGAGAAATACTCTGAGTCATGACTCCAACCTAACCATGAAAGAGTGAGATGTTTCTTGCTATATTTTTAGTAACTTTTCACTCCAAAAAAAAAAAAAAATCAATTTTCCTGAAGTGGTGAACTGAATCTGTTTGAAAACAAGAAAAACTGAGTGGAAAGCCAGAGCCTGCCCTGCAGTAGCTGCCAGAGACCTGCAAATAAATTGAGGCTGGAAGATGTTTTATTGCCTTTGAATTTTGTTAATTTTGGGGATCTGTCCACCTGAATGAAAGCTCATGGATAACAGCAATGATCTGGAATTATTCTGCTGTCTGTTAGGTCACAATTTTCAAGGAGCTGAGAGTTATGAGGAACCTCTTATCAGTGTTACCAGGGACAGGTTTGCCCTAAATCTGAGGGATGATTCGGTGCCAAGCTGTTGCTGAGGTGCTTCCTCAAGCCAGGATGAGCTGGGTGGGATTTTGGGGGGAGTTAAAGTGGGCACTGCCTTTGCCATCTGCAAATTGCACCTGGAATTTGGCCAGGGGCTCCCACTGCAAAAAGTTCTGCAGAAGCTACAGCTGAGCAGAAACAGTGAGGCTGCTGAAATAATCAATCTGCCTTATAATAAAGCACATATTCTATAAAATACAGAGCCCTGGAGGAGCTTTCAGATATGATTAAAAGTCTCTGCTCTTCCCGAGTCATCTGGAGTAGAACCCATGAGGTTTTGCTTCATGGTTTTTAAAGACAGGCACCAGAAATACTTCACAAAAGATCCAAAAAGAGAAGAGACCCCCTCGGGCCACAGCTGTGGAAATTGTTATTTTCCTCTTCTTTCCTTGTGCTGGAATTGCAGTTTGCTGTCTGTCAGGCTCAGTTGCTCTCTCTTGGTGCCAGCTGTGTGCTCAGGCTGCCTCGTGTGACACATCCACTGCTCACTGCTGATGCCCCGTGCTTCCAGCACATCCAAATGCTGCTCATCAGCACAGGGAGATGGCTGAGGCCACCCAGACTCTGCAAATGGGACAACTGAGAGCCACTGAAAACACTGGGCTGTGGCACGAGCAGCGTTTCACATCTCTCCAACCAAAACGTGGAGCAAATGCTGCATCCCATGGGATAGAACTGCATCCTTTGGGATAAAACTGCATCACTTGGGATAAAACTGCATCACTTGGGATAAAACTGCATCCCATGGGATAAAACTGCATCCCATGGGATAAAACTGCATCCCTTGGGATAAAACTGCATCCCATGGGATAAAACTGCATCCCTTGGGATAAAACTGCATCCCATGGGATAAAACTGCATCCCTTGGGATAAAACTGCATCCCATGGGATAAAACTGCATCCTTTGGGATAAAACTGCATCCCATGGGATAAAACTGCATCCCTTGGGATAAAACTGCATCCCATGGGATAAAACTGCATCACTTGGGATAAAACTGCATCCCTTGGGATAAAACTGCATCCTTTGGGATAAGAGTGCCTTGGGCATGGACAGCTCAGGCTGGAGCATTTTGGTGCAAATTCCCCAAGAATGGGATGTGTCCATTCCCAAGTTTTGAAGGATGCTTCATAGTTTTGCTTTGTTGCTGGACTTGAAAATTGTCAGATTTTTTTTTTTTTTCCCTACCAACTTAACATTCTGGGAGCAGAGGCCTGGCTTGTTTTTCTTATCATTCCTTCTCCTGACATTTTTTATTTAGCATTTTGAATATTTTTAGCCAGAACCTGTGCTATTCTCTCCCATCTTGTTTGCCTTTCAAGCAGCCCTTTCAGCTCCAATAGAATATTCATTGATTTTCATTGCAGTGGAAGGAAAGAGAGAGGAAAAAAAAGAAGTTCTCTCTGCTCTATCTTTTCATGCTCTCCTCCCTCTTTTCTCCTCCTACCGGGATTATCAGGGGAGTGAGTGCAGTTTGGAGAGCACATTTCAAGTCAGTTCATCTCTCAGACAGCTTTGCTTACATAATCCTCAACCTGAGCAGTGCTGAACTTCCTCCCTCTGAACAGATACCGTGGTTTAGAAGGTTTCTAATAAGTTGGCTAAAAGAATGCACCACGGAGCCTTTTCCCTTTTATCAGCAGTCACCAAACATTTGTCTTTGGTGTTGTGTTACAGAGTAGTAGCTGCGAATTTCCCTCTCCACCGTGTGGGATTCTGTGGCAAAAGAGGGAAAAGAGTCATTGGGGGGAGGTAAAAAGGCACCATAAATCAAAGGCAAGGCTGGATCCATTTGTATTTACAAGGAATTAATTGTTTTTAATTTCCTGTGCTTTGCACAATAATCTGTGTAATTCAAAACTTCTGCTCTTACCCAAATTCCAGCCCTGGGCCTGGCGGGGGGGAAAAGGGATGGAGGGAAGGGGGAGCCCCTCTCTGTGGAACAGTGATTGTCAGGAATCCTGTCAGCACCTTGGGAATGAGCAGTTTGGAGTGGCACAACATCCCAGAACAGCCCAGCTCATCCATTGTTCTGCTATCTGAGAGCAGATTTTTATCTCCTGCTGGAAATGCAATATTTTCTTTCGGGTAGAAATCTTTAACTCCATTTTTCTCAGTTGTTTTGGCAATCAGATAAACCCTTGAAAAAAGAGTTTTGGTTATTATTTGTTATTCTTATCATAATTCATTTATATTCCCAGAACACTCCGAGTTTTCTGATGGGTGGGATCCCACTTTGCTGAATGCAGTGCAGTCAAAGGCTGGAATTTGATTTATCCTGGACCTGCAGCTCTGTCGAGCTGCCCTTTGCAAGGTGCAGAGCAGAGATTAGAAGGTAAATGACACTTGTCCATGGCAGAGAATCCCTGCAGGAGACACCAGCACAGCTTTCCACTGCACTGGGGAGTTTGCAGCCTGCCTGGAATGTCCTTTGGAGCTGGAGGCAGACAGTGACATTTCCGAGCATCTCCTGGCTCATCCAAGGCTTAAATGGGAGCTCTGGAGTCAGAGCAGGGGTGGGAAAGGCAGGCAGGGCTCAGATCTGGATTGGGTTGACAGAAAAACCAAAAATCCTGGAGTGAGAGTTAGGCCAGGGCAGGATGGATAAATCCCTTTAGGAGAGGCTGCAGAGGGACAGTGACAGCCAGGACATCTGCAGGGGGGCTGGCACTGCAGGATGAGATTTCTCATCACTCTGGAACCCTTATAAGGTTTGGATTCTGAGTGGTCTCCAAACCCTGCTGACCCTTCGTGAAATGAACTCTGCTGGCAGAGAAATGATTTAAAAATAGAGCCCAGTGCTATTTCTGGTGCCCGTGGGAGTTTTTGTGGGGGTTCTACAGTGGAAGAACAAAATGGTTGCTGACAATTATTCCACAGGGATAAATTAATTTTTCTGAAATGAAGGTGGTGGTGGTGGTGAAAACATCAGGCTGAAGTGAGCACATCCCCAGAGAGCAGCCAGGACAACACCTGAGGAAGTGTCCCTGGAACACTCTGCCACGTCCTGGGAAAACATCAAAACCCTGCCCCAGTGGAATAGGGATTTGAGGGAGCCCAGCCTCTGTGCCATCTCCAGATTTCTAACCAGGGACAAGCGAGTGAAGCCCAGTTCAGCCAGAAGCTCTGAAAGCAGCTCGGGGAGCAGCAGCTTGTTTGTTGGTAGGAGAGAATGGGAGAGGTTTTTAAAATCAGAAAATTCTGAATTAATTGTGGGTGCCACACTTGCAGCTTGGGCATTGCAGAGAGCTGTGAAATGCTACAAACAATTCCCAGATGACCCAAAATCCCACAAGTTGCTCGTGGGCTCTCAAGCTCTACCCCAGCCTTCAGCTCAGCCCTGAGGTTCAACCTGCACAGAAAGAATCACCTCAAAACCATGGAGTGCCCAGCTTAGAGCCTTGAGCTCTTGGGCTTCCTCTGCCTGGAGCCTCACAGGCTGTCCCTGGGTGTCCCTCAACACTGAGACAGGAGAAAACTCCTGGGGAGAGTAACCCGGAGCCTGCTCCAGCTGTTCCAGATGTGAGGATGACCTGCAGAACCCTCCCCACAGCTGGAGCAGCACTCAGAGGAGACCCTCCTGTGGAGGAAACCCACTGCAGGTCACTGCTGCTGTTTCACTGCTCAGCAGGACCTGGTTTAGCACCAGGATTTAGAAATATTTTGTTCCTTTCTAATCCATAAACTCCACTATTTTTAAATACAGCACTTCCAAAAGCCAGTCACGCTCGACCAGCATTTGCCTCTTCCCCAGAATGGCCCAGACTCCCAGTTTTCCATTCCCTTTGGAATAAATCTTGCCAAGCCCTGTTCACCTCCTGGTCTGCTTGGGTGGAAACATTCCCACCATAACCACTGTCAGTAATTTCGCCCAGTGATTCATTTCCTTCATAATTCAAACTGCATGATTAAAACACTTTTGTCTCAAAACTTTGCTAGATGGATCTCAAAATAAAAAATTTGAAATATTAGCTCACCGTGGGTGGAAAAAAAACCCTACATAACTTATTTATTAAAATAAAGCAGAGTTGTGCAAGGTGCATGGGATGATCTAACCCTTTGGATCTGACCTTATGCTCATGGCTTATTTCTTTGTGTTTAGTCACCAAATGTGGATCTGTGAGGAGCTTGGACAATCCACCCAGACATAGCAGAATTCCCAGCAGGACACTCGACACTTGGAAGGGGTGGGGTGTAAAATGAATAGCTGGTCTTCAGCCTGCCTTGGACATCTTGGGGACCTCTTATATCCGAGCTGCATCTCCCAAAAATGCACCTTGAAGGGCATTTCCCTGAGAAAATGAGAGTTAGAGCTTTGGGAAATCTCTTTTGGAGGCTGAAAGCCTCTCCTGTCTCCTGTCACCTCTAATGGAGGTGAAATCTTTTTCCTTCCATGGCTCCTGCTTCATTATTGTTGGATGACATTTTTCTGCTGGCACTGTGTGTAACACCAGTGGGAACAGTGTTTGGTGAGCCTTTTTTTGGCCAGAAGGGTTGGAAAGGTGCTGGATTCCTTTGGAGCAACAGGGTCAAACAGCCCAGGAGGGAAGAGAGGCACAGCAGTGCCATGAACAAGCTCTGCCCCCCCACATTGCTCATGGGCAAGGAACCAAGCAGTGAGAATCAGACATTGACTTTCCAGGACACTTGTGCACTCTTTGTTCTAAAAATCGATATTTTGATGCAAATCCTGCCAGCCAACATCCACTCATCCAGAAAGCGAGCACAGAAACGTTCCAGTTTGTTCTGGGTGAGCACTCGAACGAGGCTGTCCCTGCACTCTCCTGTCTCTTTTTCAAACAGCCATGTCTCCTGAAAGCATGATGTGCATCTTGAGCTCACTCCTAAAGAATTCCCGTGCTGAAAGGTTAAGCAGATCTTTGTTTGGATTTGTGTTTTTTGGAGAAGCTCCTCCCTGCACGAAGGGCACTGCAAAGGCAGGCAGGGCTCCAATGTCCCAGCGCCATCAGCCCTGCACTGGGCTGGATCCTGGCTTTGCTCACCTTTGTGTGGCTGCTGATTTCCATGGAGATCAGCCTTTGTCCTGCCTCAGGGAACACCACAAAGCTCTGCAACACCACAAAGGCCTCAGCTGTGCCAGAGGTTTCCCGAGGACAGCACTCACATGTCACCAGTGCTGCTTTAAGGCACAGAGAGAGGCACTTGGGGCTGCAGCTGGAAAGGGCAAAATCGGGGCTGGGCCCTGCCTTGTGTGGGGTGAGGAGCACTGGGAGTGCTCCAAAAAAACTGAGCTGGTTTTGCATTAATTGGCTCTTAGAAGAGAGCATCCACAGAAATCCCTATAGCCTGACAAGGGGAGACTCCTCTCCCTAGACTGAACTGAAAAGGACCATCTAGAAATATATAAATTATATAAGAATATAATATAAGAATGGAATGGAATGGAATAGAATAGAATTCTAAAGCTGGTAACTGACTGAAGTGTTTCTGTATTTTGTCGTTGAGAAGAAGAGGGTGTGGGAGAGGGGAGGAGAGGTGGTCTGAAAGTTTTATTCTGAATCCTATTATTCTTTTAGGTTGTTATTATTTTAGGTTGTTATTCTTTTAGGTTGTTAATTAAGGTTTTTCTTTACACTCTTTAAGTTTTAAGCCTGCCTTGCTTTTGCTCCTAAGCCTGTCTCACAGTAGGAAATTAGTATATTGAAATTGCTGAGTCAAAACCACTACACTAAATTGGTGTTTCTGCCCAGTTTCGAACTAAAACGAGAACAACACCACACAGGGACAGCCAGGAGTGTGAACCAGCACTCCTGAGAAATTCCAGGGAAATGAGAGCAGCAGCACCTGCCCCTGGTGAGGAGTTTTTGTCTCTGTTTTTTACCTGACACGTAGAACTCGATGCTGCGCTCCTCCTCGCCCACCTTGTTGGAAGCCACGCAGTAATAAATCCCCGAGGCACTGCTGTTCTCCATGGTCAGGGTGCTCACGATCTGCCCACAAACACAAAACAAAAATGGCTCTGAGGGTGTGCTGGGGTAGAAAAGCTGCTAAGAAAGTTGTTTCTAGTTAATAATGGCTGAAAGTCTCAGACAAGTGCTGCTGCTTGGTTTTTATCTCTGTCATCTCAGCCCACTTAATTCTCTTCCCTCCTCATCCCTAAACCTTACCCTTCCTTTTTTTTCCCCCTTGTCTTACACGTGAAAAACAAGGAAACTGCCAAGGTCTTTGTGTGACAACATCAAGCAAAAAGCTGAAGGGAAGGGCCTGGAGGATCCATCCACAGTCCCACATCCATCCATTCCCTTTCCTGCTTTCAGCTCTGGGTTATGTGGGAATATCCACATTTGCATGGGAAGCAGGTTATTCCTATGGATGTGGTACACAGAGCATTGCAGGATTTTGCTTTTCTGAGGTGGCCCCTTTGGGTTGGGAGCCCCTTGATCCCCAAACCCTTCCTGGGAGCTGTACAGGACTTGTTCAGTGAGGAAGGGAGCTCTGGAGGAGCTGCCAGTGCTGCAGCACTTGGCAAATGCACAAAGGGACAATCCTGGAGAAGGAAGGAGCACCTGAGCTTCACCTCACTGGAAAAGGAGGTTCTGGTATTCCTGGGGCTAAACCCAAACATGTCCTTAAGGACTTGTGCTCCTTAAAGCTCCCAAGCTGCTGTTGGTGAGGCCCAGCCATGTGGCACTGCCCTGTCCCTGTCCCTGTCCCTGTCCCCGTCAGGCTCACACAGGAATACCCACAGCAATACCCTTTCATTATTCCCTGTATTCCTTTGGAGTGTGAGCAGGAAAACAGGGCCAGAGATGCTCCTGCAGGATTCCTCTGCTCGCCCTGCAGCCATTCACCTGAGGAGCTCTGAGCCCTCACATTTGGAACAAATATCACTTTCTTTGCCATCCTCTCTAAGGCCTTTGAGAATCAAAACTTATAACACCCTCTGGCTCTTTGTCCTTATCTCCAGAGAGCTCTTTGAAGTGCACAGAAGCATCTCTGGACTTTCTTTTTAATATCCTAAACTAAACTCGCACAAGACATTCCTTTACCCCTCCTAAAGCTGCCCCATGAGTGTGTCTAGAGCTGTGTGGGATGTATTTTCTGAGTTATTTAAGATTTGCTGAGATCTGGCACTTTAAATCCCACAGGGAAATGAGTTCCAAAGGTTTTGATCCCATGTGCATTTGACATTCTAATGGTGAGCGTTTGCAGCAGAAAAAAGGCTGAGTGGAAAAAACCTTTACTTTTCATGGGCACCAAACACAAGAATGGGGAAACCCCAAAAAATTTAGGGGTGAAAAAGGAGAGCAGCAAACCCAGCACCCTCTGGTGTCCAGCACAGCAAGAGCTGAGCAGTCCTGAGTGATTTCTGATGTGAAAATAGCTCTGCCTTGGCTGTAAATTCAGCCTGGCTATAAAAGCAGCCTGCTCCTCATCCTGGTGCTGGTCCTGGAGCAGTGGCCCAGTGCCACAGGCTGGGAATGAGCTGGGAATGCTCAGAGCCCTGAGCAGCACTCTGGAATTCCTGCTGAATCAGGACCAACTTCTTTCTCCTCATGGCTGCTGCATCTGAGCATTTCACATTTGGGAAGAGCAGAAGCCAATAAAAATGTACGTGCTGAGGACAGAAGGGGATACTTTTGGACAGCTTTTTAACAGCAATTAGTCTTCAGAAGTGACAGCTCTAGCTGGGAAGTGCAGGATAACGCTGTAGAGCCAGGCAAAATCATAAAATATCCATTTTGGGACATGTCCAAAGTGTTAGGGGTGACACTGTGGCTCTTCTAAACACTGATGCAATGCCTCAAGCTGCTTGGTGGCCCAGAGGTAAATGCTCATGAGCACACACACAGACAGATGTTGACATCTCCTACTCCATAACTCAGGAAAAGTCTGGCAGGGCAGTGGGAAAACTTAAAAAAAAAAAAAAAAAAAAAAAAAAAAGAGCAAATAGCTATCCTGAGACCTCACTGGAGCTAATCTCAGTCGTGTCTAGATATGAAGGTGAAAAAGATGGTAAATGACAGTGGGAAACAATCTGAGGACAAATTCTTGGGGGAAAAAAACTACTGAGGAATAGAGAGAAAGGAATTTTCTTGTTTGGATGCTCCAGTCATTGCTGTGCACTTGCTCCCAGCACCAGAGTTCAGGCACTTTCCTGACTTGACCCACAAGTGGCACCTCCCAGAGCCCTCCAAACTGGGACTTTGGAACCAGCAGCACCCAGCAGAGATCTGCATGTGATCCCAGAGCTGGCAGTGCAGGCTTCTGAGTGATTTTTCTTGTCAGATGAATTCTGTATCAACCTCTCACTCCAGCTGTGTGCTCCTGGGTAAATCCCTGAGCCTGGGAGCCCAGTTATCTTTCCAGCAACTGAAATAAAGTTCTCAGTGGTCAAACCAACTCAATCCTGGTGGATTTGGTAGCTGAAATGTGAAATCTGTGTGTGTTTGGTCACGGCAGGTTGGGATAAGGATTTTCTTCTTCTAAATGCCATCCCTAGTGAAAAAATGACTTGAACTTGAGCACCCAAACTCAGGGATCTTTTCTCATTATTGCCAGTGCAAACTGTTGTACTCTGCAGGGGCACAATCCCAAAATGTGGGGACAGTGGAAAAATTCTGAGGGGATTATCCCTGTGTGTGCTCAGTCCATGCACCTGGAGAAGTATTTTCCACTCCTGGAATTAGAGACAGGGTAGAAAAGCTTGAGACATGTGGGAGAGAGTCCAGAGGAATCCACGGAGCTGCTGCAGGGCTGGAGCCAGGCTGGGAGAGCTGGGGGTGCTCACCTGGAGAGGAGAAGGATCCAGGGAGAGCTCAGGGTCTAAAGGGGCTCCAGGAGAGCTGGAGAGACAAGGGATGGAGGGACAGGACACAGGGAATGGCTCCCACTGCCCCAGGGCACGGCTGGATGGGATTTTGGGAACTGGGAATTCCTGGCTGTGAGTGTGGGGAGGGGCTGGGATGGAATTCCCAGATTTGCTGTGGCTGCCTCTGGGTCCCTGCAGGTGTCCCTGGCTGGAGCAGCCTGGGACAGTGGGAGGTGGCCCTGCCATGGCAGGGGTGGCACTGGAGGGTCTCTGAGTCCCTCAAACCCTCGGGGATTCCACGATCAAGGCAGGGCTCACCCCACAGCTGATCTCAGGAAACTCAGAGCCCAGCACTCTGTGCTGAGCTGAATAATGATGGGTGTGGAACCTGCAGCTGCCTCTGCACTGAAAATGCCACCAGTGAACAGTTCACAGCCTGGAAATGTGCATTTTCCAGTTTCCCTGTCCCTGGGAGCAGCAGTGACACATCCCCAGCTGCCAGAGTGCCGCAGCCACAGGGGCTGTCCCCCCTCAGCTCCTGTGCACGAGGCTAATTAATTACAAATTATTGGCATGTCGTGTCTAGACATCCTCCTAGTGGGAGCTGGATGGGATCCTGGGAGTTCACTGCATACCAAACACATCCCGGGCTGCATTTTCTGGGTTGCATTTGGAATTAAGGACTCCATTTCCTATTACTTCACCTAAAGGCCACCCAATCCTGCAAGCCCAAGGAAGGGATTATTAACTAATAAATAATTACTAGGAAAGAATAAACTAAGTTTAAAGGAATAAAATGACTGATTTCTGAGGAACAGCTCTGACAAGTAAATAGAGCTTGCTGCTGAGAAAACTCCTGGTGGAATAGTTCAATAAAGTCCATATGTAATGTTCCTGAACTGATAAATTTATTTTAGAAGCAGCCAAATAACATTCCCCAGCCATGCACCATGAGTGTTTTAAGACATCTTGTAGTAAGGAGAGAGCAACGAGACCTTTTCTAAGCTGGAGCCAGCATGAATTAATATCTCTTGTTATTCCTTGCTTTCTCTTTCCTTTGTCTAATCCCTCCCCCCCGGGAGCTTTGGTTAACAATCCTTCCTCTTTCACTTCGTTAGCTCTCCGTGGGCGAGGATGAGGGGTGGAAAACGTGGGTGGAAAACTTCTCAGCTGTCTGACTGCGGCAGAGCTGGGCTGGAGGTGGCTACAGGGAGACGGAATGACAGGAACTTGAGCAGGGACAGAAAGAGCTCAGCTCACTCCTCATCCATCCACCTGAGTGGCACACAGTGACACTTGTTTGCATTGCCTGACAGTCCCCATCCAGGATTGGGGTTCATTCACTCAAAACATGCTAAAGGATGGGCTGAGGATGAGTGAGAGGAGAGCTCTGGGAGCCAGCTGACAACTTCCAGCTTTGCTCCCATCCCTGCCAGGGGGTGTCCTGTCCCTGGGAAAGGGGAGCCAGCAGTGCCTCTGTGTGAGCAGAGCTGCTGGCAGCACTGGAAAGCTGGGAATGACTGGGATAACTGGAAGAGCTGTGGGATGGAGGGACTGATCACCCTCCAGCCCCTGCAGCAGGGGGGTCAATCCTGGCTGGTCCTGAGCAATCACCACCCCCTGCTCCTTCCTCCAGTGACTGCAGAGATTTTGGTCTTTTTGTTCCTTCAGGAGGTCCAAACTTGGCATTTTTGGGTCAGTTTTCTCGTGAATTTAGGGGGTCAGGGAAGACAGAGGGCAGTTCTGCTGGCTCTCAGCAGACCCAGCAAGGGCAGTGCCAGGTGCTGCTGTACCTGGGCAGTGCCTGGCACACCTGGGCTGATCCCCTCCCCTGGCACAGCCTGGGGACAGATTGGAACAGCCTGGCTGAGCTGCTCCCACACTTCTCACCACACACATCCCACTGCTCTAATGTGGACTTTTTGTTCCTTCAGGAGGTCTAAACTTGGCATTTTTGGGTCACTCTTCTTGAGTGGCTGTGAATTTCACCAGCAGAAACACCCACGTGGCCTGGCCACTCTCATATAGACATGAAAGGGAGAAAAGAGATGAAAAGAACCCCCCAGTGGGGACTGAATTATGCATGAGTCTTGCTGTTCCCTTCTGCTGGTCCCAAGCTCAGGCCGGTTTGTTATTTTGCTAACAGGAAAGAAAATAAAATAGCAACCTAGCTCCTTGTGACTTGAAAAGTCAGGCAATTCCTGCAGTCACTCACGGGTGTGAAAAAGCAGATTTAGAGGAGGCCCACAGTGCTTTAAATCCCAAAGTGAGAAGTTCAAGGTGGACTCAAAACCCCGGGGAAAATGAAACAATCACAGTGCAACTGCTTCAACCACCGTGTGACCAAAACTTCATAACCTGAACCACAACCTCGTGCTTTTCCTCAGGACTGAGACCCAGGGAGGCAGGAGGAAGCGAAATTCACTTCTCCATCTGTGGAATACTCATGGAATAATGATGATGAGGATGATGACAAGCTCAGTTTTACATGGCACTTCTGTCAGGAGGTGTCTGAAGAGCTTCATGTGATCAAAGAGCACCAGGGCTTTGCTGGAAAAACCCGTGCTGGCTGCTGTGCCAGCTTGCTGTGGGCAAATTTCTGGCTCTGGTGACTCCAGGGGAGTTATCCCCATCTTTTTAGCAGCTCTAAACAATTAATTCAAATTTTCATATGTGGCTGGAGCAGCTTTTATTGCTGCAGCTCCCAAGGGTGAACTCTTGATCCTAGACCTCAGATGAATTCCACCTCCTGCCCAAGATCCAGTGCTCAAATCCCACAGGAAAATCCCCAAATCCCCAACCTCAGCTAATCCCAGGTTCCTCACACAGTTCCTGAAAGCTCAGACTCCAGCATCTTTGCTTTTTTATCTCCTTGGTCAATGCAGGTGAATTACTTGCTGGGACATGGTGGGAATGGATTGGGCTGTTCCATTCCTGCTGGGAATAACAACTGAAAAAACTCAAGGAAAAGTCTGAAGACTTTTTCCTCAGTGACTTTTAAAAATATGAGATATATATATAATATATATATTTTTAAAAATACAGTATAAATATATATATAGAAAAATATATCTATAAAATGTAAAATGTAAAATGTAATATATAATATATAATATATAATATATAATATATAATATATAATATATAATATATAATATATAATATATAATATATAATATATAATATATAATATATAATATATAATATATAATATGTAATATATAATATATAATATATAATATATAGACTCCAATTAACATGGAGCCTTGAATTTCAGAAAGGGGGGAAGGAGAGGAACTGTCTGCAATGTTAGCAGGGAGTGAAACCTGAGATTCCTATAATTTAGTTGCATTAATTTGAATAAATCTTAATCAAATTAATAAGAATTAATAGGAAACACGTCAGACTGTGTTTTCAGCCAGGGAGAAAAAGAATGAGCATGCTGTAAATTGTAAAACTATGTAGCTTGTAACTTTAATAAGGAAATATGTAAAAGCTGATTTTATATATATATATATATATGGAGACAAACAGTAGCTCTGAGAGTCTCAAAGCTCTTGTCAGCCCATGCAGCAACCAAAAAGTCTTAGAAAAAGAAGAAACTTTGAAGGTAAATATCACCAATCTCCATTTTTATAAATAATTAGCACTTTTAGGGGGTTGCTTTTACCTAAGATGTAAAATTCTTAAAGAATACATTAAGGCCAAAGCTTAAGGGGCACTATGCCATCGAAATAAATCCAATCTATAAATATCTGCCAGCAATGGAAAAACTCAGGAATGAGGGGTGAACACTGATTTTCTCCCCGTGTTTGCAGAGCTCTGGTTTGGATTATGTTTAGAACTGGAAAGTCTCCCTGAGAAAGAGCAGATGGCCGAGGCACTGATCCTGCCAGATGCTGATTTAGGCTGGACCCAGTCCAGGACAGCACTTTAGCTTTGGGCTTAACTTTAAGCACAGGAGTAACTCCAGAACTCTCCCATGCTCAGAGGTGAACCAGGATTTGGAGGGCAGCGTCCAGCACCCTGCAGGATCAGACACTGAACATCTGGAACATCTGGAACAGCCAAACCTGGAGCTGCAAAGCCACTCCTGGAGCCAGCAGGTACTGCCAGAGCCCAGCAGAGCCAGCAGGCTCTGAACCCACTGAGATTCCCAGGGAACATCAGACAGGGAATTCCCGGGGGGACCCCAGTGCTGCTGGAAGGGGGAACAGCCAGGGAAGTGTCCCAGGAAGGTTTTCCCTCCTTCACTGTCCCAGTTTCTACCTGAGACCTGCACTCTGGAGATCAGAGCAGGTACCTGTGGCACGGTGAGCACACACCTGGACAGCTCCTGCTGCTGGGGGTAGAGAAAACAGGGCAGGACAAAGGGGACAGGACAAAGTGGGATGGGACAAAGAGGGACAGAACAAAGGGGACAGGACAAAATGGGATGGGACAAAGGGAGATGGGACAAGGGGGGCAGGACAAAATGGGATGGGACAAAGGGGGCCAGGACCAAGAGCTCTCCAAGTGTTTCATGAACTCAGAGTCCTTACCAGCGTTCACATCACAGCACCCGGGAACTGAACCACTCTCACACTTTCTCAAGACTGAGGGAGACACAGAAGGTTTTGACCCAGAAGTCTTGGGAGAGTTGAAACAGGGTGTGTGACATCATTCCCAAAGCCCAGCACTGGTAAACAGCAGAGATCTGGGATGATCCCAGCGCCGGGGAATTCCAGGCATGCAAAGAACCCTGAGCAGCTTGGGAACCTCGAGCTGGGGCTGAGCATCCCCTGACATCATCCCCAGGCCATCCCACACGCACCTTTGGTTTGTCCCCCTGCCTCATGGGGGTGTTCTCGATGCTCCTGATCTTGTTTCCTATGACTGTGTTCTCCCAAACCACAACTTTTGGTCCCTCAGGATTGCACCTGGAGGTAGAAAAGCAGAGATGGTGTTCAAGGTAAGCAGGGAGGGGGATTGGAGTGAGAAAATGTCAATCTTAGACAATAATCTCAGGTCTTAAATACTCCTAAGAACTGTTGCTGCTGGAGTCTGTTGCTTCTTTGTGAAATTCCTCCATTCCTTCTTTACAACATTCCAAAATTATTTACAAAGCACCTTGACAGAGGCAAACAAAATCACTGCAAGACCAGCAACGAACCCCCCAATCTTTGCCAAGATTAGAAATGGAAAATACCGGCCAGTTAATTAAATCATGGGAGTTTTATCAGGCTAGTATAAGTTATGTTTCCAAATTCAAAATGCCAGTCACTCCAAGCTGTGGGGAGGTGGATGTCTGTGCTCAGCTTCCAACAGGAAGTGTGGGCTGAAGGAGTAGAATGGATAAATACTGGGATAAGAACAGCAGAAGGCTCCTTTAATGCTGCACATTCCACAGAAGACTCTTCTCAATCTTCATTTTGGAATATGGGCAAGGGGCAGAGTGTGTAACACGTCATGTGGGCAGGTCCAGCTGCACCATCCAGGGCAAAAAAACTTCCCTGTCTCCCTCCACTTGGTAAAACTAAGCAGAGACACGGCTCTTGCCACTCCTAGAAATGCAAAGGCTTTGAGCCCACCACGGGGTTTCAGAAGGTAAAATGAATATGGACTTTTATAGGCACTGACCAAGGGCTGATGCTGCAGAAAATTCCTCCATAAATCATAAATTTGGCTTTTTCCAAAGCCACACAAAGCACGGGGGCAACACCCTGGGTCAGGGCAGGGTTTGCAGCTCTCAGAAGGACCTAATTAGAAGATCTTGAGGGACTTCCTGCAAGGCACAATCCTGTCCTGAGGATGAAGGGGGAAAGCTCAGAGGAAGTAAAATCACATCCCAGCTCTAAGGAACAATGCTGGTGCTCAGGGACTCAAAGGGCACTGCTGAGACAGAGTGGGGGGAGAGAAAGAGAGGGAGAGAGGAAGTCAGACAACAGGAGGAAACGGGGGCTGTGTCATTTCCCACAGGAATCCTCCTCCAGCTTCTGCTGCTGCAAGATAAGGCTGCCCCTGGGGCCAGCAGAGGTAGAGCCACTCTGCAATTGTATTTAAATTGATAAGATCAGAGAGGCACAGAGCTGCAGCCAGGGTTATGTGAGGTCCTTTGCCACCAGGTCACTGCTTTGGATCTGCTTGAGTCCAGCACTCGTGGCCAATCCTCTCCCCTTAGACAGAAAGGTCTGGAAAAGATTTTGGGTCACCCCTGTGGCTTTCCTGGAGGATGCGGGACCTGTTTGTGTGTGGTGTTTCCACTCTGCTCTGGCTGAACCCTTCCCAGACAGAGCCCTGTGCCTCCTGCAGCCCTGCAGTGCCAGCACAGCCATCACATCCCTGAGTTTAATCCAAAAAACCATCAGATCCCTGAGTTTATTCCCACAAAACCATCCCTGAGTTTATTCCCCATAACCATCAGATCCCTGAGTTTATTCCAATAAAGCTATCAGATCACTGAGCTTATTCCCCAAAAACCATCAGATCCCTGAGTTTATTCCCCCAAAAAATCAGACCCCTGAATTTATTCCCAAAAAACCATCAGATCCCTGAATTTAATCCCAAAAAATCATCAGATCCCTGAGTTTATTCCAACAAAACCATCAGACCCCTGAGTTTAGTCCCACAGGAGCTGTGTGGAATCAGCTCCCAAGCTGATGCTGGATCACCCACCATCCCTGCACAGAAAACCTGGGAAAGGATTTCTCCCTGATGTTCCCCTCTCTCATGGTGCCATTCAGCAATAAGTGAGAGAACAAGGCACTATCCAGCAACTTTCTCCCTTGTTTTCTAGATCTCTCTTCATTTTTTTAATGGGTGCAAAGCCTGATTTCTGCCCTCTCACTGCAGGGAGGAGCTGAAGAGGCCAGAACTGTGCAGGACCTGGCTCCTGCAGTGCCCAGGGGCTACCAGGGGCGAGACTGGGCATCAGCCAGGGCTCCTCTCTGCAGCCCAGGGACCTGCAGGAGCACAGGGAATGTCTCCTTAACCAAATCTGCATTTCCCTGATCTGCAGGAGCACAGGGAATTTCTCCTTAGCCAAATCTGCTTTTCCCTGGTCTGCAGGAGCACAGGGAATGTCTCCTTAGCCAAATCTGCTTTTCCCTGGCCTCCTTCCTCTCTGGCAGCTCTGACCCAGGGACTTGGCTGTGTGTTCACACCCCAGCCTGCAGCACAGAAGGGTCCCCAGAAAGCCACAATTCCCTCTCCCAGCTTCAGGGACATCGAGGGTGCCACAAGACCCTGAGCCCAGCCCTTGGGAAATGCCAGGAATCAATCCCAAATGGATTGAAGGGAGCTGAGCCTTCAGCAGGTTTGTCTGGAAAAAGCTCTTGCAGGGCAGAAGGTGTGTTAGCTCTGCCCACAAACCCTGCTGGTTTTGCTTTGTCAAATATTCACAGCATCCAGCAGGGCTAAGGGAAGTCAGAGAGGCAATGCTGGCCAAGGTAAAGGAAAATTCATGATCATAAATGATCTTTAGTCACTTTAAACTTATTTAACACAGTTCAGGTAATACACAGACACAACCAGACACCAGCTGGGCTCACAACCACAGAGATCTTCACTCTGCTTGTGATTTTAGCTCAGGCAAATAGGGTGGAGGGGAAATAAAACCTGGCTGGGAATAGCCATGTTCATCCATAGGGACATCACTTACAGGGTGTCTGTGAGGTTGCAGGGCTGCCACTTCCACTCGATCCTGGGCTCGGGATTCCCACTTGCTGTGCACTGGATTTTGTGTTTGCTTCTCAACTCCACCTTCACCACCTTATCGAAATCTGTTTCCTTTTCATAGATCTTGGGTCTCTCTAAAGAAAAAAACAAACAACACAACAATGCAAATGAGCAAATTTACATCCATGAAAGGTTTTGAAACATTTTGCTGGGAGAAGAGATGATCCAGTGAGGCTCCTGATGTTGTGGGGAATTCCCAGCAGTTCTGAAACACTCCTTCATTATACAGAAGAATACAGAAACAAAGCTGTTGGTTGTGGTGTTTCACAAAACACATTGCAGTGCTTCCACACTCATCCTAATCCCTTTCAAGTGTTGTTGGGGACCTGCTGGAAAATTCATGCCATGGAGCATCTCTTGCTCAGGGCTGCAGGATCAGGCTGAGGACCAGCTCCTCAGGGCTTTGGGAAAAAACACCTTTTTCACCTGAAATTTTTCCCTTTTCTCTGTGTGTGTGAGACAACGGAGGGGAGAAGAAAGTGAGGAAGGAGTGGTGTGGGGAAAACACTTGGAGAGAAATGCCAAGAAATTCTCACCCAGCGCGGTGAATGCCATTACAAATGTCACGGCATTACTCACGTCTGGAGGGGCTGCAAGATCACACCTTCGGACTGGAAATGTCTCCAGAGCAAACTTTTTGTGACACTTTCAGGGCTGCTCGTTGCCAGCAGGAAAGAAAAGCTTTGTCTCCTTCCAGCTCCCACGGGAAGGCACGGAAAGGAGAAAAAAAAAAAGGGAAAAAAGCCCCAAAGTGAACTGAACTTTTGGTAACCTCGGACAGGGTGGGTTGGAGTTTGGGGTGAGAGCACGGGCTCTTCCCTTGTGCAGACAGCTCTGCCCATCCCTGGCCATATCTCTTTGTCTGCTTCTCATAACAGGAAATCAAACAGATTTATTGGTGGGGTCCCTGTGTGGGACACCCCTGTGCTGCTCTGCACCGAGGCCTTCTGACAAGCTGGGAAGTGAATGCAGATTAGATTTCTATTTTTTGGGCTAACTTATTTTTTCTGCTGTCAGGGAGGCCCCAGATATGTAAATATGAGCTATTGCCCACCTCATCAATCTCGAGCCCTTTTCTCTCCTTTTTTTTTTTTTTTTTTTTAATAGTTTTTTTTTGCCTTCCAGCTCTCTTAGGAGAGGCCTGGCCAGGCTGATCCCATGTCATGTTGGGATTGTCACTTGGCATTTCTCATGGTCAGGCTCTGAAAGATCTTCTGACCTCACCAGTGCCTGAAAACACGTCAGTATTTCCTTCTCCACCCCATGGAAGCATTGACTGGAATAGGTTCAGCCCCATCCCATCCTGCCATAAAACACTGGCTGTTCAAAGGACCTTCAGTAGGTCCTGATTAACATTTCCCCCGAGAAACCCAAACCCAAACCCTGGCCCCTGCTTGGGGTGGCTCCCATTGAGCTGAGCCATGGGATTCCAAGTGCTTGGAGATTCCTGAGCAACCCACAGGACAAACTATTGGGACTAACAGCGAATTTCCTTAGCTGGCATCTCATTTCCCATCAATAAATTATTTCTGATCATGAAAATAATTCTGTACATTCTCCCCAGAGGGAGAAGCACATTTTTTATTATCTTGGACGTTTCTCTCTTCAGTCTCAAATCCTGTGTTTGACATGTCTGGACTGACCTCACAAGTGTGATTTCACTTGGAGAAAGACTCCAAGTTCAGTGTGAAAGGTTACACAAGTGGCATGTGAAAGGTTACTCAAGTGTTGTGTTTTGGACTGTAAAAACAAAGCTTTACACACTTGGGCAGGGGAACTGATGTTTGTGTGTGTGAAAGAGCAGGGGGAGACAAGGACTGATCACAATCATTTAATAGCAGGACATTTTTCTGTACTCTTGGTTTACTGTCATTTTAATTGTCTTTCTAACAAAGGAATAATAATTTAACTTGCTCCAACTCTAATAAGAATATACAGGAGTGAGGAGTGAATTCTTCATACCACAATTATGGCACAATTAAAGATGACTTGACGCCTAAAATGAGTCCAAATGATTCATCAATTGAAATAATCATGATTTATGATCAAGCAATTATTTTTTTAAAGTGTGAGGACAAACGCCTCCCCATCTGTTCCTTCACATAACACAGAGGGGGTGGTGGCTGATTGAGGGCACAAATTCAGAGACTGGAGAACCTGTCCAGGTGTCTGTGCCTTTCTCCTGCAGAGGTGGTGGTGGAGGTGGTGTCACCCTGCAGGTGACCCTGCTCACCTGTACAGGACAGGGATAGGGACAGGTGACCCTGCTCACCTGTACAGAACAGGGACAGGGCCCTTCCACACCCCCAGTGCTCCCCTGTCCCTGTAGGGTGCTGGCCTTGGAGCACTGAAGGTTTAGGGGGCAAAGTGGGATCCTCCTACAGGGGATATTTCCTGGGATGAAATCTTTCCAAATTCCTTTCCAAATTCCTTTCCAAATTCCAAAAACCTTTTCCTTTTCACCTCTGACCATGCCCCTGCAGGCAGCTGAAGCTTTGCCCTTCTCCATGCTGTGCCAAATCCTATTTACAGCAGTTGCCTCCATGGGTGATGGAAACCTGATTTTAATAGTTGAAAAGTTCTTTAATGGAAATTTTCATTCTGTCTCTGGTGGTTTGTTGCAGAGTGTAAAAAAGGAATGTTCAGATCCCTGTTGTGGTGTACCTGCATTCTTGCCAATCTCAAGCCATATTTGCAGAATTCTGCAGCCATGACCTTATGTGTGATCACAGCTGGGAGCAGAACTGTTTGCTGTGGTGGGACTGGTCTTTTGGACTGGCCCACACTGGCTGGTTCCTCAGGGCTGGCACCTGCTCAGTGTCCCCACCTCAGCCCGAGGAGGAGTTTGGAGCCCAAATCCCAAATGCTGGCATTCCTGAGAGTGCACCTGGCAGAGTTCCTGTCTCTCCCCCTCCTTGGAGAGCTTTGCTCTGTCTCTCACTGAACAGCACAGGGATTGTGCACAAACCCTTATCCCTGCTGGGGCAGGGCTGGGGACACAAATCCCTCTGCCAGAGCAGCTTTTCCATCCCCTTCCTCCCCTCTCCATCCCTCTGTGCCTTCCCAGCCCTGCTCCCAGGACCTCTCCCAGCCCTTGGCCCTGGCCCTCCCCAGGCTGAGCTCTCTCAAGCAGAAGCCAAAAAAACCTTAAAAGCTTTCTGGTCCCTGGCTGTGTGGGGAAGGCTTTAAATGTATCCAAAGAAATGGCTTTTGGTCCTCTTGGCTCCAAGTGTGATTGTATCCCCAGCTCTCCTTGCAGAGGTGCAATTGCTGCTGTGAGAGCTGACCTGAATAAATAAACACTTGGCTGCTGCTGCACTGGGAAATGCAATCAAAAAGCACTTCTGCTTGCTGTGGGTTTCAAATTGATCAGCATTATGCAAATCTCACCTTCCTCGCTGCTCTTGTCTCCAGTTCGTGGCATTAGGAGCAGATAATATGTACAGGGATCAGGACATGAACCCCTCTGCAAGACTCTTCTCTCCCTAAATTCCTTCCAGGTGCCATGAGGGGGTGTGCACCTGTCACCCAAAGGAGCATCCAAATATAGAGGACAGCACAGAGAAAGTCTTTCTGCATTCTGTAGAGAAACTTTGCTTTCCTTTCAGTGCCCTCTGACTGAACTGCTGTTTATGCACCTTCCCCACTACCATTTAAAGTGCTTCAGAAAATCTTTTCACATTAAGCACATCATTAAAATAACATAGAGAGGCCAGTGAAGCATTAATCTCAACTTTAGGTACTTTGCTGGACATGGGGCTTCATTAAAACCCTTGATGGAGTTGCAAGTTGTTTCCAATTTATCTTTTCTGTTTCTCAAGCCCCCAAAAAATATTTGCACTTGGGAGCCTTCTATCTGATGTTTGTACAGTACTTAATGGAAATAGAAGTGAATATTCTGTAAGGTAAGGAGGGAACTTCCTACTGCAGGCTTGCACTGGGAAAGGCTGAAATTTCCCCCAAAGTAAAACCTAAAATGACAAAGTTGGCTGGGTTTGCTTCACATTTCTTTCGTTTTTATTAAAAGGAAAGACAAACACCGAGTGAAACAATCTGAAAACACAGCTTGGGTTCCAGACTGACCACTGCATTGTGTTTGAGCCTGGCTGATTTTGGCTGGGTGTTTTTCTGGGGCTGATTGTTGCTGTTTAGTTGTTTTTCTCTGCACCCAGAGCTGCTCCCAGGTGGGTGCACGGCTCTGTCCCCAAGGTACCTGTGAGGAAAAGCTGAAAACGATGCCCAGGATCTCTCTGTGAGTCAATATCACAGCCAGGAACAGAATTAGGGACAGGATTGTGCCCCTGCCTGATCTCCAGCTGCTCCATTGTGACCCTTTGGGATGGGCTGGGAGAGAAGCAGGCATTGGATCCTGGAGGAACAGGTATTAACAAAATTCCCAGGGAACTTGACCTGCCCCACAGAGAATTTTGGTGTTAAAATGGCAGTGCAGCTTGGTTTGGGTTTTTCTGACCTGAGTCACTTCTGGATGTCTCTCTCTTCCCAGAGCAGGGATAATTCTCTTTTCCAGTGCTGTGTCATTCACCCCCAATGCAGCTTTGGGGCAAAAAAAAAAAGGGTTTCCCTCATCTATCTCCCCCCACCTTATTTTTGACAGAGTTCTGAAGGAAATGGGTAATGAAGAACTGCTCACGTTAAGCAGAGCAGGCAGTTTTTGTAGGATTTTTCTCTCTGTCCCCTTTCTCTGCTTTCCAACAATCAGTTAATGCACCTGCAGGTTGGCTGAGGGGCAGGAGCTGCCACTTCCCCCCTCACTCTGGGTTTTAGGGGCTGTCACAGCGAGGCTGCTGCTGCAAAGACACGACTTGAATGCTTCAGATCCTTCTGGCAAACTCCAGCAGGCCCCCACCTTCCTCTCCCTAAAATTGCTTTGGCCACTTGCAGCAAAATGAAAATAGCTCATCTGACTTTTTCATCAGGGGCTCTCCTGGGAGCTGCAAGTGTGCAGCAAGGGTTTGGATGAATGTCAGGGGGGAAAACTCTTCAGGATTTGTTCAGGAAAGGGCTGCTGCAGCCTCCTTGTGCGTTTTTCTTTCATAAATCCCCCAGAAAAAGTTATTTCTCTCCTGCCTGTGCCTGATAAGTGAGGCTGGAGCACTGTGTCCATGGGCTGCAGACACTGCTCCCAGAACCCAGGAGGAAAGCAAAGCCTTGGACTTGGAAGCACATTGGAACTGGGTTTTATTTTGGGATTTCTAGTTTAGCTCTGCTGGCCCAGGAGGTGGAAAATTCGATTTTCTGTTTTGACTTGCCCTGAGTGGCTCATCCTCCGAGGAGCTGGGCAGGAGCTGGATGTTCTCCACTAAGGAAACCCAGCCCTGGCAGGACCCTGGGGAAGGAACAGCCATTTGTCAGCCTGAGCATCAGCTGGATTTCACCAAGAATCCCAAATAATTCTTTCCCAGTGTTCAGCTCAGGGATTTCAGTGACCCTTTCACACACACAAGGGGCTGTGGGATGTCCCCTGTGTCCTGCACTGGCTGTAGCTGAGATCCCCCATCCCAAAAGCAATTTTCCTCTGCCCTGGCACAGCCCTGGCATTAACCTGGTCCCCGAGGCTCCTTCCCCTCTCCCTGCTCTGGCTCTGGGGCAGCTGATGGGTTCTGTTCTCATGGATCACCACGTATTTCTTGGCTTTTGTGGAGATCACCAGGGGCTCCTTTGATGTCCACTCATCCCTTGCAAGCCAAGGAAGGTCAGGCACAGAATTGCCTTTGATTTTTAAACCAAAATATGAAGGGCTGACTGCAGAGCAGGGCAATGTGCATCAGTGAGTGCTGAGGAGCTGCCTGGTTACAGATCCAGGTGTGAGCAGTGCCATGCACCCCTCTCATCCCAGTCCTTCCCAGGACAGGGGGAATTCACAGGAGCCCGAGCTGCTGCTGCCTGCTCTGCAGGCAATTCCAGCCCTTAATCCTGCTTTTCTCCCAGATACAGCACAAGCTTGGGGGATCAAGGACTCCACGAGGGAATACAACTTCAGCTGGCTGGAGCAGCTGGAACCCAAAGCAATATTCGCTGGAAGAGCCTTGAGGGAGCACAGGAGAGAAACTTTGGGACAAAGAAGAAAGGCAAAGTGGCGAAGGAGTTTATTCATCCCACTTTTGAATTAACTGGTGCTTCAGTACTCTGCTCACTCCCTAGGTGGTGGCCAGAGCACGCTGGCTGCTCCAAAAGGGCTCAGCAGGAGCAGATGAGTTGGACAAGGGTGAGGATGAAACACAGTCTGCTTGCCCAGAAATAGATTTGAGGGCGTTGTTTATGTTTTGTTCTGAGACTCCAGCCCGGAATAACTCTTTTCTCCCACATTTCTCCTTCTTGGCTGGCTCAGATTTTCAGCCACCAGCTGTTTGCTAGGATTGTTCCTTCTCCTTGCTCCCTCCCTTCCAAATTCTTCAGGACATTATTTTCTTGAAGCTTTTCTCAATAAGAATTTAATCAAACAAAACAAAACCACAGCAACCCGCCGCTCCTTGGACAGCGTTTGATGTGTAAATATGTAAAGAAGGAGTGTTTAGAAAATGCAATCAGCTACCTCCCGGGGACCTGAGTCCTACAATGAGCCAAGGTGACTCCACACAGAGATATGTGCTCCTGCAAGAATAAATTCCAGCTGCAGTGGGAGCAGGGGTGACCAGAGGCACAGCTAAGCCACTTCTTACAGAGGCATTTTTGGAATGGCAGCACGATTCTCCTCCAGGCCAGGCAGCTCCTTCCTGGACTTTATTCTCCCAGTTCCCACCCTGCAGCTCTGGAGTTATTTGCCCGTTTTTCTCCCTCTCCACTTGATCCCTCCGCAGGTACTCCTCAGTTTTTTGGGGCCAAATCAAACACTGGGGGAAATAGTTCCTAATGTTTGACTCACCCCCATGGAGTGAAACACCCCGTGCCCACAGTGGGGCAGAACTCTGGGATTTCTCCCAGTTAAATCCCCAGGAGGTGACTCCAAGGAAAGCAGGGCAGGTCAGGAGAGACACTGCCCACAGGGCTCAGGAAAGGGATTTCTGATCTTGTTCTCATCCTGCTTAGAGGGTTCTCCTCTGCTGCCATTATTAGTGAATAAAACTGCCCACATTAATACAGAGCAATTCGAGGGTCGAGCCCTGCTGCTGTTTGTACTTTGTTGATGAAAAACAACTCACAACGATTTTAACTTCGAAATTCCTCTGCACCCAGCCCAAATATGCAGCTGATGGCTTTGTCACAGCAAGCTGAGTGCCAGCTGAGTACCTGTGGCACATTAATGAAGGATTGTTGTGAAGAGACTCTCAGAAGAGAGGGCTCTGTGATTACTGATCATTTCTGCACCGCAGTGTCCCCACGCAGCAACAGAAAACATTCAAATGACATTTATCTCCTCATTCCAAAGCCTGGTCAGGTAATTTTCCCTCTTTTTAACACTCCCTTTCTTTGCTTCACCTCTGAAATGAAAGGCTGGCCCTGGGTTTGGGGAGCAGTGCTGTTATCCAAACAGAAATTGCTCCTCACTCCCAGGGTACGTGGTTATTACTCAGCAGGAGATTTATCAGGTGCAGGCTCCACCTTTTAGCCACGATGCAAAACTGATACTCCAACCACTGCATCCACTTGAAGCCCAAGAGGATTTTTCCATCAACTCCACTAATCCCTGTGTTCAAATCCCAGTTCCAGTAATTGCAGGCTGCCTCTGGTTCTGAGCAGAGACATTAATCACACCTCCAGCTCAGGGGTGGTTTCTTTCAGGTAATCCCTGCAGAAAGGGGCTACAAAAGTGTGTTTGGGTCTCCTTCTCTTGTCTGCAGAAACTCTGAGCAATTTCATCCATTCAGGTGTGATGCCCAGATATCAGTCATGATGGCTGGAGATAAAGTGCCAGGTTATTTGTGGAGAGTTAAGGGGAAAATTGCAATCTGCTTTCAGTTTGGAGCTTCAGAGTGCACTTGAAAGGAAAGCCCTGAAGATCTGAAAAAGCAGCTCCTGGAAAAGCTGTCCCTGCCCTCTGATGGGAAGCACAAGAGAAAAGGAAGCTTGGAGAAGCTTCCAGAGCCCAGTTTGTCCTTTCTGGGCTCTGACCACATGAATCTCAGTGAAACGAGTCTGTCCTGGGCTGAGTGCTTCACACAGAGCACATCAGGGTGGTGCTGCAGGGGAGAGCCTGGCAGGGATGGCAGAATTCCCTGGGAGCTGCAGGGATGGAATGATCCCCTGGGTGCTGCAGAGATGGAATGATCCCCTGGGTGCTGGGTGCCAGTCCAAACCCAAGCAAACCCTCCCTGTCTGCAGCCTCAGCTTCCACCCAGGGCAGCCCTGGGCAGGGCTTTGCCTGCTCTGCTCCCATTCCCTGACTTTCTGTCACCAGGAAAGGGACACTTGCTCTGTGTTTTTCCTGTACATCACCACAGGACAGTTGGGGACACCCTTGAAGCTGCTGGACTTTGAGGAATGGAGGGTGTTGCAATTTGTCATGGATTGCAATACAGGATGTAACCAAAAGTGTGGATTCTATCCAGCTGTTAAAAACCAGCTGTGGCAGTGATCCTGATCTCTGTGGGGATCTCTGCTGTTCATGTTCCAGCTGTTCACCCAGCTGTGGCAGTGATCCTGATCTCTGTGGGGATCTCTGCTGTTCATGTTCCAGCTGTTCACCCAGCTGTGGCAGTGATCCTGATCTCTGTGGGGATCTCTGCTGTTCATGTTCCAGCTGTTCACCCAGCTGTTGCAGTGTTCTTTCTCTTGCCCACAGCCCATCCTCCCTCCAGGAGATCTCTCCTGTTCATGGCCATGCAGTCCCAGGGCAGGGCTGATCAAATTCCATCATCCCATTGGGAGATGCTCCAGCCAGGGCAGGAGCCGAGCATTTCCTACCCAGATCAAAGGGGAGATTTGGAACAGCAGAGCAGCCTTTTCCCACTGGATCCCAGAGGAAAACCAGAGCCTTGCACATCATCCCTGCAGCTTTGGAGGAAAAGTGCACCTTGTGCAGGAGCCCTGCTCCAGCAGAACCACATCTGTCACTGCAGGAGGATGCAGCCACCATGGAATGGGACTGCACCAACCCTGACTGACTGACGGGGGCACCTTGGATTCTCACTCTGCCCCTGCTCTGGGTTTGTTCTCTGCAATACTGCATTGCTATTGGCATTTTCCTGGCAAAGAACTGTTATTCCTGTTCCCACAGCTTTGCCTGAGAGCCCCTTAATTTCAAAATGATAATAATTTGGAGGGAGGGAGTTTACATTCTCCATTTTAAACAGGGGCTCCTGCCTTTCTTAACAAACACCTGTCTTTCAAACCAAGACACAATTAAATAATTGTTGCTGATGAAGCTTTTGCTGGGCTGAGCCCTGGAAAGGCTGAGGATGAGCAGAGCTGTGTGAGGCATGGGATGCCCCAAGCTTGGACACACCAGAGACATGAAAAGCTTGTGCTGGGATGGTTGAATCCTGAAATAGCCTCTTGCTGATAGAAAAAGGCTCTGTTTGTTTTTGGTTGCCTGTTTGGGGAACAGCTCCTCAAGGAAACACTCCCTTCTGCACACAAACACCAATATTTACCTTGACAAGACAGTTTATTATCATTCTTAATTTTCTCTTCCTCTGAACGTTTCCGTTCTCTGAAGAGGCAAAACCATTGTGTGGAAAAACAATCTCAAGTGGACAAATTATGCAGCTTAACACGTTCCTCCTGCTCAGCTGAGCTGCAGGACCTGACCACGAGCATGTTCTTGGCTCCCTCCTCTCCTAAATCACACATTCATTTATGTCTTATTTCAGGTTTTTAACCTATTATGTCTCACTGAACATTTTTAATAGGTCAGATGCACCTAAGTGACAAGTTCTCTATTTTTTAGACATTATTCCTTTCTGAAAGGTGAAATGAGAGAAACACAAGTGCTGGAAGCAACAATACATAAGTGCATAAAAATTGGACAATTGAGAATATTTTTAGGTGTAAAGAGGGTAAGGAGAGAAGAATTCACCACAGAAAAGAGAGCAAACCTGTCTCAATAACTACTCACAGCCCAAGTGGAAAATACAAAGGGAAAGCAGAGCTAAATTTTGCTGAACTCCTACTTGGCCTCATAACTCATAATTTGTTGCCAAATTCAATGGATTAAAAGAGGCAGTGGATGTGCAAAGAGACAATGTGGCTGTGTCCTGCATTATCCAGCCAGGGAGGCTAATAAATGACATTCCAATATCTATTTTCCCTCTATGGCAAGTGAACCCACTTCAGTGCACACCACGGTTTTCTCCAAATTCCCCCGAAAAAGAACCTGTCCCTCAAGTGCTGCCAGCAGAGAAGGGACAGGAGAGAAAACACAGATTTAGGAAGTGGATCTGGAGCAGGATGATGGACAGACATAAAAGCCAGGGCAGCTCCTCCAGTTCCTTCCACCATTCCCACTGGGACCCTTCCTGTCCCAGCAGATGTTTGCCCAAGATGCTTTGAAATCTCGAGGGATAAAACTTCCAGCCCTTCTCTTGGGAAACTGTGCCCCCAGTTCTAGGACCTCTCGACTCGATATCCTCCCAAGCTCCAATAAAAATGTGAAATTTGTGCCTTTTCCAGGCATTTCCACCTCCCTGTGTGGAGCCAGTGTCCCAGCACTCGGTGCTGTGGGAGGTGCAGGGTCCCAGGGGAAGGGACTGGAATGATGCAGGGTCACAGCAACTCCTCAGAGCAGCTGAAATGAGGAGTTCAGTGGTTCCAGGGAGAGGTGGTGATCCCTGGGCAGTGCTAAACCCTGGGCAGTGCCACCCATTCCTGCTGACCCCCACAAAATAGGACAAACAACCCAACAAAAGGAATTTTTTATACACGAGTCCTTCCTTACCTGTCACCACCAGCTGCATGGTGAGGTTCTTGTAGAGGCCGTATTTGGGGTTGCTCAGGACCATGGTGTAGTTCCCAGCATGTTTGGGTCTCACATCTCGTATTCCCAGCCTGAATTTCAGTGGGTCTGGCTCGTAGCAGGTGTGGTTGTCCTTGATCAGTTTGCCATCCTTGTACCTGTTTGGGAAGTTCCATCAAGGCTCATCACGTCCCTGTGAACCCTCAGAAACCCTGTCACCCACAGTATGGGGTAAAAGTCATCCCAGCAAGGGAAATGCAGGTCTAGAATCACTGCTTGGGTTGGGTGTTTATTCCTGTTATCCTTCCACACCAGAACTGATTTGCATCTCCAGTGCTGTGGGATGGATCCATTCCACACAGGAAAAATGTGTTTTATTTTATCTGAATGAACAGTGCCTCTCACATGCTCAGCTATGACCTAAATGCCCCCAAATGAAGGTGGGTGGGCAACACCAAGTGTGGGAAATCACAGAACAGCAAAATGTGTGTCACTAGTTTTAAAGGGAGAGCTTAATTCAGCAGAATTGTCTCTCAGGATGTCTCTGTGAGCCTTTACTGAAAAAGTTAAACTCTGTGAGCTGGAGAAGCTTGGCCCATAGGGAGGTCAGTGAGGAATTGCCAGCCTGGAATATTCCCTCAGGGTGGAACAGCAGCATCTGCAGGAGAGGCTCCTCTTCACTGCTCAGCCCACAGGCAGGTTTATGCTTAGGAAATAGGCCAGGCTTAGGAAATAATAGGCCAGGCTTTGCCACACACAGAGCTCTGGGCTGGGTGGAAGGATGCTGGGGCATCTCCCACTGCCTGAGGATGCTGGAAACTTCCTTTGCAGCCGTAAAAACAACCATCCTGAGAGACCTCCAACATCAACAGCTGGGGCTCCAAGGGAAAGCAGCTCTGGTGGTCCCAGGCAGCCACCAAAGAGCTCCAGGCTGAGCCCAGCAACAAAGGCTTGGCAGGGAGAAGGGGTCAGTCCCCACTTCAGCTCCTTAAAAATCCCCATCCCTAAATAACAGCAGCAATTAAAATCACCTCCTGGCACCGATTCCACTGAAATTAGAGAATTTCATGTTATTTCACTGCTAATAAAATGCAGCAAGCATTTTATTAACAACCTTCTGCTGCCTGCCAGGCTCTCAGCTGCCTGAGGACAGGTGCTCCAGGGAAATGCCACCTTCTCTGCCAGGACAGGCAGCCCCTGGCAGCTGTGCCATGGGATTTAATGCAGCTAAAGATGTAAAAGGCATCGGATGAGGTCGTTAAAGACAGAGCAGGAGAGAGGAGAAGGGATGAAAGAGTAAAGAGAGACTCAAACGTCTCCTGGAGTTGTTGTGCTGCCCCTCCTGTTGAGCAGATCCATTGGTGGAGCCTTTAGTTTGCTCAGGAGGATTCACTGCAAGGATCTGCTGGCACAGGATTGAAAAGTTCTGGAGAGAAGCAATTTCTTATATTAAAAATATAAAATATATCCTTTTCCTCTTATCCCCTGCCCCCTTGCAGAGGGTGAGCAGGAAACTCTTTCCTGAGAGCTTTCCCCAAATCATCCCGTGCCCAGGGAAAGTCAAACACACATTTTTCCTTGCATGGCTGGGAGAGGAAATCAGCCTGGGAATGGGGGGTGGCTCAGGATCCTGCCAGAGCTCTGAGCATTCCCAGCTGCCCTCCCTGAGCAATGTGGGGATTTGTTCCAGGCAGGGATCCTAGAGGAGCTCGGGCATCCCTGCTCCTGCTGGGGGCACTCACCAGGTGACAGTGGGACGAGGGAAGGCGTCCACCTTGGCAGCCAGTTTGAGGGACTTGTGTCCTGAGATGATCTCGTAGTAAGGTCCCTTCTTGTGGGAGACAGTGATGTAGGGCTTTTCTGGGGAGAGAAATGAGAAATTCCAGGGAGACTTGGAATGGCAGCACTGCCACAGGACAGAGCTCATATCTGAGATTGCTCTGATCCCACTGGGAGTTTTTTCCAGTATAGACCAGCACAGAACCAAATGGGTCAGGCTGTTCCTCAGCTCCCCTGTGCAGCCCAGCCCATGAGGAGCTGTTCCCACAGGAAGGAATTCCCATGGAAAGCAGAGGATGTGCACCTGCATCACCCCTGGATCGGTGTGGGAAGTGCCTGGGACATCTCTTGTCCATGTGGAGCCAGCAGGATGGATTTTCCAGAGCCTCAGCTTTTCAAACAGTTTTTACAAACAGTTCAGCTCCCTCAGACATCCCAGAGTGGTTTGGGTTGGGAGTGACCTTAAAGCCCATCCAGTGCCACCCCTGGGACACCTCCCACTGTCCCAGGCTGCTCCAGCCTGGCCTGGGACACTTCCAGGGATCCAGGGGCAGCCACAGCTTCTCTGGGCACCCTGTGCCAGGGCCAGCCAGGAATTCCCTCCCAATCTCCATCTAAATGTACCTCTTGAATTTATCTGAAGAGGGAGCTGACTCTCATTAAATAATTAGAGGGTGTAGGTGATTAATGGCTGACTTTCTCCCTTAATGCCATTTCAACCAAGAGATTTCACAGCCTGGCATCATCCCGTGAGCTGAGCCCTCCTGGTTTGGCTGCAGCACTCACCATACACGGTGACAGTGACATTGGCCTCCAGCTTGGTCACTGTGTCTGATTCATTGAATGTCCTGCAGGTGTAGAGGCCCCCATCCTCCATGGTGACGTTTTCAATGATCAGGATGCTGCCGACTTTGTACACGACATCACTCCTGTCCATGGTTCTCTTGGGGTGAGGGTGCTGGGAGTCACAGAAAAAAAGAGTCAAAAAGCAGCAAAAGTTGGATTTTTGTGCTCACCCTTTCAAGGGCTGCCAGGAAAGGAAAGCAGTGATTCATATCCCCCCATCACTGAAATAAATAATATAAAAGGCAGATCAGCAGGAAGAGCTCTTGTGTGAAGATTCATTATCAAGTCTAATAAAAGAGAGAAGCAGAGTGGAAATGTGGCACTTTGGACTGAATTCTGGGCAGAATTCAGGGGATGCATCCCAGCCCTCGTTCAGGACCACATCCCAAAGATCTCAGGGAAAAACTGCAGGGTCAGAGCTGTGCTCCGAGGCTTTGGCTTTGAGAGTTTTAAAATTTATTTTGGTCACAGTCAGAATTTTTTTCTGCATTAAAAACCTCCTGCTTTCTCAAAGAAATATATTATGACAGAAATATAATATATTATGACAGCCAAGTGCCAATGCAAATTCCTGGGGAATTTTAGAAAGCATTATCGTTTTCGATAGGATTTTTGATCCCAGAGATTTGGCCAAGAAGTTTTACATTTATAATGTTAGAAATATAAGGAGAGTTCATAGGAAAACAAATCTTTTCCACCATATGGAGTTCAAGAAAGCAAATTCAGGAACACTGTAGTGCTTGGACCTCTAAATTCTCTGTTATATTTTCTGTAGTTTTCCCACCAAAACAAACTCAGATTTTTAAATTTTTTTTTTTTAAGGAAACAAATCAAAATTAATCCGTTTTTTAGGAATCACATTTTACGCCTTCCCAAAAGGCTTACGTGCTTCTTTACAATGTGTATTTTGCTGAACTATTAAAAAAACCCCAAAAAACCAACAACCCAATTATTTTAATTCTCAGCACCAAACAGACCCAAGTGTAGAATCTCAGACAAATGAACTGATTTTGGAAATGATCCCACTCTGATTTGGTTTTTTTTAGGAGAAATGAGAGGGTTTGGTACCTCCAATGTTCAGTCTCTTACTTATTTCTACTTCACTTTTGGCACTTTTGTATTGTATCCACAGAAAGCTCAAGACTCAGAATTTAAATTTCATTCTTTGAGGACGATTTCCACAGGTTCACTTGTGTTTTTCCTTTGCTTTTTTCCTCCTTCATAAATACCAAAATAGATGGGGAGACTGACAGCTTACAACCTGCATTTGAGACTTGTCACTGTGAGACAGCCAGGACAGAAGGAATAAGGAAAAAAAAAAGAAACAAAAAGAAGGAAACACTCCAGGCTTTTCTTGCCAGGAGTTTCTTTAGTGAGTTTAATCAGCAGGTGCAAGAAGGGCAGAGAAATTTTAGATTTTTTTAGTCGTAGATTCATCCAAACACAAAGCTCCATCAACGATGGGTTTATAAATGGTGGATAATTTCAGAATAAGCAATAATTAGGTTTTCCCAGCCCTGTGAATTGTGGGGAGAGGGGCATGCAGGGGTTCCAAGCACTCACTGTGCCCCGGGGGCAGGTCCAGATGAACTCGACGCGCCCGTTGATGAAGGTCTCTGCTTTGCACTCCAGCCTCAGGGTCTCTCCCAGCAGCAGCTTCCTGGCACTTGCCTTCAGAGTCAGGTTCTGGATTCTGCTCTCTGCAATGGGACAGGCAAGGCTGTGAGCAGCAGCACTCCCCGTGGGAGCTGGGGATCCCTGATCCCATGTGGATGATCCCGTTGGCACAGGCAGGAATGGCTGCTCTTCCCTGGGCCACGGCTCCAACCCTCTCAGCAGATCCACAGAAAAGTTTCCAAAGGTGATTCCTCATTTTTGGGGGCCTCAAAAGGAGAGGATTCACTTCTGTTGGACATGAGATGCATTTCTCCTGCCCAGCTCCCTTTCCTTCCTGAATGGGATCCCCAAATCCTGGAATGGGATCACCCCATCCCTAAATGGGATCCCCCAATCCCTAAATGGGATCCCCAAATCCACAAATGGGATCCCCAAATGGGATCTCCCAATCTCTAAATGGGATCACCCCATCCCTAAATGGGATCCTCCAATCCCTAAATGGGATCCCCAAATCCACAAATGGGATCCCCAAATGGGATCTCCCAATCTCTAAATGGGATCCCCCAATCCATAAATGGGATCCCTAAATCCTGGAATGGGATCTCCCAATCCCTAATTGGGATTCCCTAATCCCTGAATGAGACCCTCAAATTCCCAAATGGAATTCCCAAATCCCTGAATGAGATACCCCAGTCTCCAAATGGGATCCCCAGATCCTTGAGTGGGATCCTCAAATCCTGGAATGGGATCCCCAAATCCCTGCATGGGATCCCCAAATCCACAAATGGAATTCCCAAATGGGATCCCTCAATCTCCAAATGGGATCTCCCAATCTCTAAATGGGATCCCCCAATCCCCAAATGGGATCCCCAAATCTTGCTCTCACACATTTATCAATGCCTTAAATACATCAGCTCTGAACTTCCATCAGTTTTTGGTGCCCAGTATCAAATCCACACCTGAGCACTGACAGTAACACGAAAAAAGGGATTTCCTGGGTCCTTCTGAGCTGCAGAGAGATGGCCTAAGAGGTTTTGTAGGTTTGCATTCATGATTTTAATAAAAAAAATTACTCCAACAAGTTAAAAAAAATGGAGAAAGAGAGAGATTTGCAGGACTTTTATTTGGCTGCCACACAAATTTACAAGCCTGTTGTTCAAAGCTGAGTGCTGGTTGTATAGAAGGATGCCATGAGCTAATGGGAATGAAGTGCAAGTAAATAGAAGATATATGAGGAGATAAAGAATATCCATGGAAAACAAAAGAAAAATAAATTCTAATTGGTTTCATATAAATGCCCAGCACTCAAAAATTTAATGTTTAGTTGCTTTAAATTCAGATTTTAATTATGAGCTGAAGCTCAGCTGTAAATCCAAGGGAAATGGTGTAGTAAATCACCAAGAGAAAATCTATAAAAAGCAAAGATGTGAATTAGCAGTGTAGTGAGATTTTTATAGGATGATCACACGTGCTTAATGACCAGAAGCAAAAAGAAAGCTGCAGTTTGGTTTGTCCTGAACCAGCAGTGGCTTTAATGTAAATACAGCTCAATCCAAGCAAACAAAGCCTTGGTGGGGTTTGAATAAAACACTCCTGGTTTGTACCACCTCAGCACTTGGTCATTTTTCAAAACCAGGGGTGGCTCCAATCCAAGTTCTATTGAATAAGAAGGGGAAAAAAAAAAGGAAGGACAAGTTTACTTTTAACATTCCAGCTTGGACTTGCCACAGATGCAGCCCAGGGAGATGTCTCAGACACAAGTGAGGCTGAGCAAGGGATGGCAGCAGGAATTCCCAAAGGAACCTGTGCTGCTCCCGGGACACTCACCCAGTCTCTGGGCCATGTAGTAGGAGTTGAAGACGCTGCCATTGACGTGGGCTGAGCACATGAGGATTCCAGAGGGCACAAAGGAGTGGGAGGGGACCAAAAAGCCCCTCTTGGGGTCCCACAGCATCTTCTTGACGCTGATCTCTGCAGAAGAAGGGTACTGCAAGGGAGAAGACAAGGAGTGAGAATCCTGCTCCCCTCGGAGCCAGGGATGCTGTGATTGAGGAGCAGGGCAGGGCTGGGACCTGGCCCAGGGCTTTGGGGGCTCTGGAACACAGATCTGAATATCACAGTTCTGAATATCACTGATCTGAATATCACTGATCTGAATATCACAGTTCTGAATATCAGAGATCTGAGTCTCACAGATCTGAATATCAGAGATCTGAATATCACAGTTTTGAATATCAGAGATCTGAATCTCAAAGTTCTGAATCTCACATCTGAATATCACAGTTCTGAATCTCACAGTTCTGAATCTCACAGATCTGAATCTCACAAATCTCAGTCTCACAGATCTGAATATCACTGATCTGAATATCACTGATCTGAATATCACTGATCTGAATATCAGATCTGAGTCTCACAGGTCTGAATCTCACAGATCTGAATCTCAAAGATCTGAATCTCACACATCTGAGTATCACAGATCTGTCTCACAGTTCTGAATCTCACAGATCTGAGTCTCACAGATCTCAGTCTCACAGATCTGAATATCAGAGATCTGAATCTCACAGTTCTGAATCTCACAGATCTCAGCACTAGCCTGAGCAAACAGAAAAACCCTCCCAAGGCAGCAGTGACAGAAACTCAACACTTGGGCATCCAATTCAGGAGTCCCAGTCCTCTCAGGTCTCATGTGTGGGACCCATTTCCCTCATCCCTTCTCTGGAAATCATTATGCTCATCTTCTATGAATTTTTTTGGGTGATCTTTTTGGAGGTGTTTTCTCCCAGCCACCACACATTTTCCTTCATTGTGCTTTGTGAAGTTAGACTCTCCCAAAATCAGAATTATTCACTAACTCAGCTAATTTATCTACAAGCTCTGCTCTATGGGCACTGCCCAGATTCTCTCTATCCCACAGAAATGGGGGAGAAACTCTCAGAGCACCCCATGGATTTCCAGCCTCAGTGACTTAGGAGTGTAAATCACAGAAATAAAGGCACTTTTTGTCCTAAATTCCTAAATACTTGTAGTGTTCTGAGATTCTTGAAGAAACACTCTCAATTTTGCTTATGAGGAAGAAGTGAGAATGGAAAATAAACTACAGCAAAAATTCATTTCACGAGAATGAACCCTCCTCTGTCTGACCTTGGACAACACCAATGTCGAGCAGCTTGGCTTTTGTTGGGGGGAATAATCAGTTTATTGTTATTATTAACACACAGGGAAATCCTCTATTTGTTACAGGGAATGTAATTGACTTTCCAAAACTTTTGAAAATCCTGGATTATAATGTACAAAAGAGCTAAGTGACATTGAGAGAGCTCCCTGAAATGCCCCATTCAGGTGTTTGCAGGTGGGGAATGGAAGCACAGGTAGCTCTGGCTTTCCCAGCAGGACACAGGGAGACTCTTTAGGACTGGGGATGCTCTTTGGGAGTGTTGAGATCACTTCTGCCCAAAAAATGAAAGGTTTGGGCAAACCTCAGTGTGCCTGCAGTAACCTCATGATAATGAAATTTATTTGATTCTCTCTCCTCCTCCTCATATCCTGGCTGCTCAAAGGTGAGGCAAGGAGAGGTTTTGCTTTTCAGGGAGACCCTGCTTTATCTCTGGGAGCTAAGCAAGGGACTGAAAGCAGGAATTTCACCCAGATGGAAGAGTTTTGCTCCTGTTCCCGTTGTGTGCAGCTCCTGTTTGTCTCCCAGCAGTCAGGACTCTGGTTTGGCAGGGCAGCTTAAACTGGACTCAGTTTAAACAATCCTCCTGTTCCACACAGCCTGGGGCTCTGGACACACCATTGACCAGGCTGGCCTTGCTTTGGGTCAGTTGTTACAATTCCAGCATGGACCAAACCCAAAGGGATTCTGGCTGGATTCACATGGAATTGGTGATGCTGCATGGGGAAGGGGGGACAGCCAGACATTCGCTGTCCTTTGGAGCAGCATCTCTTCTGACAGCAGCAGGAAAACAGGATTTCTTGTAAATGCTTTTGAAATAATCAAGCTGTGGCATCTCTGTTTAGAACAGGAAAAATAGGAAAAAATACAGAAGGAGGTCTGAAACCTGAGGCTTATTCATGGTTAGCACTCATGAAGGTCAAAGCTGGAAGTGGCAAACACACACTGAACCAGATCAGGGACTAAAGAGATCTGACATGACTGAAAAAGCTCTTTTTGACCTGAATTAAAATCACGTTAAGCAAATTAAAAGCCTGAGCTGTGTGTCTTAGCATGAGTTTGTTAATAACAAAAAGATGATATATTGAGATTGCTGGGATCTGCTGGCATAACGAGGTACCTTTCTCTGAGCATGTTTAAAGAGACTGCAATGATTTTAAAGTATAATGGTAACAGAAGGAACTTAATTTACGGTGGCGAAGAGTCCATTTTCCACAAGAATAATAAAATGTGATAAAGCTGAACTTCAGGGTTTGGCAGCTCTGCTCTCCCAATGCCTGGGGGAAGGGGGAAGAAAAAATAACCCTGCTCAGGAGGCCTTTTTGAACACCACACACAGATGAAACATCTTCATAAAATATTCACAAATACCTATTTAAACAATCAAACAAAGAAGCGTCACTGCTGCTCGAAGGAAATCACAGTGGCTTTCCTCCCTTTGAAGTGTTGTCCTCCCTCTCCAGTTGTCTCCTGGAGATTAAATTTGGAAGGAGAGGATGTTCTAAATTAGTCTGATGGCCTCACTCACCTCTCCTCCCCCACGCTCACCTCCTGCCCTGCTTCCTCCCAGCACTGTGCTGGTGCCTTTGGATTTTAGCTTTTCTATTTTTCAAATTCTTGTGGTGCTTTATGTATAACTCTAAACTCCATACAGAGTGTGAGTTAATTGTCTTCACATTTTGGTCAGACAAAATAATTCCTCTAGGCCTGAAATCCAAGGACACTCTACTGCCTCAGCACCTGAAAATATCAACAAAAGTGGATTTGGGGGTGAGCAAACTGGGGGAATATGAATTCATTATCTGAAATTAATTCATTACCAGGGGTAATTGGAGGATTAACTGGACCAAACTTTTAATTGTCTGAAAAACTCGTGACCATCGTCCAGCTTGGGTGTATCCTGAGCTTTTGACTGCCCAAGGTGAACCCTTGGAAGGCCTTTAATAAATCCCCACTTTATTCTTTTAATCTTGCCCATTCTCTGTTCTAGGCAGCCACTCCAAGGCATCACCGGGATTCCCAGCCAGGGCCAAGCCAGCTGTGCCATCCACAGCTGGATCCCAAGGCTCCAAATCCCAGCAGCTCCTCTGGGATCTGTCCCAACCTCTTCCTCCCTGCCCTGAGCCCCAGCTCAGCCTTGCAGGGGAAAATCTTCTGGGGACAGCTTTTTGTGGGAGAGATTTCAGTGGAGGATTCATCCCAGCAGCCAGGCTGCAGTTGGTGTTTGGGAATTTATCTGGGAAGCAGGAAGAGCAGGGCTGCCCATCAATAAAGGAATAAACGTGGAGATGGGAATCCCAAACCACCCTGGAGGTGCCCGGGTCTGCAGCTCTGCTCCAGCCATGAATTTGGTGGAGCAGGCTCAAATCAGACAGGGATGTTTCATTTTCATAGCCAAGGAGGGAAGGTGGTAACACTTATCCAGCCTAAAATGACAACAAGAGGAGCCTCTTTCCCCACTTGAATCCCTGCTGATGGAATTAAAAAATAGAGATCTCCAAAGCAATAAGGCTCCTGCTGTCCCTCTGCAGTTCTCCTGGGAATGTGCCATGGGTCCTGTATTCCTGGAAAGGGGTTTTAACCCTTTAAGTGAGGCAGAAATAAGATGCACAGCTACATGGGCGTCTGTCAGGACAGGAAGAAAGAGCCAAGTTTATTCAGAAACACACTTGGTTTTATAGCCTGACTGCAACTCCAAGAGTAGAGAAAAGGTGATTGGTTCAGAGAGAAGACACCCCATTGCCAGGGCCTGGGCACACACCACAACAGGTGTTCTATCTTTGTTATTAATTCCTTTTTATTTTGACCAAATGATCACCCTGGGAGAAATTCTCCCTGGCCTTGAGCTGGACCAGCTCATGGGCTGGGAACAGAGCTGAGAAGCTCCAGCCTGGAATATTTTTCAGGCTGGAATTTTCTTGCTTTCTCAATATGTGTCCCACAGGGTCCCAGCAGGAGCTGGAGCCCTGTCCCAGTTCCCTGTGATTCCATGTGCTGCCCCAGGAGAAGGGAGCATCCAAGGCATGGAACTGCTCAGACCCCTGGGCCAGATCCAGAACAGCCTCATCCCCCACAGCCCCTCAGAAGAGGCTGGAAAAGGGGCACAGGATGAGCTCCTGTTGCCTTTAGGGTTTCCTGAGCTGTCAGACTGGCAGGGGGATGGAAAGACACAGAATTCCTGGTGTAAAATTCAGGATTGGAGGCAGGAGACCTCACTGCTCCTCACCCCATGCCATGAGGCTAATCTGGAGAGAAGTTCTGAAACCCTTTAAATGAGTGATTCCACGGACTGATCAGGGCCCAGACCTTAAATTTCCATTTTTATTATCCCAAACAGCCTTGGCCTGCACAGACCATGCTGCCACCTTGACTTTCAGGTGTAACTGCTGCCAGAGGGATGGATGCTGGAGCCATCTATTCCCAAGGCTGAAACTTGGTCTGAACTGATGAAATGAAGCAAAAATGGACAATTGCTCTAAGGGGGTTCAAAGCATAGAGAAACCTTTCAGAGAGAGCCAGGTGTTATACAAAGAATTTTATACAAAGGAAAATAGTGCTTTGTCATCTACCTCTGCCAATTTATGGAGGCACACCAAGCCACAACATTAAAAAAAAAAAGTGATCAACTCAGCCTAATCACCAAAAAAAATCTCTTTACTCAGTTCAACAGTAACACACTGCAAGAACAGGTTCTGGATTTTCAGTGTCTTTGCTATTTTTTTTTAATGGAATTTACCCAGCTTTACACATCTGAAATCACATCTTAGTAGCAAGTATCTTATCACATACTTAAGTGTGTGTTTTTCCCCACTTTGTTGGCAGCTCAGACCTCGAACTGAGCTTCTCTGAAGCTTCTCTTACCTGGGTGAGCTTGGGTCTGATGTCTGGTGAGGTGACCCTGCAGGGGATCACCACCATTTTCTTGTCATCCTTGATGTAGATGATGTCAGGGTGTTCTGAGTGCATCTCCACAAAAGGATTCCTGTAATCTGCAGGGAAAAAAACCCAAACAAACATGGATTTGGAAAGTTGAGTGTGAGCACTGAAGTGGCCAGAAAGGCTCCTTGGAGTCAGGACATCAGTGACATCCTGCCAGGGGTTACAGTGATAAATTCTTTGGATTTGGCCCCATGTTCCTACAGAAATCGCCCAGGATGGGATATTGCTGTGCAGACACGTGAAAAATGTCATGAATTACCAGCTCAAGATACCTTTGGGCCTTGGGAGCCCTCCTGTCCTTCATTTGGGGACATCAATATGGATTTCCTGACCGATGGCAGCCTTTGCTTAAGGAATGTCATGGAAATTCCCAGGTGTTGTCACCTGGAATTAACCCTCAGAGGATCAGCAGAGCTGGAGCTGCTTCACTCCACAATCCACCCCAATTTCACTCCCAACCACTCCAAGGCAGGGATGCACACAGCAGAGTGGCCCTGCTGCCTTTTTTTTGGTGGGCTCTGGAGCTCCATTTTAGCTCTGAGAAATGGGAATTTTATCCTCAGCAGAACAAAACAATCCAGGGGCTTCATCGGGAGGAGAGCAAATATTGTCTTCACCACCCTGTGAAAAGATCCAAGTAACCCTTAATATAAAACTAAAAGCTCACACCCAAACAGAACAGAAAAACTTAAAATTTAAGGCCTCAGTGTGACAGAAAGGACACGTGTGAGGTGAGGATGGTGTTTTACAAGAGGCACTGGTGCAAAATCCAGAAATGTGAGATTTGTGTGTGGACAAGGGGCTGAGCACAAGCACTGCACCCAAAGCACATAAAACCCCCCAAATCTGGATGATTTCTCTAATTTCTAGTGCTGGCTTTCAATGGCAGCTTTTGTTCCACGCCACTGGTTTATTCTGGCTGTGCTTTGGGGTAAGGGCATTGCAGGAAACCTTATGTGAGAGAGATTAATTCGAATTAAAACATGCGAGCTCTGATCTCCCCACATTGAGGAAGTTTGAGATACACATCTGAACTTTCTGGTCAGGCAGGCCCTGGTTCTAATCAAGCATTGAGCTGAGAAATTTGATCTTTGAACCACAACTTTGTAGCTTGGTCCAAGCCCCAAAACAAATAGGAAATATTTATACTCAGTCCAGTGTCTCGTGCACTTTCCCAAAAATGCTAAATTCTCCTGTTGAGTCACATTATGAAAATTCAGTGTTTAGTGTTTATCCCTGAGCTGCTTAATCCCTCTGCAGTCTTGCTCTCCAGTTGAGCCACACTGGGAGGTATCAAATGTGATAATATTTTTATTTTTATTCTACTTAAAAGAAGATACTGGATAATTAAAAGAAGATCCTTGGGTTGTTTGTGATAGGAAAAAAAGCAGAGAAAGTAGATTTTTGTGTATTTGCAACAAAGTGCAAAAAGGTGTCAGGGAAAATGTAACCACAATTATTCCTTGTCCTGTGGAGAAAAAGGAAAGAAAAAGGAATGTGCCACATGACAGGGGATGGACAGGGATATAGGATGGATGGAAAAGGGTTTAGGATAAAGATACAGGCCAAGAGGAAATTGGCTGGGGAAAAAAAAAAAGGAGCTTCCTCATAGCAAGTTATTCACAATTCAGGATCCAATTTTGACTGAAAAGGTGGAAGCACTGAATTGAAAACCAGTTCTGTCAGTATTTTCAGAAAGAATTTCAGAATAGCACTGTTTGTTTAAGAAGTAACATAAATCAAAAGGCAGCTAAGCAAATATTAAATAATCCTAAAATGCAGGAAAATATTGAACTGTGCAATGATTGATGCATGTTAGTCAAAAGAGAATAAAATGCCTCAAAAATATTTCCTGTTTAGGAAAAAAATATAATTCTTTAACCCCGTTCTCCACCATCTTTCCCAACCTCCAAGACTCATCTCAGAATTTTCAGATTCACAAGAGGACCTAAAATTAATCTACCTTTTCCCAGCTGCAAATAGAACAGGTATGGTGCTACTGATCCACCTAATGGGAAGGGAGGCAGGATTTACAGGGCGTGTGACAGGAGCTGGATTTCAGCCCTAATTGATTTTTAATAGCAGCCTGCTCCTGAATTGCCACATGTCCAAGCAGGGGCTGCAGAGAAACTATCCCAGATAAGCTACAGGCTGAATTGGAAGCCAAAGTAGATAAATCTGGCATTCTACATTCACTCTGTGAAATCTTGATGGCATCTTAAAATCACTGAACAGCAGCAAGAGGCAGTTTGTGGGTGATAAATGTTGGGAAGAGGAAAGGGTGGCTTCAGTGATTGTTAATCACTTGTGGGTGTCAGGTCTCCTGGGCATCATTCTCACTGTGTTAAAAAAAAAAATAGAGAAAAAAGGTTTTCTGTTTTATGAGTTCACCGAAAATAGAGAAAAAAGGTTTTCTGTTTTATGAGTTCACCAAAAATAGAGAAAAAAGGTTTTCTGTTTTATGGGTTCTCCTCTTTGCTAAGCCAGGGGGGTGTCCTAGAGCAGATGACTGTGGTATTTATTATCCCAGTGATTTTCATTATCTCAGTGATCTGTGTTATCTCGGTGATTTGGGTTATCTCAGTGATTTTTATCTCAGTAATTTGTGTTATCTCACTGCTTTGTCCACTTTATACCCAAGCCTGGAGAACTCCCTGCCTGTGAAAGGGCTTTTCCCTCCCTGGGTCCTCCTGCAATATCAGAGCTCTTAAACAGGTGGGCATACCTGTGGGGTGGATACCTGTGGGTGGGATACCTGTGGGGTGGATACCTGTGGGTGGATAGCTGTGGGTGGGATATCTGGGTGGGATATCTGGGTGGGATACCTGTGGATGGATAGCTGTGGGAGCCACTGGGATTAGGGTGCTAATAAAGCCAAGGCTGTGGTTTTGATCCCTGTTTGGGCCATTCACTTAAGAGCTCCATGATCCCTGGGGGTTCCTTCCAGCCTGGGATGTTGTGTGATTTCAGCCCTGGGGTGGGGCTGCCCTGCTGCAGGTTTGACACGGGAGCCCATGCAGGAGCTGAGGGCTGTGCTGTGGCCATCGGGGGACAGTGACCCTGCAGGGACAGGGCCAGGCAGCTGCAGGGGAAGGTCAAGCACCTGGCTCCGTCCCTGAGGCTTTGTTTCCATCCCTAACTGTGGAACTCTGTGCAAAAGGAAGAAACAATGTCATAGAATCCCAGAATGGTTTGGGTTGGAACCTTAAATCCCATCCAGGGACCCTTCCCACCATCCCAGGCTGCTCCAAGCTCCATCCAGCCTGGCCTTGGACACTTCAGTCATCAAGAACTAAAGAGCTCCAGGACACAGAGAAGAGCTCAAACCTTGTGTGTGCTGTTCCAAACCCCCTCCAAAGCAGGAGCAAGGCAGTGCCATGGGGAAGGAGAGGCTTTCCAGAACTTTCCAGGCAGCTGGACCGCTCACTCAGCAGATAAGCAAATATAAAGTGGCTCAGCTTTGGGGCTGGACAGAATGGCAAAGGATAAATTCTGAGCTAATCAACTGCCAGCTGATACCTTTGTTATGGTTTGTGCAGACAGAAAAACTGATCCTTCTTGAAACCCCTCAGTAGTTCAGACTGACAGTGCTATGGAAAAATGATCTGCTGGAACATCAGGAGTGTCACTGCCAGCTTTACAGCCACGCTCAGCACCTCCGGTCCAGCAGCAATCAGTTAACTCCTTGTTAAAAAGCCTCTCAGAGACAGAACTTCTTGAAACAAAAGGGACAGGGTCGCTTTCCTTTAAAAATGATAACCTCAGCCTGGAGGAAGGTCTCCAGTTCCAGGTGGTGCAAATCAGCTGCACTCAAGTGGTGCAATCTGGAGAGCTGTGGCATGGGAAATGCAGGTGTTGTCCTCTCCACTGTCACCAGCTCTGAACTCTGAGGGGAAACTCCTCAGTAAAGAAACCCTGGATGAAAACTGAGCATTTCCCTGTGGCTTGGCACATCTGCTCCTCCCAGGCTGGGGAGGTGAAATGCCCTGTGAATCTCACCCAGAGAGAAACAGCCAGCAATTAAGGATAATTAAAAAGAATGATTACTGTGGGCTGCAATGCTCGTTACTCATGGAGCACACTGGGGACCCATCAGCCAGGGGCAAAATCCTTTTCCCTGGCTCTCAGACTGCAGGTGTGGTGCCCAGCTCCGTGGAGGTTTGCAGGATGCTCAGGCAGCCCAGGGTGCTGCTGGAACACGAACAGCACAGCCAAGGAAACCGTGGCAGGGAAGGGACTGTGCAGCCCCACGGACAGCAAGAACACACAAGAGCAACTCACAGGTCAAGCAGCCACAAGAACTTTGTTTTCCTCCAGGCAGTGAAACCCTTCGTGTTTAGATGCTCATGGTGTCCAGGAGGAGATTAATTGCTGCTCGAGGTGATTAATTGCTGCTCGAGGTGAGCTTTGGGAGGGTCCTTCCAGCTCAGCTGGGCAATCTCAGCTGTCCCCTCACACCTCCACAGTGGCAGAGGACACAGATCTGGGACACAGGTCTAGGACACAGATCCAGAACAGGTTTGGGACACAGATCTAGGACAGACCCAGGACAAGTTTAGGACACAGACCCAGGACACAGACCCAGGTCACAGACTCAGGTCACAGGTCCAGGACACAGATCCAGGACTCCCTGTGACACTTGCTCTTTGTTCAGTGTCACCTGCAGACCAGGGACCTCTCTCCAGGGCTCTCCACCTGTATCCCCCTCTCAGAGCCATGGCAGCCCCATCCTGCCTGAAGCTGAGGGATTTAAACCCCTCAGCACTGCACTCGGCATGGTGTAGGTTCAGTTTCCCCTACAACTCTTGATTTCCTCTCCTGTGCCTCTGAAACCTCCTCCTGACACACACACAGAGGATTTTATAGAGGATTTTGGGGTTTGTTCATTCCTGCACCGTGACAGTGATTTGTCTCATGGTCTTTATCTCCCACCCCAAGCCCCGGAGCTGACATCTCCTCTCCCTTCAGGTGCTGCCAGCCCACGAGGATGATGAGCACTAAATGGCCTTTGGGGACAGCCATTCACGGCTGTTCGTGCCCGTGAAATTCCTCAACATTCTCATTTTGCCTCTCGTTTTGTTCCAGATAAAGATAATTCCCTCGCCCTCTCCATTTATTTTCTTCACTCAGCCATACCTAAGCTGGGGAGCCCGGGCAGAGCTTCACAGGTTCTTTAAGTTCATGTTTTGATATAATCCACAGAAATTTGTCTTCATCAAGGTCAAAAGCAGCGAGAGGAGGTTTCTAAGCCGTTCTTTACAGTGACAGCAGCATCAGCAGTGCTGTGACACTTGGGCAGAGCATTTTGGAAAGCTTCACAAGGAAACAGCCTGGCCTGCTGAATTCCCCCTGGTGACCATCAAAGCTGCCTCTAGGTACAGGAGTAACTCCTATAAAGGCACTTGTTTTGAAACTGGATCTTTGAAAATAAAAGACCTTTCCGTTTGGCAGGCCAATGAAAAGAATTGGTGGTGGAATGTTTAGATTAAACAGAAAGCAGAATATTTTCTCTTTAGGCAAAACAAAAGTGACTGCAAAACCCCCAGAAGCCATTCTGAGTCAACATGAAGCATTCTGTTTTGGTCAAATGAAATGCATTCTTCCCCTGGAGATTACTGTTAGAAACACAGGAATATTTGTAGAGAAAAAAAAAATTACTCTAAAAAGTGTTAACTTCAAAAATTGTAGAAGCAAAATGCTTCCTGCTGCCAAGCAAATAATGGCAAATGGAAAGATTTATTTTTTAAAAATCTCAGCAAAACACCACGGAAAAAGAAACCTCCATGCTTTTGGTCTGGAATTATGTTTCAAGCAGAAGAAGAATTTATAAATTCTGACTCCCCCACCAGATTTTAGGCTGTTTTGGCTTTGTAGAAAATATTCCCCGGCTTCACCTGAAGTCCCATTAAGAACAGATTATTAATGGGAATTAATTGAGGAAGGCTCAGCAATTAGCAGCTACTGAATGGATAAAAACCAGGCAGGAAGAAGTGGGGGAAACGTGTGTGAGTGTGACCTTTGGGCTTTCATTTCGAAATTCTCTGTCTGTGGGGAGGGATCCTCTTCATGCTGGGCTTTCAGGAGCTGCTCACTCATCACATCCCACAGGTCTCCTCTGCTTTCAGGGGAGACCCTTCAGGACACGATTTGGAGACACTGAACGCCTTGACTCAGAGCTGAAAGCATCTTGCTTTTCCCTTGGCTGCAGTTTTCATTCCTCCAGGTCCTGCCCTGTGTTCCCTGTGCTCTGACACGGAGCTGGGATGTGCAGGCAGAGCTGTGGGACAGGGACACAGCTCAGCAGCTGGCCCAGGTCTGGCAGCAAATCTGCAGCCTCCGAGAAAGAAGAAATGCCCAAATTCCCACTGGTAACATCTTGGGAAAAGTGAGCCAAAGCCCAAAGCTGTCACCCCAGCCCTGCAGTTCTGCTTCTCACTTTTAGATTATCTCTGCAAACTGTCAAGGGGATTAAGGAGGCAGAAATCAGCTTCAGAGAACATCAGAACCACAATGTGAACTCATCTGAGGGGCACTTCCAGCCTCTTTCGATTTCTCGTGGTGGGAAAGGGATGGGGTTGATGGGGCTGCTCGTCCCTGATGTGAACTCCACCCTGGTGAGCTCTTGGACCACCTTTCCTCACCCTTTGGAGCAGCAGGCAGAGCTCCTGCCCTTCCCTGGTGCTGAGCAGCAGGGAGATGCTCCAGCAGGACAAGCTGTGCCTGGATGCATCCCCCTTTTCCCTCTGGAACGGCCTCAGCAGGACTTGTGCTCCCATAAAAATGTCTGTCTTGCTTCAAATTTGATTTCCAGTCCTCGTGCTCTGGACTCCTGGCAGGCCTGCACTGTGGCTGGTGCCTTCATGGTGCCCACATGAGCTTCAAAAGGAGCCAGAACTCAAACTTTCTGTGGGGGCATCTTCTAAATTTCCTGTGAACACCAGTGCTAAAAATCAGGTGGAAGCAAATGACTCCTTCAGTCCTGTGTTCCTCTCTCACACTGACCCTGAGGTGTGAAACACCAGCAGCTGATGGCTCTGGGTGGGGACACGCTGTTAAAATGTTCGCTGTTTAATTGTTAAAATATTTGTGTGTTCAGAGTGAGCCCCGTTGGAACAAGCAGGAATTGGGGAATCCACCGTGCTCTGCTCAGCCAGCACTGGGCTCACACACAGAATTTTGTGCCTGTTGCACTCAGAGGAGGTGGGACTGGTGTTTCTGAAGCAGATATTTAAAAAAAACACCTCTACCATGGCCATAATTATTTCAAGAGATAGAATCACAGCCCTGCTTTGCATAAAAGATGCTGGAGGTGCCTCTTTCATCCCTCCAGCTGTGTCAAAGCCAATGCCACTGGGGCCGGGCAGGAATCCCAGCCTGGAAACCTGCAGGAACTTTTCCAGATGTGCCCAGCACTAAAGTCACCCAAGGGGGAGGCAGCAGGACTGGGTGGGCTCTGATCTCTGCCCCAGGGGTACAAAATGTGGGCAGATCCCTGAGTGTGACACTCGGGGCTGAGGCAGGATTTGAGGCAGGAGCTCTTGCAGCAGGACTGACTGTGCTGACACTGACAGTATTTCAAAGAGCTGAGAGCTGCAAGTCCTGACTCCTGTCTAGACTGGAGCCTGGGGTAGCCCTTTGGGAAGGTGGAACGAATCTCTGCTCGATTTGTTCTTTTTTTTTTTTCCTCCTTCTCTAAGCCATGTTAAATTTTATATGTGCTGGGGATGATGTCTGTGTGTAAATGTGAGACAGGAAAGGCAATGGGGTATTGGAAAATGTGGGATGTGGGACCTGGCATGATGGAAAAGATATGGAATAAGGGGTGGATGCTGACCTGGTTTTGTCTGGAATAAACAGTTTTATAGATAATATAATCGAGATATATATAATATAATAGATATAGTATTTTCTAGCTGGAGCAGTGCTGCATTTTGGATTTAATGCAGGAATAAAGTGGATAACACACTGTCAGGAGGACTGTCTGTATTTTCACACAGCCTGCCCTGTCCCTTGGCACAGGGACCCCAAAGGCTGCAATAAATGAGGATATTCCTCACAGGGAGCTGTCCCTCGGTCAGGAGGGAAAGTGCAGAAGGCAGGTGGAAGCAGATGCTGTGTCTGGGTGGCTGTGGCAGCATTTTCCATGGAGCTGTGGGACCAGACCCTGCCTTTCCCTGCAGGGATTGTCCCTCAGAGCTGGGATGGAATGAACACAGCTCAGAGCTCCCAGCTATTCCTGTTCCAGCCCTGGGCTACTCTGTGTTTCCAACGGGGAGACAGGCAAAAGGAGAAGGGTTTGTCTTCCTTTTTAATGCTGATCCTTGGGCAGAAAAGGCCTGGGGAACAATTAATTCAGGATGAAGCTGCTGAGCTGTGCCTGCCTCAGTGCCTGAGCCCAGGGATGGGCAGGGTCACAGCTCCACAGGGAGAGCTTCCAGGTCCTGCCAGGGCTCACACACCCCTCCAGGGAGGCTGGAAAAGCAGGAGCCAGCACAGGAAATAAAGGCCAATATCAGGGCTTCCCATACAGTCATCTCCTCATTTCAGTGTCAAGCAGCCAGCCAGGAATGAAAGGAAAAAATTCCCCTTCCTTTTGTGGCAATAATGGCTTGGAACCTCAGAAAGTGTGGAGCCAGCTCCTGAAGGCTGCAGATTCCTCTGTCTCCACCTGGCTCAGCCTCACAAACGCCCCACTGAGCACTTGCTCTCCCCACAAAACATCCAGAGATGAGCTTTGGGTCTCACCCCTGCCAGGACCTGCGAGTTCCCTCACTTGGAGACAGCTGATGGGTTTCTCAGCGCTGCCCAGACACTGGCACAGCAATTTCCTTCAAAATGCATATTTAAGTGTTGAAGAAAGCCATAGGTGTGGCCTGAGCTCCCTGTTGAAGAAGTCCAGAGCAGTTTCCTGGTCCCCAGGACAGCCTGCTGGCTTCCAACAAATATCCACAGGAACTGAAAGGCAGGAAGATCCATGCTGAGGTATAAATAACTCCATTTCACGGGGCCAAGCAGCTTCCTCAGCCTGGCAGGGCAGATCCCAGCAGGGACCTGCAGCTTCTGCACTGAGCTGTGCTTTGGGGGGGCACAGGACAAGGCAGAGGATTTTCCACCCACTTTTCCTTCCACGGTTTTTCAAGCACAGGAGTCTGAGTAAGAGCTTTAAGAGCAGGGACACAATTAAAGTGCACCTGAGAGGGTGATTTTGTGCTGTTTTTCAGGAGAACCTTGGCAAGCAGGAGGACATCCTGCCTTTTTTTTTTTTTTTTTAAGATCAGCTCTGTTCCAAGAGCATCCCCAGCGAGGCATTTTCATAACTTGGGATATTTTTTTTTCAGGAAAGTGCTCAGGCAGTCCCAAAAGATCCACAAGGTTTCCTGCACGTGCTCCTGCCACAGAGTAATGAAGGGCTGGGTAGGAGGCCAGGGCACAGAAAATGGAGTTTCCTGGAGCATGGGACAGGCTGGGTTAACAATGTTGGACCTGGGGTATCTGAGCTGGGTGTAATGAGAAAAGGAAACAGCTCAGCACAAGAACCAGGGGTGGATAAAGCAACCAGTGCACCAAGAAAAAAAAAAAAAAAAAACAGAGAGAGGAAATAGAAAGGGAGAAAAAAAATGACTTCAGGAACTAAGAAGAAATGCCAAGAAGCCACTTTCCAATTAGAGGAAAACTTGCTGGGAAAGCAGGATAAGGGTAAAAAGGGACTGTGTTCAACAGGCAGGAAAGTGTCACCCACATGAATCGAGCAGGTGTGTTCACCTGGAGGTGCAAAAGCTGAATTTGGCAGTGTGGGCATATCAGAGTGCCCTGGGAGATGGAAATCACTCCTGGTGTTGGGTCACCAGCATTGGCAGCAGCCTGAGACCCTGAGTCAGAGCTGGCAGCAAGGATTTGTGTTTTCTGGAGGCGTAGGTTTGCAGCACTCATCAAATACCAGCACACAAACTCACTGCCTCTGCAGCATTTGTGTAAGAGGATTCACAGAACCACATTTTAGCTTTTACTAGGAAAATGAAATGAATTCATCCACATGAGTATTTGTGGGGAGGTGAAGGCTGAGCCTGTCCAGCACCAGAGGAGTTCATGTCATCTCCTATTCAAGGCACTAAAAGTCAGCTCCTTCCTCTGAGGAGTCACAATCTCAGCTAGGAAGATCCAAGATGATTCAGGGTTTAGTAATGCATTTGTCAAGTAGATTTGAACAAAAAACCCCAGCATTTTGGGGGAATATTCTAACAACAATTCCCAGTTATTGGAATGGCTGTTCAATAATTGCATTCATTTTAACACAGAGGATCACTCTCCTCTGAAGTTCCTGCTTCCATTTGTTCCTGGATCTGAACTCAGTGGTTCTGACACTCTGGGGAGAGGCAGCTCAAAGGGAACAAAAATGACACTTTTTACAGTAAAAATGTGTCCAGTGAAGTCACCCAGCTCTGCTTGGAATGTCTCACAGATGTAAGGACAAATGTGTAGGAGGGGGAGGAATTCCTAGGGAAGAAGGGAAAGAGAGAAGGCTTGGGCATTCAGGATGAATCTTTGGAAAAGCACCAAGACAGCAAAACCCTTTAGGATTGAAGAATTTAGTCTTAAAAGGAAAAGATGTTCAAGAAAGTATCTGTAACTTGGAACAATAAACTGATGGGGCAATCCAGATTTCAAACGCTGGAAATGATCAGGATGGGTAATCTCTGGTTTTTGTTGGATCCCAGAAATCTGGAGTTTTTGAGCTTTCTGTGCTTTCTGGCTCTGCAGAACACTGCTTTGGACCTGAGGCCTTGGAGAAGGCTTCCAAATTTGAGTGATGGAATTAAAATCACAGGTGTGTAGTTAAAAAAAAAGTGTGTGCTTTCACATGGTGAAGAGCTTTAAATTTGAGGTTTATATAATATAGTAATAGGTACAGGACAAGATGAAGAATTTTAGGTGTCTCTTTCAGTGTTCATCTTCCTTCTTCATGGTTTCAAGGCAGTAATTTCTGATTGGACAGTCAGTGCTGCACTGAGAGTCACAGGAATTTAATTATTGGGTGAAAAGTATAAATAATATAGGTGTTATTTCTCTGTTGGACTGTTTAGCTTTAAGAGACCTTGTAGTTAGCTGGATCTCTCTCCATTTTGCTCACTTCTAGCTGGTAGCCAGAAGTGTTGCTGAACTTTCTGTACTTTTAATAAAATATAATAAACAACCAAGCCCGACCATGAAAAAATCCATTTCCTTTGTGTGTTTTTTAATCCTGGCTCAGAGTGAAAACAGAAGAGACTCCAAACAAACCTAATTAAGTACTAATTAAAACACCACCAGCATTAGAGGTTCTCACATCCATGTCCCTGACATTCCATCTGCCATGAAAACCCAGATATATTTATATTTTATATATATATTTATACTCTATATAAAAATATAAATTAAATCTATATAATATCTACTATATAATATAGAATATACAATATATACTATATGCTATATAATGTATAATACAGTATATATTATATAGTATATAGTATGCATTGTATATTCTATATTCTATAGTCTATATTCTATATTCTATATAATGTATTATATATTATATAATATATAGTATGTAGCATATAGTGTATAGTATATAATATATGATATAGTATACATTGTATATTATGTATTATATAGTATATAATATATAGTATATATTATATATATAAATAAAGAAAAATAAAATATATAGTATAAAATAATACATAAATACATAAAATATTTTTATCTATTTTATCTATTTTATCTATTTTATATATAAAATAGATAAAATAGATAAAATAGATAAAATAGATAAAATATAAAAAGAGCTGCTGCTTCCTCCTGGGCCAGCAGAGAGGTGGAAACCCCTGCATTGCTTGTTCTCCTTCACGCAGCCACAGCCCAGCACAATTTAAAAAATGAAAATCTTACCTTGGACAAAGACATAGATCCTGGCCAGGGGTCCCTGGTGCTCGGGGGTGCTGCTGAGGGCACAGCTGAGGTAGCCAGTGTCGTTGACCATGGCTCTCCTGAGGGTGATCTGGCTGCACCTCAGCCCGAGGACATCACGGCAGGGGCTCTCGTGGAGCCGGGGGTTGTCGTCCCTCAGCTGCCAGCTCACAGATGGGGCTCCCCTGCCAGCACAACACACACAAATCACACAGGGTTCAGTGCTGGGGTGCCGAGGGATGGATTTGATGAGAAAGGTGCACAGATGTGTAACAGACAGGGCTCCCCTGCCAGCATGGCTGGGGTTGCAATGCAGGATGTGACCAAAAGTGAGTATCTGTTAAACCAGGTGACCCTTATATGCAGGGAGATCTCTGCTGTTCATGTTCCAGCTGTTCACCCAGCTGTGGCAGTGATCCTGATCTCTGTGGGGATCTCTGCTGTTCATGTTCCAGCTGTTCACCCAGCTGTGGCAGTGATCCTGATCTCTGTGGGGATCTCTGCTGTTCATGTTCCAGCTGTTCACCCAGCTGTTGCAGTGTTCTTTCTCTTGCCCACAGCCCATCCTCCCTCCAGGAGATCTCTCCTGTTCATGGCCATGCAGTCCCAGGGCAGGGCTGATCAAATTCCATCATCCCATTGGGAGATGCTCCAGCCAGGGCAGGAGCCGAGCATTTCCTACCCAGATCAAAGGGGAGATTTGGAACAGCAGAGCAGCCTTTTCCCACTGGATCCCAGAGGAAAACCAGAGCCTTGCACATCATCCCTGCAGCTTTGGAGGAAAAGTGCACCTTGTGCAGGAGCCCTGCTCCAGCAGAACCACATCTGTCACTGCAGGAGGATGCAGCCACCATGGAATGGGACTGCACCAACCCTGACTGACTGACGGGGGCACCTTGGATTCTCCCTCTGCCCCTGCTCTGGGTTTGTTCTCTGCAATACTGCATTGCTATTGGCATTTTCCTGGCAAAGAACTGTTATTCCTGTTCCCATAGCTTTGCCTGAGAGCCCCTTAATTTCAAGATGATAATAATTTGGAGGAAAGGGGTTTACATTCTCCATTTTATAAAGAGCCTCCTGCCTTTCTTGGCAGACACCTGCCTTTCAAACCAAGACACAGCACAACACACCCTGATCACACAGGGTTCAGCCCTGGGATGGGTAGGGATTTGACAAGAAATTTCACAGATATGTATGCATAACAGACAGGGCTCCTCTACCAGCACAACACACCCAAATCACACAGGGCTCAGTGCTGGGATGGATTTGACAAGAAAGTCTCACAGGTATGTATATAAAACAGAAAGATCTTTGAATGTAGAATCTGAAAAAGGAATAGAAATGAAAACAAGTTTTGATATAAAAGAAAACAATTGCTGAGCCAGTTTTGCTGGATAACTAAGAAAGCAAAGGCTGTGTTAGCTGTGAGTTGGAAAGGGTTTTTATTGCTCAGAGCAAAGGATAAATCCACCTCCAACAGAAAATGTTTTTACCAAGCAAAAAGATTTTACAGGCAAACAAGAAAGCCAATGTTGCAAGTAGAAAAAAGGTCTCAGAATTTTCCTCTGCAAGAAAACTGAAAAACAACTTTTAGCTTAAACTGTAACACATTAACTTTTTGTGATTGGAGAATAGTAACAGGAATATGTAATGTTAGTGGTTATGATAGGCTATAGGGAATAGTAAAGGCATTGATTGGTTGTTATGTATTAAAAGAAAAGTTTATAATGCATTGTAACCAGAACTGGAGTGGCTTCAGACAATCCTACAGCTGAGGTGACAGGGCTGGGCTCTGTCACCCACAAGCCCTGAATTGCTGAATCCTCTGGATACAATAAACAGCATTTTAAACAATAAATAAATTGCTGTATCCTCTGGATACAATAAACAGCATTTTAAACAATAAATAAATTGCTGTATCCTCTGGATACAATAAACAGCATTTTAAAGAGCCAGTATGGGATCCCCCATCCCTTACAGTTCAGGCAAAGCTGAGTTTTCTTTCCAACCAATCATTCCCAGTGCTCCTACCCTCATCATTCCCAAATAAATTGTAAAAGTCGCTGGGTGTTTACACTTCCACCCATCAGAAATTGAGCTGGGTCACCCCACACTGGTCCCCAGCCATTCCTGAAATACTCCATGGGAACTCCAGCAGCGAGCTCCTGGAGAAAAGTTGAATTTCTCTTCTAACACACTGATGCCTCAACACAAGTTTGTTTTTATAATATTGTGTTTTAGCCACTTCAAACATTAGAAAGCATCAGATAAAATTATATGTTTGTGCCAGGCTGAGGGTTTTGCATATTTTAACAGCTAAGTTAATGTATATTTTCCTGCACTGAGGCTGCATGGAGAGAAGAGGATATTTATGGAATTTTGCATCACCTTTCTTGCTTAATCAGCAGTGACTCAGTCTTGATTTTTGTGAAGGGCCTGAAGCTAATCAGGTTACAAATCTGGGAATATCTGCTCAGGACACATTTTTTCCAATTCCTTTTGTGACAGCAGCCAGAATATGAAGGCAGGAGGGCAGAGGATGCTCATTCCCCCCACCTGACCCCTCTGCTGTCAGATCTCCGAGCACAGCTCGTGAAAAATGCAATTCCATGGAGTTCAGCACAAAAAGCAGGGTCTGGGTGTCACCTGCTGCAGGACCCAGAGCTCCCAGCTGCTCTAAATCCCAGCTGGATGTGCTGGAAGCATCAGGTCATGGCAGCAGGAGCTCCTGGAGCCCCCTCCAGGGGCTCTGGGGATGCACCTGAGCTACCACAGGCCCAGGAGATGAAGATGATGGTGGTTTTTGGAGAAAAGAGGTTTTCAGTGTGGGTTGAGGGATCATCTCCTGAGGATTTTCCTGGGGAAGAAGTTGGTGTTGCAGAGCTCTGTGTGTGTTTGCAGAGGAGCCACTCTTCCCAAGGACAGGGGTTTGGCTCTCCATTCCCACCCAGAGAATTCCCACTGCTGTTTGCTGGGCTGAGGAAGGAGGGAGAGCCCCAGGGAGAAATCCAGCCCAGACACTGAGCCAGGGCTGAGGTGGCAATGCCCAAAGTGTCCTGAAATTCCCAAGGATAAATCCAGCCCAGACATTGACCCAGGACTGAGGTGGCATTGACCAAAGTGTCACTGAAATTCCCAAGGATAAATCCAGCCTAGAAACCAACACAAGGCTGAGGTGGCAATGCCAAAATTGTGTAGCTGTGAAATTCTCAGTGAGAAATCCGGCCCAGACATTGACCCAGGGCTGAGGTGGCAATGTCCAAAGTGTCACTGAAATTCCCAGTGAGCCAAGAACCCTGGAGCTCCCCTGGCCTGCAGTAGGTGCAGTCAGAGCACGTCTGCCAGGACATCCAGTGACATTTCCACAAACATCCTCTTGGCCCTGGCTCCTGCCCGTCCCTCTGTCGCCTTCCTGCCCAGGGGCTGACGTGGAGCTGGGCTCTGGAGGTTATTCCCAGCATAGGGCTGAAGGAGAGCACTGGGAAAAGTGGGAATATCCTCCCTGCTGAGCAGCCTCACCCTGGTTCTTGGATGCTCTGGTGGCTTGGACAGCCCCACCCCACGTCAGAGCAGCTTCCCCTTGTCCTTCCGAGCACCCAGAGCTCTGTCCCCACCCTGCCCACGTCACCCGTGACTCCAGCACTGGGATAGCTGGAACAGGGACCAGAGCCACTTCTCATGGCTCACAGCTCCCTGGCCCTGTGTCCCTGTCACCCACAGCCCCTCTGGTGTCCACCCCAGCACTGGCATTTCATATCTGTGCTTCCCTAAACCTTTTCCCCCTCCATCCATCATCCTGGTGGAAGGGGAAGCCTTTGGCTGCTGCTTCGGGATTTTCACACCCTGCCACAGGGAAGTGGCAGCAGCAGCTTCAGCCTCAGTGCCACAAACCAGGAAATCTTGGCCAAGAACCTCCAAAACCCGGAGCTGAAGGGAGGGTGGACATTGCCACAGACTGCTGGGGCTGCTGTCCCTGGAAGCACAAAGAATTCCAGGAGCTGACCCCTGAGTGTGGCAGAGGAGGCAGGGGGGCAGACACCCCCCCAGGGGCTGAGCCAGGGAATCCTGCATTCAGAATTCACTCTTCCCTTCTCTTCCCAGGTTTTGAGTCACCTGAGCCAAGCAGCTGAAGTGCTCCAGGCCCTGGTCCCTTGTCCCACCCCATGCTCACATCCTTTTGTGTTTCTCACGCCTGCCATGGGGATTTCTTGCTTTGCATCCATAAAGCAACGTGGGGCTGAAGTGTTTATAACCCCTTAAATTATTTATTTATTATTCAATAATTTATTTACGAGAAAAGTAGGGTGCTCCTCCAGATTAAAAAAAAGTGGGGGATGGAGAACTGCTGGGAAATGTTGATTTAAATGGCTTGGGGCACCCCAGGGACTTCAAGTCCACGCAGGTTTTATGGAGATCACCACTGAGATGTTAAAGGACTGCTCAGACTTTATAGCCATCATGTTTGCTCTTTGCCAAGCTAAAAATACCACTGGAAGGTTGTTGTGACCTCGTAAGCCACATGGCAAGCTGGAGGGATTTGGAAAAAAAAGCTGCCTTGCACTCCAGAAAACATCCCAAATTTACACAGTGTGAGCCCATTCACCTTACACTATAACAGAGAATTAAATAGTCTGGGACAAAAATCAGAGGGGACGTGTCAGCATAACCTAAAGCTTCAATTCACCTTCCCACTGCTTTTTTTTTACTGTTTTCAGTAACTTCTATAGCAGGAAACCATCCAGGTAGTGGCTCCAGCCAAGAGAACCTTGCAAGAAGGTGTAAAATCCATGTGTGTGTGTGAGAGAGAGAGAGAGGAATTGTGAGAGTTTGTGTTACCTTGAGCCTTTTTTTCCTACAACAGTCTCAGGGAAAAACCTGAGATACAACCTCTGGAAGTAGTGAAGTGTGAAAATCCCACTCAGAACCAGTAACACCTCCACCCATCTCAGGTTTGTGGCACAGCAGAGTGCTCTGGGTTTGCTCCTTCCTAGTGGATCAGCTGTATCCCCATTCCCAGAGCATCACCATCACCAAAATCCTGCAGGTCCTTGCATGGCTGCTGGCACACACTGCCATGATTTACAGCAGCAGCACTTTGGTTTTTCACCAAACCAAAAATTAAATTTGATGTAAAGAACATGTTCTGTTTAAACAGGCTGGGTCTTTGAATGTACCCACAGTGACTTCTGATTATTTTAGTGTTTGTGATGGGTTAGCTGGCAGCTCCTGGTGATAATTTTTGTCTTTTCCTCATGGACAGGGAGCAGGGGAGAGATTTTAGCTGTGAGGAGATAAATCTGCCCCTGTTTCAGAGAGGATTTCCAGCCACATCCTCAAGCACAGCACATCCCATGAGCTCTCCCCTGTGCTGACTCAGGGCTTTGCTTTGGCCCCTGAACAACACAACACAAAGAATTTGGCCAAGCTGACCCCAGACTCTCCTCCCTGCTCTGTCACAGCCCATCCAACTCCCTCCACACAGCCCCAGCTCCCACCAGGACAAAAATCCAGCATCTTTTGGAGCAATCCTTACCAGCATTTTATTTTTAGGGTGTCTCCTGGTGAGATGACCATTTGTTCCCCGGAAATGCTCAGCGTTGGTTTTTTAAGATGCTGTTCCTCAGCAAGACCTGACCCAAAAAAAAAAAAAGAAGAAGAAACCATCATTAGTTTAGAAGGGCTATTCAGTGGCATCAGAGCAGCACAATGCACTCGAGGCAAACTCTTTGTTTTGTAAATAGTTCCTAATTTGGGGGCCCACACAATGCTGTATTTATCCTCAGTAGGGAGATGCCCTCAGTTTGTTTTTGTTTCCTTTATTCCTCTCTTTTCTGACACCTGCGTTTGTGCCAGCAGTGTTTGGAGCCAGCTTTATTACTGAACTATTGCAGATTTAGGAGAACAGATCTGTGTCAAAAGGATTTTGCACACAAAGAAAAGTGGAAGGAGTCAGATCCTTGGGAAATAATTTGATGGGTGAGCTCATACATTACATTTTAATTAATGGGAGAAAACAATAATTCTGGGGAGCAGCTCTGTGATATTAAAGGCAAATTGAAAACTTGGGTTTCCCAAATGACCATTCCCAAATCCTGCACCTGAGCTGAACCCCAGGCTGGGTGGTTGGGGAAATGCTCCCAGGGGAATCTGTGATTTTGTCCCCGTTAATGACAGCAGTGACAAAGGGCTCTCTCATCCTCTCCTGGCGCAGGAAATGTCCCCAGGGACAACCTGAGTGCTCATCTACAATGTTCAGAAAGTGAAACTGAGAAGAACCAGAGGTTGGCCAGGCTTCTTGTTTTGTCCAAATTCAGAGTAACATAATCAAGGAGGGGAGAAGCCAGGCCCTGATAAGGATCTCCACTTCCAAAGCTCTGACATTAAAGCTGTGTTTTCTTTCCCCTCCTGCTCTTCAAATTTCTTTCTTTCTCCTGTGCCTCGAGCTCAGTAAGCCAGAAATCCTCACTGGGCTCCCAGCACGGGCAGTTTTTGCAGCAGACAGGGAGATAAGGTCTCTGGCACAAAGAGAAACCCTGGGCTTTAACTTTTGAACTGCTCGAGGCAGTGATTTTCCTGCCCCCACCTCTCTGCTGCCATCCCAGTACATTGTTCTTTACCTGCCGTGGTTACTGGGCTGCAAAGAGAGAGAAAGGACAGCAAAACACACAATTTATTGTATAGACATTCTGTATTTAAATGATGTTATTTGAAGCTAGGACAGGACAATTGGGAAAAACATCCTTGGGACAGCACCTCAGGATGTGTCCCACGGGACAGACACCAGGGGTTAATGTTGGTGATGAATTCCACTCTGTTTGTCACCGTGTTGTCACCCTGGGAGACTCCTCCCTAACTGAAGCTGCAGTCAGCTTGTCAGCCTGGGAATGGAGCTGAGAGTCAGGAGAAATCCAGGCCTGGAAAGGATTTCCAAGCTGTGATTCCCCAGCTCTCTAAATGTGTGTGTCCACACGTGGGGAGTGACCCACTCCCACCTGGGAGTCTCTGACTTCTTCCAGGAGCTCCTGGAGGAGCCCAGCAGAGCCCAGGTAACCCCATGGCACCACAGAGCCCTTCCAGAGGGGATCCTGCCCAGACACCACCAGGGTGCTGGGATGCCCTTGGAGCCCCTGGCCCTTCCTACAGGCTCTGGCTGAGACTTTGGAGCAGTGCTGGGTCAGACCCAGCCCTGGCACTGCTGCTCCATCCCCAAGGTCCAAGAAGTTGAAGTCTGGCCAAGCCAGACTCACTCCTGTGGCTCTGGGTGACATTATTTAGCATCTCCAAGCTGCCATTCCATGAAATGTTGGGAGAGCAGAGCAGCTGGCAGCTCCAACCCTGCAGTTCCCATTTATTTTCCCATTTATTTTTCCATTTATTTGGGAAGTGCTGCTATTCCTCAACACCCTCAGGATGGCACACACAGGGAGGAACATCACACTGAGCTGAGAACCAACAGAAAAAAAAAGCCCCAAACTCTGCAGGAGGAGACACTGCCAGGCAAACCCATCCTTGCTCTTGGCTCTGAGTCCCCTCTGGTTTCCAGGCAGAGCCAATTCCCAGTGGGAATGGGCTGAGCCTTGGCACAGGCTCTTCCCTGGTGCTGAGGTATTTCACAGCCCCCTCTTTGACTGTGCTGAGCTTTGCAGAAATGCTCCAGGATATGGCCAACAGCTTCAGATTTGTCTGTCAAATGTCACTGATTTGCCAGCTGAGGGGGTTTGGGTCCCTGTAGCTCTCCCAGGATTCTGCTCCCCCCAGGATCTGCTCTGATGCTGTGACCTCAGCCAGGACTTAAAAAATCCTGGGGTTTCAAACAAAATTATTTCTCTCCTCTTGTGCTTTCAGTTGTTCTTGAGGCTTGGGGGGGGTCTTGAACTGGGCTTTTGACTCTGGATTGTGGCTCTCATAACAAGTGTGGAACTGTCAGAGGGTCTGGGGTCAGAGCCTGAGCTCTGTCCTGACTGCAGAGTCCTGGGGCTGTTACAACATTTGACACCCTTCTTGCTAAAAGAAAGAAAAGTATTTCTCAATTATTCTGGTTTTGCTTCTGAGTTACTTCTTGCCCAAAGTTTATTTTGGCTTCGGGAGCTGAAGAACAGAATAAGCAAAGTGGAATTTCAGTGCTTTTCTACCCCAGAGAGGATGGGAGGAGAATTCCAGTGCCACACACACATCTGGTCTCTGCTGGCAGGTGACAGAGGGTTCATACAAACACAGCCTGTGCCCCTTCTGCCACCCCACAGCTCAGGGGGCTGGGGAAAGAACATTTTGAGGCCAAAACAGAGAGAATCGTGGGGGCAAGGTCAGGTGTGCTAGGGCAGGACACCTCATGCCAACCTGGCAGAGTGAGACCTCACAATATTCCTGAGCTCCCATGGTCCCTTTTGAGCCAGACTCGAATTTTTGGAGGCAAAGCTGGGCACAGCCCCACGTTGTGCTGGATGAGGAGAAAGGATCTGCTCCACTCCCATATTTGTTGAATGTATTTGAGCAGGTTCATGCCTTTATGAAGGTGTTTGGATGCTGCAAGGGAGAGCCAGGCACGTTCCTGGCAGTGCAGCCCCTCTTTTCCACAGCCCTGCTCCCCAACCTTTGTCCCCAAACCACAGGACCAGGACCCAGAGCCTGCCCAGGGTGGGGTGGGAGACCCGGTGGGCTGAAGTGCCCAAATTCCAGTGCCCAGACTTAAGAGAATTCACAGAATTCACAGAACATTCTCCTCTCCTCCCTGTTAAACAGTGCTGGTCCTGCTCAGGGCTACAAGGGACACAAAATGAAAAGCAAGCAGAGATCCCCGTGTCACAACCATGGCAAAGCTCCTTGTGAGAGCCACAGGGAAAGTCCTGGGTGCCACAGCTGTCCCTGCCATCCCCTGTGGAGGTGACCCTGCTCCTCCAGCATCCCTCCCCAGGTTCCCTGGCATGGTTTGGGGTGGTGGAACAATCCTGCAGCTCACAGAGGTCTCAGCAGCACATCCCCTGTGTGAGCCACAGGGCAAGGACAGGCTGTCCTGGCATGGGACAGCTCTGCTCATCTTCCTCACACCCTGCTCATCTTCCTCACACCCTGCCCTGCCTTGCTTGGCTCCAGCAAGACAAGAGCAGCACCTCCAGCTAAAAATGCCCCTGGAATGAGCCCAGGTGAGCACAGAGTCTCTGCCCAGAGCCTCTCTCTCCATTTCTGACCCTGGGAATTCAAATTCTCACTCTGGGAATTCATTCCTGTCCCAGGTGAGCACAGAGCCTCTGCCCAGAACTTCCCTGCACCATTTCTGACTCTGGGAGTTTCATTTCTGACCCTGGGAATTCATTCCTGTCCCAGGTGAGGACAGAGCCTCCCTGCACCATTTCTGGCCATTTCTGGCCATTTCTGACCATTTCTGGCCATTTCTGAGTTCATTCCTACCTCCAGTCCCATTTTCACATTCTGCTCTCGGCGGTGAAAACGGCAAACGCAGCACAACCACAAATCCCCGGGAGTGAAATGTGAAAGGTTGGCTGATACATTATCCAGGGGAGAAAAAAATAGATTGGAAACTGCTTTTCCTGGGATAATCTGATTTTGCAGCACGGCCAGCATTAAACACAGGAGGCTCCCCAGGCAGAGGGCAATGGGTGACCTCCCTCACCTCTCTGTCAGATGGTTTCCAGCTCCATCTCACTTGGCACACGGAGATCCCTCCCACGCCCAGCCTGATGCTCCATACTGGGATAAAAAGGGTTTTTAATCTCTGTCCCTTATTGGAACAGCCTTCCCCAGGCATCCTCTGGGTGCTCACACAGGTGGGGTGAGCCTGGCTGTGGCTCAGGGACAGCTCAGCCAAAGGGATCCCTTGTTGGATCCCAGTGTCAGGAAAATGAACCCCCAAACACCAGAGGTTCGTGTCCAAAAAGGAGGCAGAGGAGTTTTTTACTTTATTGAATAAAGGAGAGGCCGTGGGGCTTTCCCCTGGGAGCTCTCAGATTTTTGGGGGACTCCCCTCCCTTTTTATCCCAATTTCCCTCTCTCTTTCCCCATTGCTGAGGGACTGGAGAGGCCCAGACTTCCCAACCCCTGATCCCTGAGATTCCCCTCGAATGTACAACCCTCCCTTGGCATTTTTAATTCTTACAGAATTCATGGATTTTCCCCATTGCTTCTTTCACCTTTCAATATCCAATTTCATTTCTCAGCAAACCTGCAGTTTGTTTGTAAAGGCAAATATCTTTTTTTTATTCCATTTATCAATCAGTGGAATCCTTCCCATTGTTTCTTTGATCTCTCAGTGCTGGTTTTATCTCGTTTGTAAAGACAAATCCATCATTCCTCTCACCAGAAACTGAAGTTTTTTAAGATTTCTGTGCTTTCTGACACTAACCCCCTAAAGAACACTACTTTTAACCTAAGGCCATAGAAAAAAACTTCCAAATTTAAATAATAAAGTTAAAATCACGAGTGTATAGTTAAATAAAAATGCGTGCTTTCACATAATAAAAAGTTTTAAATTTAAAGTTTTTATAATATAATAAATAGAAAACAAAATGAAAAATTTTGAGTGATATCTCTTTCAGTACTCATCTTCCTTCTTCTACATCATTTCAAACAGTAATTTCTAATTAAACAGTCAATACCGCACTAAAAATCACAAAAATTTAATTGTTAAGCTAAAAATAGAAATAATAGAAATATTATTGCTTCATTAAACGATTTAATTTAAAAAAAACCCTTATAACTAACCAGTGAGAGGTGACCACCAGTGCCTGGGCTGCTGCAGAGGCTGAGCTGTGCCCTCCCCTCCTCCCAGGAAAACCTCCCAACAATTCTGTCCCTGCAGCAGAAATGACACCCAGGAAATGACAATGTTGTCCCCTGCACCTGCACACCTCAAAATGAGCAGCTGCCCCCCCTTTCAAAGGGTGTTTTCCTGCTTCCACCCCCAGGGAAATCTATTTTTGCAGGAGTTGGAGAGCTCAGGGATTCACTGAAAAGCCACGTGTGTTTAAAGCAATGGCCTGTAATCATCTCAGGATTTATTTCAAGGTTACCCCCATGAAAAGAGAAGGCACCACAGCACTGCCAGCATTATTGGATCACAAGCCTTGCAATATTTGGTGTTTTTATTAAGTCTTCAGCTCCTGCAGTCAGCTTTCACTTCTTACACTCAGGTGATTTTCTCTTCTTTTTAAAGGTTTAAAAGGACAGCAGCAAATAACCAAAGAGACCCATCTCCACCCCTCTTTTTGTTGTGAGTTTGGACACAGGAATTTTGATTCTCCCAGACATTAATGAAATGTTTTGTGCTCTCCATGCACAATGCAAGACCTTCTACATGAAATGTTATTGCTGCCATCGACTTTCCCAGCAGAGGGGAAGGGAGGCTCTTGTGGGGAAGGTCTTGGCTCTAAGTCAGAGAAAAAAAACCTCTCAATTTTCTGTCTTTTCTGCTGGCTGGTGAGTTTTGTATCCAGGCACTGATGGGAAGTGAGTCAGAACAGAGAGAGCAAAGCCCCCAGGAGGGGCTGCAGGTGGGGAATGTGTGGGTCAGAATTTCTTGGGGAAAACTTCCCCTCCAGACCTGATGTGGTTTGAGTGCCTCTCTCCCATTTCCTGTGCTCAGGGAGCTGCTTTGGGTCAGGATTTTTTTTTTGCTCTCCCAATTCTCCACGTGTCTATTGAGGACAATAATTTGTCTGTGAAGATTTAAACCCTTCATCCTTTCCTGTGCATCTCCACTGTGCTAAACCACTTTTGCTAGAGGAGGAGGTGAGAAGGGGCTCAGTCTCTCACAACCCCTGGCCAGGACTCTCCCCGTGCCTGCTAGTCCAGCTGAACTATTTTTAAGGTTCATCAGCTTTTAAGGATTTTCTATTTCCTTTGTTTATTTGAGGGGAATGGTTACTAGAAGCCTCTCTTCCTGTGGTTCTCCACCTCAAAAATAACCAGGAATCCCCCAGGGTGGCTCTGCTGTGGGTGGGCACAGAGCTGAGAACCTCCAGGCCAGAGCTTCCCTTCCTACAGAAGCTGAAGAAATTCATCCAAAACTAAATTAGCAACCACAAACTCATCAGGAAAGATTCCTCCAGGATATTCAAATGCAAGTGTTAACCCAAAAGTACCTCTGGCAAAGGGACAGGATTCCTGTTTCCATTGCTTTTCCCAGCCAGGGAAGGCAGGATTTGCTGAGCTGAGTCATGAGAGATGGGAGCAGCTCCCACCCATTCCTCTCTGCAAATGGAAGCTGTGTGTGGCTCAGCCAGAGGCAGCACTTGGGGTGTAAATGACCCAAAGTGATAACAACCAAAAAAATAAATTAAATCATTAGTCTGGAGGAGACATCAACAACAGCGCAGTGAAAACAACTGCTAAGTGGAGAAAGTGTTTGGAGATAAGATAAGGTTTGGCCCAGCTTTTGGGATTTGTTCCTGCAAGGCTTTTCCTCAGCCACAGATGCATCAGCATTTCCTGCTGGGGTGGCACAGGGTCACCCTGCCTTCCTCCTGCAATCAGCAAAACCCTTCAGCAAGGCCACTGATAGCTCTGGGTGCTGACACACGAACCCTGCCAGCTTTGCAATCCAAACTTCACCTTTGGGGTTCACCTGCTCCAAGGCAGCCCCTGCAGTGGCAATGCCACTGTCACACCTGTCTGGATCACTGCATCAGCTGCAGATTTACGGGAAGGGGGTCACAAAAAGCAGCTCCAGGTCAAAACTGTTGGGTCCTGGGCAGCAGCAGCTCATTAATCAGGGCCATTGTTTTCCCTCTGACAGCACAGAGAGTCCCAGGCAGTGCCAGGGATGTCACCAGCCCGTGCTGCTGCTGAGCTGGTGAGAGGGGACACGGCCTTGCTTTGGGGCTGGCTGATAAGGCAGGAACTCAGATCCACGTGGAAAATGAACATGTAATCTGGGAAAGGAGGTGGCAACATCTGCGTTCATCTGCCAGGCACTCAAGCACAATTTGAAGTATTTAGGAAATGTGGTAATCTCGTGTTGAGGGAAAAAAGGCTGGGAATGTTGTCATTTCTTGATCCAAATTATGGCAATTCCTCTGGGAAAGAGAAGACCTGGCACATCTCCACGATTAGGAAATATGCAGACCCAGTGGGAACAAGATGAACAAAAAAGGAGCCCTGAAGACTCTAGGGGAAAAAAAAAAAAAAAATCCAAAAATGTGAGGTATGAAGCTGTCTTTGCCTCTCCCCCCAGCGTGGTCTCCTGAGAAAAGCTGGAGGGCTGCAGATCCGAGTGTTTGCAATGATTCCCAGACAGGATGACTTCATCAGCACTCCACACACAGCTCCCCTTCCTCCTCCTCCTCCTCCTCCTCCTCACTGCCATCCCCAGGACAGGGCACATTCCTCAGGCAAGGATGGCACTCGGGAGGGCTCAGGGCACCCATCCTGGGGAGCAGCTCTCTGTGCCCCCTCTGCCCACCCTGTGCCCCCCTGCACTCCAGAGCTTTTCCAGCTTTTCTCTGCAAGTCAACCTAGCAGGGATTTCTTCCCTCTCTCCAGAGCACTGGGTAGGAAAAGGGAAGGTGGAGGGGCTCAGAAGGGGGAGTGGAGGGACAGCACCCAGGGAATGGCTGGAGCTGGGCCAGGGCAGGGTCAGGTTGGATTTTGGGAAAAATTCTTCCCCCAGAGGGTTTGGGCACTGCCCAGGGAATGGGCACGGCCCCACAGAGCTCCAGGAGAGTCTGGACAGGCTGGGATTGTTGGGGGGTCTGTGCAGGGCCAGGGGTGGGACTGGGTGATCCTGGTGGGTCCCTTCCACCTCAGGATATTCTGGGATCTATCTCTGCCTCCTCTGGGCTCTTCCCAGCTCCCCTGTGCCAACTCAGAATTGTCCCCCCGGGTGAACTCCTGGTGGTTTATGTGAGTATGGATGGATAGAGATGGAGATTTTTAGAGCTTGTCAGCCATAAAAATAAAATAAAATAAAAATAAAAACAGCCCAAGTGCTCCTCACAGCCACAGACACCAAACCAGGACCAAATTGTGCTTCCAGCTTCTCCAAACCCTGCACTGAGCTGCCTTTAATCCCTCTCTGCAGGTAATTCGAATGTGGGGAGCACAAAGCTGTGGATGCTAAGGGTGGAAGGCTTTAAAACACTTTTCGTTTAATCACTTCATTATTGTGAGGAGTCTCATCAGATGTGCTCGTTTATCACGGGGGACAGGTGAGGCTGAGCAGTCAGCAGCAGGAATTCAGGGGTTCCACGTGTGCAGCACTAAACACAGCTCACCCACACATCACTGCCATTGCATTTGGCACCTCTGGAAATTTCTCTCCAACTTATTTGTTGTGTGCAGCTGCAAGCAATGAAAGCACTTGTTGGGCTGAGTCAGTTCCAAGAGCTGTTCCTCAACACAGAGAGGATCAGTCACTCCTGAAATCCATCCTGACATGAGCCAGGTCCTCCCATGCAAAAACAAGCAGTGAATCTCTATCGATTCACCAGTGATTTCCCTCCTGTCCACACTTTTACTCTTCACACTGGGCTTTTAAACCTGGATTAAAGGCCTTGCCTGCACTTTGGTAAGATGCCTACACTCCAGGGTGGATGTTTTGTTGAGGAGAATGGACTTCTTTAAAGCTAGAGCAGTAGTAGAGAAGTTTTTCAACAGGTTTTCTCTACATTTTGATACCTTCTTCATAATTTCCTTTTCAAGAAATCAGATTTAAGAAAAAACAACCCTTTCTTTTTCTGCGTGGCTATAAGTCAATATTAATTTTTTTCATTTTTTATCACATCACCGTCCAGGTATTGGCAGACTGGAAATGTCTGTGGTGGTTCCTTTGCTGTGGTGGCACTTCCCAAAGAAGGGACAAGGTGCACCAGCAGTGGCTCAGGCAGGACACAGAGAGGTTTGAGACAGGTTTTATCTCTCTGGAGATAAGAAACTGCCTTTTTTCAGTGTTTAGGGGCAATGAAATAACCCAGGGAGGCATCAGCTCCGAACTGAGGCCAGCAGAGGTCAGGATTGAAACTGGCACCAGGAAACATCAAGGAGGGATTTCCCTGAGGTTTCCATGCAAGCTGCTGTCAGTGGGGAACTGCAAATTTTTGCCAGAGTTCAATACAACAGTTGGTTTCACACGTGTGGAAAATCTGACATCTGACCTAGTCCCTGACATCTTTAATCAGGAAACAACTTCCAACAGTGATTTAGGGCAGCCAGACTCAGTTTAGAAGCACAGCTTTGGGGCTTGAAAAGTAACACTCCTATAAATTCACAGCAAACAGATGCAAATGAACTTTTCCCAGCTTGAAGAGGTTGGTAAATGAAGTTTCACTGGGCCACAGCACACACAGTAAAGCACTGGCCAGCATGAACTCCTAATGAAGTCCCACTTGAGGGGTGCTAACTTGGAACTTCACCTGGCCTGGCTATTTCAGTTCTTAGGACATTCATTTCCAGAGTAATTTTCCATGTAGCATGAGGCAATAGCAGCAAGTGAAAAGCATTTCTAAATACCCACTCAACTGAATCATTGTCCTGTGTGTCAGCTTCTCCTTTGATAATAAAATATGATGGTAATTCATCCTAAGACCAAGGCTTTGGAAAACTGTAACATGGATGCCCTGGAGAGACATTAAAATGGCAAGAGAAGAAGAGAGAGAAATTATAAAATCCCTGACACTGTGGTTTAGCAAAATGTGTGTTTCTTTGAAAGCATTTTTGGAGTCTTTTTTTTGCCAGCACTCAGCCTCTGCCTGGATGTATCAGATCAGGAGGATGCTCACTCGTGTCCATCCTCCACCATCTGCAGAATAAATCCCAAATTTTCCTCTTGTTCCATCATCCACTTGCACATGAGAGTGCTGGAAACCCCTGTAACTACCTGTCCCTTATCCTCAAACCCTGTACAGAATGAGCTGTGTAAGATGGGAATTATCAGGATTGGATCATAAGTGAAGAAGGCCTTTAGGTGCTACAATAATAAAACTGTTGGAAATGGGAGTGGTTATCAGGGGAGGTTGGAATCGTGGCAGGTCTGATACCAAGGGCAATCATTTATCATTTATCTGCTCTGGGGAGAGGACAGAAAACCTTCCCGAGGCTGTTCCATCAGCCTGTGTCATTCAGCTCCCAAAGGAAGCAGGGATGCCAGCCCTGTCTTCAGGAATATTTAGGATTAGAGGAGATGAAGTGCTGGCAGATGTCCTTCAGAAAACATTTGCTGGTGCTCCACATGGAAGAATCTCTGAGACTCCAGCTGCACATTTGGGAATTAGCTGATGTCCTGCCTTGAGCTACAGGAGCCTGCCCTTTGCAAACTTCTTTGGTGTTCCTTCAAAGGCAGCGTGGATATCCCAGCCTTGGGCTCTGAATGTCCCCAAACCAGACCTCAGAGAGGACTGGGGATGATTTCCAAGAAAGGAAGAGCTGGCAGAGGAATTTGGGTGAGGTTCTGCTGAATGACAAGAGGGTGGATTGCAAACCTCTGACCGTGCTCCAGGGCTAAATCCAACTTGCCATCAAGGAAGAACAGTGGCCAGGTGTCTGAGGTTGCAATACAGGATGTGATCAAAAGTGTGGATTCTGTCACCAGCTGTTAACCCAGCTGTGGCAGTGATCCTGATCTCTGTGGGGATCTCTGCTGTTCATGTTCCAGCTGTTCACCCAGCTGTTGCAGTGATCCTGATCTCTGTGGGGATCTCTGCTGTTCATGTTCCAGCTGTTAACCCAGCTGTGGCAGTGATCCTGATCTCTGTGGGGATCTCTGCTGTTCATGTTCCAGCTGTTCACCCAGCTGTTGCAGTGTTCTTTCTCTTGCCCACAGCCCATCCTCCCTCCAGGAGATCTCTCCTGTTCATGGCCATGCAGTCCCAGGGCAGGGCTGATCAAATTCCATCATCCCATTGGGAGATGCTCCAGCCAGGGCAGGAGCCGAGCATTTCCTACCCAGATCAAAGGGGAGATTTGGAACAGCAGAGCAGCCTTTTCCCACTGCATCCCAGAGGAAAACCAGAGCCTTGCACATCATCCCTGCAGCTTTGGAGGAAAAGTGCACCTTGTGCAGGAGCCCTGCTCCAGCAGAACCACATCTGTCACTGCAGGAGGATGCAGCCACCATGGAATGGGACTGCACCAACCCTGACTGACTGACGGGGGCACCTTGGATTCTCACTCTGCCCCTGCTCTGGGTTTGTTCTCTGCAATACTGCATTGCTATTGGAATTGTCCTGGCAAAGAACTGTTATTCCTGTTCCCACAGCTTTGTCTGAGAGCCCCTTAATTTCAAAATGATAATAATTTGGAGGGAGGGGGTTTGCATTCTCCATTTTAAAGAGAGGCTCCTGCCTTTCTTAACAAACACCTGTCTTTCAAACCAAGACACCAGGGAACTCCAAATAATGATGGGAAAGCTGCTCAGAGAGACCCCAGCTTTCCTCAGGCCACATTCCCCGAGGTTTCCTGCTTGGTGTGAGTCCAGCAGTGATCTCTGCTCCCTGCAGATGCTGCTGTGTCCCATAGGCAGCACCACACAAACTGGTGGAAAATGGGCAATCCTCATTCTCAGGCCTTTATTCCTCCTCTCCATCTCTTTCCTCATCCCCAGCCCTCTTTGCTAAGAAAAAAACCACGAGCCTGCACGGAAAGGCTTCTTTGTAAAGAACATCTGTGTCCTCCTGTGTGATGAATCACTGACCTGCAGAAGGAGCAGGCCAAGGGAAGGCCACGAGAGGGATGGAGCTGAAATGAGAGCAGGGAAGGTGGATGGGCAGGGTGAAGCAGAACAAAAGCCCACCCCTGTTAGCATTGTTGGACCATTTTTCCTCGAGCTATAAATCCAGAAGCAAATGAGGCAGAGCCTCCTGAGGTCGAGTCAATGGATGTGCCACACTAAACAGAGATGGATTTGAACAAATACAGGGGTTGGACGTGTCAGGAACATGTGAATGCTCAGTGTCAGTAAATCTGGGTAATGACTTTGTTTTCTCAGTTTCTGAGCTCTCCCCATTAAGGAGCAATGGGCTGAAGCTGACTTTGGACTTGATGCTGGAATCTGTTTTCGATCAGCTCCGTGTTCCACTTCTGTCTGCTTTGTGTGCCTGTCTCAGGAGGTTTTTCCCTTTTTTTCTGGTTTGTTTTGAAGGATAGCAGGTTGCTATTTTGGGAGACGAGATAAAAGCTGTTTGCTGAGATGGGGAGAGGGAACCCAACCATCTCCTAAAACCCGAGCCCAGTTTCACTCACATTTCCACAGCCCCGAGCGAGGTTTTGTTACCCTGCAGCCTCCCTGGGCACCTCGGCCTAACTAAGTCTGGTTTCCTCACTGCTTTGCATTAAGCTGGAAAGTACCAATCAGGCCCAGGGAATCGGCTGCAAATCATTTGGTGAAATCCTCCTTAATGACAAACTCCATCAGGGCCGTGGAGCAGGGCTTCAATCACTTCCTCAGCCTCCACCACACTCCTACCCTGACGTGACCCCAACTTCTCCCCTGTTTGTGAGGCTTCTCCACAGCTGTGACATAATGTTTTTGATGGCAGGCTTTGGAGGAATTCTGCTCGTGGCAAAGCAGGAATCTGCTTCGAATTAGCACTGCACATATTTATCAAGTCTGCATAGCATGGCTGCCTGTTGACAAAAAAAAAAAAAAAATAAAAAAAAATCCCTTCTCCTGTCCCCTGCAGGTTCCCAGATGAGCTCACTTGACCCTCAAAGCTTTGGAGCTAAAAGCAATTTTTGGTGTCTGGGAGCAGCCCAGAGAAGGGGCAGCAGGTGGGTGATAATCCAGGTGTGATGCCCAGAGCCAGGCTGTGTTTTTAGTGCCTTTTGGGGTGGATTTTGGGATGTCCAGACCCTTCCAGGGCTCTTCTGCCGTGCCTGCAGCCATTCCCTCTCTAACAGGTTACTTGAGTTGCATCACACCGATTCCTCACCTGGAAAAACTGTGGCTCAGGGAAGGGGGTTGCACAGTGACCTGGGAACAGCAGATTTGCTTTGTGGGATGCTGATTTTAAAGGTGTTTTAGTGCAGCTGCTTCCAAGAAAAGCAAACATTGCCAGGTACCGGGAGCAGCCCCGGGTCACATTAAAGCCACCTACGCTGCTCGGCCAAAGCTGGGCAGGAAATTCTTCTCTCTCCATGTCTAAATATTTAAGCCTTATTTATTTATTTTAATTCCTCTTGTGCATAGAGATAGAAAAAAAAAAAAAACCAACAAAAAAAACCCCCACAAATCCTTCAAAGGTTTTTCTTATTATGGAAAGCAGCAACAGAAAAAGACTCGTCTAAAAATAGTCGGATATTTAGGGCAGCCCCCGGTAGTGGGAGACAGATCCAGAGCCTTGATTCCACCAAGGGACGTGGTGTGTCCAGCATCTCCACTTCCAGCACAACAGCAAGGTCATGGCATGGCTGGGATGTGACCAAACTGCTTCTCATCCAGCCACTTTCCCTGCAGGATTTTGCCACAGCATCATTTTCTAATGAAAACCTTTTTTTTCCCCCCTTATAGAACCCCAAACTGTATTTTTTGTTTTTGATTTCAGAGCAGAAAGAACCATGTCACTGTTTGCTTTTCCTAAAAATCTCGCCTCTTCATCCCCAAAGTTTCTTGCACTTTCTATAGATAGACAAAATGTGCAGTTGCCCTTTGAACAGTAAAATTAATTTGGGTGCTGGGTAGTTTATAAAATTAACAAATATGACTCTAAAATAATTAAATGAGGAGGGTTTGGAGCTCTCTCCTGACTTTCTCTTGCAGAAGATTCAAAGCCTTGGAAAGGACTACAGAACTTTATGAAAATGTCTAAGAAAGAAGAGAATGATGAAAGTTCAGTGAGCACTGAATGAAAGTAAAATGAAAACTGGATGTCACCAAGAAAGAAAAATGTCACCAAGAAAGAAAAATGTCACTGTTTGAATTCAGGAGGAGAAAAGCATCAAGGTGGGAGATGAAAGAATAATGCAAATCCATGCAGGCAATTAAATTAAAAAGGTTCCTTCCATCCTGATTCTACACACACAGCCTTGATTTGCTGCACTAAGAATTCAGAGAAGTAATCCCAGAAATGAAATCCAGATCTGAGACCCTGCAGAATAAACAAACAGCTTATCAAGGTAGAGCCAGCATTTGCTGGGGTCCCTCTTTCAGAGCTCTGCTCCCTCTTTTCTTGATTAATCACTGAAACTTCAGGTTCTGCACATGAATTTTGGCCTGGCAGAGTTGAACTGTGGCTCTGGGGGATTTCTGCTTGTGCAGGTTCCTGGTGCCCTTTTCTGAGCAGGGCAGGAGGAGGGGGAACCCACTGCAGGCAGGCAGAATTGCTAGAAAAGCACAAAAAAACGGCTTTGAATTTTCCCTGGATGTGCCAGGAGGTTCCAGAGGTGCCTGGATCTGCTTGGCCAAGCCAAGCCAAGCCAAGAGCAGTCACTGGCACAGCCAACAACAAGCAACAAACACTTGGAGTCAAAGGAACACTCCTGGCTCCCAGCTGGAGAGGGAGGCTCAGCATTTTGTTGCACTCTTAAGCTATCAAAATGTTTATATCAATTGAAAACAGGCTCTTGGGGGAGAATTTAAAAAAAAAACAAAACAGGGGTGGATTTTCAGGCCCAGACCTCAGCTGCCAAATTGTAAAAGCCTTGGCTGGAAGGTCTCAGGGTAGGAAGGAGTGTGCAGCATTAACTGCATAGCAGTGGCTCAAACAGGAGCCATCGGAATAAAAAGAGCTTTTAGGAAAATTGTGAGGCATTTCTGCTGGGCTCCAGAGCAAGGTCAGAGCATGGAAGCAGCTTTGGGAGGAGGAAAACGCTGCTGGAGAGTAAAAGGAGCTGCAGATCAAACCCCAAATCCTGCAAAGCTCGTTCACAGGAGCTGCTGTGCTGATGGCAACATCTGTGCAGTGGAAGAGTTCTCTGAGGGCAGCAGCAGCAGGAGATCCTGACAGGGACAATGGCTCTGAAATTAAGGGAAGTTTCCCTTTCAATGGCACTGAAACTGGGGGACATTTTCCCCTGCACTGGCACTGAAATTAAGGGAAGTTTCTCTCACAATGGCAATGAAATTAAGAAAAGTTTCCCCTTCAATGGCACTGAAATTGGGGGACAGATCCCCTTCAATGGCACTGAAGTTAAGGAAAGTTTCCCCCTCAATGGCACTGAAATTAAGGGACAGTTTGATCTGTGGTGGCACTGAAATTAAGGGATGTTTCCCCCAAAATGACACTGAAATTAAAGAACAATTTCCCCTGTGCTGAAACAGAAACTCTCCCATCACCACGGCAGGAAGGACAGCAGATCACTTTTTGTATTCTTAATTAATTTGAGTTATTTTAAAACAATGAGCCCCTAACCTAAGTATTAGACCTGTTTAGCTTTTACTAAACCTTTCCAAAAGGGGTTTTGTTTGGTCATTTTTCAGTGTTGTTTGTTTGGTTTTTGGCCATGAAAATACAGTTTATCTGATGAGATTGAATGGATTGTACCAGGATATCAGAAAAGCAGGAATTCCTAATTCCTGATGTGTGAGTGCCCCACATCCCCGTGGCAGAAGTGCCAATATTTGGCTGTAATTCCAGCCTGATTCCCATCATTTTAATTCCTGGGCAAGGAGAGATTTTTCCCTGCTCCCCCCAAAAATCCACAGCAGCAACAAGCCTGAGTTAACAATGCTGAGCATGTTTACTGTTTGGAAATGAGTAATTCTCGGCATGATTCATCTCTCCTTGTCTTTGTTGTTCCTCACAGCAGCCATAGAGGAATTTTAGCTGTGGTATTTTATTCCTGCAGACAACAGGGCAACTTTCTCTTTTCCCCTGTTTCCAGAAAAATGTGGGTGGTTGGTAAGGAGGCACTGAGAAAGAAGGAAAAAATGTCAGTTTTTCCTTGGAATTCTCCATTCTGAACTTGATTGGAGCCCTCCTTGTGCTCTGTAGGGATTTCAAGCCCCTTGACACAACCTCCAAATCCAATGAGGTGCAGTGGGGGCTGAGCACAGCCAGGATTTCAACCTCCCCAGCCCTTCCCTGGTGCTTTATTCACCACTGGAACCAGATCCTTCACAGCACATCCAAATGGATCCTGAGCTGGAAGCTGCAGCTCAACCTCATGGACATTCCCATTTTCCAAGTGGGAATTTCCATTTTGATCCCATGCCTCCCTACACTGACACCAGATCCCATTGTGGTTTAAAGGGAAAATAATTCAGATATCTACACTCAGGCAATGAAAAGCTCCTGTAGGAACCTTGCAAACTCCTGTAAAATTCGAATTAATCTGTTCCACTGCAGATTCCCTGAATGAAAGTTTGTTGTTGAAGAGCTGAATCGTGAGGATTGGGAGAGCTGAAATCTTTCCCTTTGCCATGAAGCCTGGCTGTGCCTGGGAGGTTTGGGATCTGCTGAGCCTCCAGGACAGCCACAGGAACAGGGAGGAAAGGAAATCCAAATATAAAATCAGCTGGATGTTCTTGTCTCCTTCATCAAGAGACTTTTGTTCCTCTCCCTCTGTCTTCTCCCAGCTCAGGGCACTTTGGTGCATTAAACCCAAGCTTTAATCCAAAGTTGAATTTTATTGATTTAAAATGAGAACAGGATAAAATCTGCAGCTTCAGCCCTTCTGTTGTGTTAGAAACATTCAGCTCAGGACAGAAAGGTGCTTTCAGTTACAAAACTGCCTGGTTCTTGTTCCCAATCCCAGTGAGGCTCCTCCAGGAGCTCAGAGTTTTGGGATCCCACCCTCTCTGACCCCACTCCAGCCCAGTGTCCCTCCTCTGGCTTTCAGAGAAGGCAGGAAGGATCCAGAGTCACCCCCCAAAAAACCCATTTCCCCATCAATCCCACCTATCTTGCAGATCCAGGGTGTTATAAATACATATTATGGTATTTTTGCAGATATTAAAGTAAATACTACTATGTGTGGTGTTGAAATAGTTTTTAAGATATCGTTTTAAGAATAACATAGGCTAATAAAGTGTCTTTATAATAAGGAAACTGACTGCTTGATTAAATAGCACCCAGTAAAAACTACTGATACACCAGTTACCAGCACTGACCATCTGCAAAAATTAAAGACCACAGCCCAAATTAAAACTAATTAAAAAAAAATTAAAAGCACAACCAAAAAACATACAGAGTCTAAAAAGACAGACTCAAAAAGTACCCATATAAAACAATTCCTAAACTATAAAAAGTAGTTTATAAAAAAGTTTGAAAATGTCTGACAAGTCTATAAATACACAAGCTAATAAATTTAATTCCAAAACAACAAGTGTGCTCTTAACATCCACCCATTATAACCTTTTACTTTATTATTTGTCACTTATTATCTTTTATTAAACCTTTTAAAATCCACCAAAAAAACCCCCTTGTTTTTCACAAGGGGGATGCATGCAGGGCGCTGAGATTTGGGGCTGCTCCTTGGAGTTAAATCTATTTTGTTGTGCCTTGAGCTGTTCCATCAGCTGGCAGCACCTCCAACCCCTGGGAAGTTTTTTTGGGGGTAAATTTTGGAGCAGGTGAGTTCCTCCCCCCCAGCCATTGCCAGGGATTCTTTGTGCACCTTTTTCTTCTCCTAAAATGCTTTCATCTCCCCTGGTTTTAAAGAAACCAGGGCTGGCCCCACCCTGCTGTACAACTGCAGGGCTATTTACCACTTGGAGAGGAAATCCCATGTCACAACCCCTTGGAGCACAAGGAATAATGTCCGGAATTCCTTTATCTGGGAGCAGACCTGCCTCACAGGCTCTTTCCTGTCACTTAAGTGTACACAAATATATTCTTTTCTTTTGTCGAGGCAAAGGGCCCAGATTTTAATGATGGTTTATTAAAAAAAAAAAAAAAAAAAAAGAAAAAAAAGAAAAGGCTTTGGCAAGACTCAAGAACAAACGTTCTCTGACTTTGGGACCTTTTGTTCTTCAAGGTGAAAAGTGACTATAAAGAATAAGGAAAATTGAGTCACTGGTCCTTGCCCTCCATAGTAAATTTGACCTCCACTGTTTTTACAGTGCCTAAAATTGGTGTCCTGGGTTAATCAGGGAAGTTCATGTGATAAGCTCTGCAAGATGATTTTTTTTTTTTTTTTAAGTGATCAAAACGACCCTTTGGGCAGTTTTTGTACCCTCAGCTCCAAGGTTCTGTCCATGCCTCGGTGCCAAATTCTGCTCAGCTAAAGGTTGTGCTTATCCATTAGCAGAGGGATGGAGGGAGAGGTGCTGCTGGACACAGATCCAGCCATTCCCTGCACACAGATCCAGAAATTCTTGCACACAGATCCAGAAATTTCTGCACATGGATCCAGCCATTCCCTGCACACAGATCGAGAAATTCCTGCACATGGATCCAGTCATTCCCTGCTCCTGGATTCAGCAATTCCCTGTACATGAATCCAGAGGAGGGGATGGAGTGGGATGCAGTTTGTGCTGAAATGTGTCCCTGCACATGGATCCAGAAATTCCTGCACATGGCTCCAGCCATTCCCTGTACACAGATCCAGGAATTCTCTGCACACTGATCCAGCCATTCCCTGCTCCTGCCAGGCTCACACTTTGGAAAAAAAGGGTCAGAGACTCCCAGGAACACCTGAGCCATCCCCAGGCAGTGCTGGGGCCATCCCCTCCTTCCACAGAGCAAAGCAGGGACCACCAGCTCCAGGCCAGAGGGGAGGGAAATCTCCAGCAGGAAACCCCTGGGAATGAGGAAATTTCAACAGAAATATTGGCACCAGAGCTCTGAGGGAGGTGGGGGAAGCAGACAGGGGGAGGAATCTTTCCAGGAAAAGAACATTTGCATCAGACACTTCCAGAAATAAAATATCAGAGAAATGTTCTGAATTTTCTTTTTTTTATTTAAATCCTTCTCAAAAAAAAAAAGTGGTGATCCTTCAGTTTGGAGCCCCCTCATGCCAAAAGGAGTGCAAGGGAGCACAGAGCAGCCCCAGGTGATGCCTGGCACCCTCCTGGCACTGCCAGGAAGCTGCAGCCTTGGTGCAGGACAAATAAGCCAGCAGCTGGAGTTTGCTGGCTCTTTATTTTTATTCCTGCAGCACACAGGCAGTGCCAGATGTGCTGTCCCTGATTCCTGTACCTTGTGTTTGGTGTCTCCCATCAGAACCAACCTTGGGCTGCATCCAACAGCTGAACTGTTTTTAGCAGAGATAAATATTTGGGCAATTCTGTGACTGGCAAGAACCTGTCCCTGCCTTTGCATCCTTCACAGCTGAAGGGCAGGCAGCAGCTCTGAGCAGGGCACAGATGTTTTCTGCACAGGAGAAATGTCCTGTGCACTCAGAAAATTGATCTGTGCAGCCATTGATAGAATTGGAATTGCTTCATCTCCTACCAAGCAATTTCTCTCACCGAAAGGGGAACCCCAAAAACGAGTGTTCACTGCAATATGCCATCCTGGCCTTTCAATCAAGATGAAAATACACAGGAAAAGCAAAATTCCTGGGCATTATCAGCTCCCGTGGTTGATAATGCCACTGCAACAAATCCTCCAAGGAGGGGGATTTTGGCAAGAGGGGAACATTAAAACAAATCCTCCAAGGAGGGGGATTTTGGCAAGAGGGGACCTTGCAGGGGCTGAGAGCTGAGTGCTCACCCAGGGATGAGCACAGCAGTGAATTTCAGCTGCTCTTACCCTGCGCTCTCAGTGCCTGTCCCCAGGGCACAGCAGGCAGAGAGCAAACCCTGCCACCCACCCTGGCTGCAGGGACATAAATCCCAGCTCTCCCAGCCTCCTGGCAGCTCTGCAGATCTGTGGATATTTGTGGATATCTGTGGAAATGCTGCTTTTGGAGGTCTGGGTGGTGTAAGTTTGGATTTTCCTTTGCCCTCTGTGCTGTGGTGCACGGAGCAGAAAGGATCCGTGGTGGTGATGCCTTGTCAAGCCTCTAAAAGGAGGAAATGATGCCTTGGGTTTGAGTTTTTGTGTTTTTCAGAATCTCTGCTGCTCAGTGTGTAACTCTGAAACTTCATGTTAGGTGTGAGTAATTCTCTTCACAGGGTAGTGACAAAACAATTCATTTCTAGCTGGAGAATCAAGGACAACTGGCACCCAAAAATCAGAAACAACAGCGAGGGAAAGGGGGCTGAGACTTCATAGCCTGGGGCTGTGGGTGGATCATTGACCCCAACGTGTAAATGAACCAAAACCTGTAAAAGTGTAAAACTCGTGACCAGGATCCATCTGGGATTTGATTTGGGTGCAGCCCCAGCCGGGTTCTTGCACTGCCCAAAGTGAATCCTTTCAATAAATACTGATTTTATCCCTTTCAATAAATACCTATTTAATCCCTTTCAATAAATACTGATTTTATCCCTTTCAATAAATTCCTATTTTATTCCCTTTGCTCTGTCTAGTCTCTGTTCCAGGTCAGCCTTTCCAGGCATGGAGAGGCCACATCCATGGGATGTTCCTTGCTTTTCGACAAGCTCACTCATTTCTTTTTGCACTTCCTGAGTGCCCCACAGTCCCTGAACAAACCCAGGAGGTCCCTGGGAATCTCCCCAGTCCCTGGTTTTCTGTCCTGCCCACATGGACAAGGGAGGATGGGCTGGCTCAGAAATCCTGAGGGAAACCAACCTGTGAGAACCCAATTCATGCAAATGAAGCTGAATTTATCCCCTCCATTTCCCTGCTCTGTCACTTTGCAGTTGGTGGCAGTGATTTAAGGCCACTTCACTCAGGACTTGGGCTTTTTTTTCCCCCCCATTTTTATTTGCTTTATCGGTTTTCCAGTCTGCTGCAAGGAGGAGATGAAGCCATGTGTGACAAACCATACAGGCTGATGTTTGCTGGGATGGATCACAGATTTTCCTGCCCTGTGTCCCAGGGGCCCCAGCAGGGACAATGACACCCCTCCTGTGCAAACATTTCTCTACAAATTGCTGTAAATTCTGTGTTTTGAGGAGCTGGGTCTGTTGTGCCACACAAGGGGTTCTCAGTGTCACCAACCCCGTGGCTCTGACACCACAATCCTGATTTTGGGTGCAGCTCCCACAGGGGGTTCACAACCTGGCAGTGCTGAGATCACTCCTAAAGGTAGACAAGCACCACAAACTCACCCCAAAATCCCCAAATTCCAGTCAGGGGGGGTCAGAACCACCCCCCTGCTTTGTATCCAGCCCAATATCTGCTTTTGAACGAGGTCACCAGAGATTGTTATTCCCAGCAGAGTGTTTGCTGTGTTGAAATGTGGAATTTTTCAGGAATTTTTCATTAAAGTTGGCTCTGGCAGATAAAATACTGGCCATGCCAAAGACAACATGCTTGGGAATATCTGCTCCTGAGCACAGAGACACTGTCCCCAGCACTGCAGCTCTCCCAGCACAGGGATTGCCTCCTTACAAAGGGAATAACAGCTCAGAATGCCCAGGAATTTTGCTTTTCCTGTGTATTTTCATCTTGATTGAAAGGCCAGGATGGCATATTGCAGTGAACACTCGTTTTTGGGGTTCCCCTTTTGGTGAGAGAAATTGCTTGGTAGGAGATGAAGCAATTCCAATTCTATCAATGGATGCACAGATCAACTTTCTGACTGCATGGATTGGATTATTTTCAAAATAAAAGAGAAAATAGGCAGAATATTGGTCCTGTATAACCAAAGCAGTGGCTGGAGGAGTGTGAGGGTTCAGGAGCTTTGCTGGGCTGGTTTCACAAACTTTGCCACAGGATGAGTGAGGAATTCCTGACAATCATGGAGGATAACTCTGAGTGAGGAATTCCTGAAAACCATCCTGGATAAACCCTGAGTGAGGAATTCCTGAAACCCATCCTGGATAAATCCACCCGTCCCCAGCAGCCTCTAATCCCAATCCTGACCCTCCACAGAGCCCAGCTCCAGCACTGACCCCTCCTGGGCTCCCTTTGTCCTGTCCTCCCAAGATTTTTTTATTCCTCCTGGACACAGAAATGTGTTCTTAAAGTAAATACCTAAAGTTCCACTGCTTGGGAAAAAACAAAACACTTTCCAAGGAGGAACAATGTCTCTTTTTTCCTTTCTTCCCACCCTTCCTCACCACACAATATTAACAAATATTAATATAAGCACTAAAGCTTTGATAATGAGCTTTGGGAAGATCTGTACATGGGTTTCTTGTTTGTATCTGTGTGTTATTCATCTTTTCTTTTCTGCATGGCCATGCCCACCCTCTGAGGGTGCAAATCCAAAAATGAGCTCAAAAATGAGAATATTTTTTGTGGATGTTTGTACTCAAGCCTTTTAGCTGTAGGTTTAGGTAGATGTTGTAAGGAAATATCCATGGCTGAGAAAAGAGAGTGCCAAAATGGTGGGAATAAGAAGAATAAGAATAAGAATAAGAATAAGAATAAGGATAAGAATAAGGATAAGAATAAGAATAAGAATAAGAATAAGAATAAGAATAAGAATAAGAATAAGAATAAGAATAAGAATAAGAATAAGAATAAGAATAAGAATAAGAATAAGAATAAGAATAAGAATAAGAATAACAGACTGCAAGGGACAAGGAGGAATTCAGGCTGGATTTTGATCCCTGGCTGAATGCTGCTCAGCTGAAATTTTCTGCTTCTCCCCAAAAGTGTGCAGATTCCAGAACAAGTGAGCTCCTGGAAGGGGGATTTCTCCTTTGGATTCTCAACTTCAATAATCCAATATTCCCTTGAGCAGACTGATGCCTGTAATCACCATATTTCTACTGCTGAAACAGCAAGGGGCTGTTTGAGGGCTCCAAAGAGGAGGGAACTCCTCCTGAGCTCTGCCAAGCCCTGGGGGCACTCCAGGCTCTCCAAGAGGCACCTGCACCTCTCCAGAACAAACCCTCAGCCTGGAATCCTCTCACTGGAAGAGCCTCTCAGCAGAGGAATCCATCAGATCAGGGCTGGGAATTAGCTTTGCAAATTCCTCCGTGCCAGAAGAATGAAAATGGGGTGAATGAAGAATGAAAATGGGGTGTGGCTGCAGCTGGAGTGACTCTGCACCAGTGCAGGTGTGGGTGTGGTTGCCGTGGGTATTTCACCCCTCAGGAGGCTGAGGGAGAAGAAATTCAAGAAAAAAATGCAACCTTGCAAGCCCTGAGCATCCCTGCCTGGGATTTCTGCCAGTTCAGGCCAAGCCCAGCTCAGTCCCCAGTGCTGATCCTCAGAACCTGAAATGCCTGAACGTGTCCTTGCAGCTTCACAGGGGGGGCTGAGGACTGAGTTAGGCTCATAGCTGCATTTTTTCCTTTAATTTCTTCTACTGTGGTACCTCTCTCAGCCTCCTGAGTGCTGAAATACCCGTGGCATCCACACCCACAGCTGCACTGGTGCAGTCACTCCAGCTGCAGCCACATCCCTGCGTGTCCTTGCAGCTTCAGGTGGGTTTTTCTCTGCTGGTGGGAGTGAGAGATGAAGCAAATGTACTGCAGCTGCCTGTTCTCTCCCGAACATTGATCTCTCCATCCCTCCAGGGAGGAAGGGAAGGAGCAGCCTCGCTGATTTACAGAAGAGCAGAGGCACAAAGGCAGGAAAAAGCTGTGCTGCAGGGAGGAATGTGAGGCCAAAATACACCGAGAGGGCACCTGCAAAGCTCCGTGCAGGGCCTGAGCAGAGCACCCACGCTGAGCAGGGCTGGGATCACATCAGCCTTTTCCTTCCTGGGTGTTCTCCATCCCACCCGGGGTGTTTGTCAAAAGGCAAAGCTGAGTCACTTAAACCTCACCTGAGCTCACCTGGGCTGGAGCACAGCCCCAGACCAGCAGAGCCCAACCCCACAGACCTGGTCTGGTCCATCCTGATCCCAGTGCTCCCAGTGCTCCCAGTACAGAGCATCCCTCCATGCTCCATCACATCTGCCCAAAGCATTTCCACCCATCTGCCCCTCTGTTCAAGAAATGTTTGGGCAAAGCTCTCAGGCACAGGGGGGATTGTTGGGGTGTCCTGTGCAGGGACAGGAGCTGGAATGGAGGATCCTTGTGGGTTCCTTCCAACTCAGGATGGTCTGTGCTTCTGGGATTGTGTGGTTCTGAGATTCTGTGGTTCTGGGATTGATTGGGTAACTCTGATTCTGTGGTTCTGTGATTCTGGGATTGATTCTGTGTTTCTGGGATTGGTTCTGTGATTCTCTGATTGGTTCTGTGATTGATTCTGTGGTTCTGTGGTTCTGGGATTGATTCTGTGATTCTAGGACTGATTCTGTGATTCTGGGATTGATTCTGTGGTTCTGTAATTGGTTCTGTGATTCTGAGACTCTGATTCTCTGATTCCATGGTTCTGTGACTCTGTGATTCTGTGGTTCTGTGATTCAGTGACTCTGCAGTTCTGTGAGTCTCTGGCTCTGTGATTCTGTGACTCTCTGACTCTCTGGTTCTGTGAGTGTGTGTGGCTCAGAGAGGCTGCCTGTCAGCCAGAGTGTCTAACAAGGCAGCAGTTCAAGGCAGAGGAAGACATCAAACCAATTGATGCCTGAATTTGTGCTCCTGAGAATGCAAAGGAAGTGCAGCCCAAATGAGCTGTGCAAGCACAGAAAGTTAATGTATGCTCGTTTGTATATCTGCCCATTGTCCAGGGGAACTCTCTGCTTCCTCTGGGGATCAATAATGAATAGACCCAGAAGGGAATGTTGTGCTAGCAGCAATTTCTCTTTTCCTACCATTTAACTCAGAACAATATGGAACCAAAACAACAAGGCAGCCTTTGAAAGGCTGGCAGGACAATGCACCCTATAGGACACCAGCCATTAAACTGAAGAGCACGAGGGGGACCTTTGCCCTGTGGATGCTGAGAATTCCTCTCAATTCCTTTATCCTGAGAATTCCTTTATCATCCCCACTGCAGAAGATCAGAGTTTGAGATACTCTCCTTACATCCCACCACGCCCAAGTGTCACTACCCTGCTTTCACTACCAGCAGATGGCAAGGCCAGAACTGAGATAAGCAAAAGAATTTAAAACAGGAAAGATGACTAAATTTGGGCTCTCCTCTCTCTCCTTAAATCTGGGTAGCTTAGCTCTAAACTGAAGGACACTTCTGGTGACACCAGATGTGTTGGTCAGCCAGTTAAAGAATGAACAGCCCCCAAAAAAAGACTCTGCAAAGCTTCAGCTTGGAGATTGGCTCAGGTGAATTGTTTATCCTGAACCACACCAGTGATGGCATCAATGATACACCAATATTATCAATGATACACCAATAGTATCAATGATACACCAATATTATCAATGATACACCAATACTATCAATGATACACCAATATTATCTGTCATTGCAGTTCCAGGGATGCAAAATGAAAGAGTTTACACTCTATCAGAAATGTGCAGAACCTGTAACAGCAATCCCAGAGTCACAAAGGCTTTGGTGTTTCCCTCACCCAATGTGTGGATTAAAGATTACACTTGGCACAGGTAGGCAGAGAGGGAGAAGCTCACACTGCTCAGTGCCAGAGCACAAATCCAGGTAGTATTTCAAAGCCTACATTAATTTTAAAGTACAAAGATATTGTGCAGTGCAAGGGCAAATGGCCTTGAACAGTGGCTGTGCCAACAATCCTCCATGGAAATCAAACCAGGCTCAGCTTTAGCTGTTCCACTAATCTCACTTTGAGCACGGAATTTTCATCTCCACTGCCCTGATTTTCTCCTGAGCGCTGGACAGATCTGGCAAATGAAAAGTGAGATTTATAGCCAGACAAAACTCCTTTCCTCTTCTTTTGTCCTTCTGCCAGAAACCCACCAGAAAGCCAAAGATTCTGTCCTGGAGAAGGTTAAAACAAACTGGGCACATATTCCTGGGAAGGGAGAAGGAAAAGCTTTCTCTAGGGAGCATCAGCCTGTGGGATGCTGTGGTGCCTGCCTGGGGAGCCTGCCCTGGCTGAGACTGTGCATCACACAGAACTTTAGGAAATAAGGCTGGTGGTTTATTTTTAATAGCAATATAACCACCACAGCTGTGCACAAAGAGAGAGAGCAACCTCAGCAACCAGGAAAAGCCTTCCTGACATCGTGAAATTAATTGATAATGGCATTTCACCAAGCGGCTCTGAGTATTACTTTTCAAATACAAAGTAGACCACAATTTAAAAGGCGAAATGGTTGATTTATACAAGAGATCAGAACAGATAAAACAGATCAGAACTATCCCATAGGAACAATGAGGAGAAATCAGCCTTGTAAACAATGACAGAATTCCTGATGGGAACAGTTTGGGGCTGCTCAGCAGCCTCCTGTTTCCCTGAATTCCCCTTCCCAGGGAGTCCCTCCTTCCCAGCAATTGTCCCATGCTGGGTTCTTTCATTTCTCTCATCAGAGCAGGGCTGATATTGCCCAGACTGACCCAGGGACTGAGCTCATCCCTGTTTGAGGGGTTGGGAAAGCCAGGAGAAAACATCCCAGAGGTGAAAACACCTCAGCCATTCCCAACCTCCAAATCCATCCCTCTTGGTTTCATCTCCTTGCTGATGGATCAGGGGGTGGAGAAATAAAACTGTTCACAGAATCAGCAGTGGTAACAGCTGGCCTTGCCTTCCCAGAGACCCACAGTGCCATTTGCCTTGGAAAAATCCCCATGGGTGGGATGAGCTGGGAGAAACACAAAATGAGATGGGTCAGGAGAAGAGAAAATGAGATGGGCTAAGAGAACAAAAAATGGGATTGGCCAAGAGAACAGAAAATGAAATGGGCCAAGAAAACACAAAATGAGATGGGTCAGGAGAACACAAAATTAGATGGGCCAAGAGCAGGAAGCTCCTGAGGCTCTGCCCCAGCAGTCCCTGCTCATCACACTCTGCTCCCTTCATGCTGGCACAGGATTTTAGGGGTTAATCACAGGATTTTAGGGGTTAATCACAGGATTTTAGGGGTTAATCACTCTCTCTGGGAATCCCAAACCCTTGTGCTCTGTCCTCACCCAACAGAAAATGTGCCCAGACTAAGGGGAAGTTGTTTAAAGCATGGCAGTCTCCAGGGCTGAGATCTCCAGAACAGGATCTGTGCAGCCAAAATAAATGTGAGGAGCAGCAGGAAAGGTTCCTGTGCTGCCTCACACAACTCAGCCACGCTCTGGCTTTCCTTCACCACTGGGAAAGAAGCAGGTGATTTGATTTTCTCACAGTGAAATCGGGGTTTTTGCAGCAGCTCTACCTTTATAAAACCTGCAGCGAGGGAGCAGCTTTCAGTCAGCCCTTTTCCCCCTAAATTCCAGCACAAAATGTGTAAACAGCCAGAAGAAAATCAATGTTCTCAGCCATACAATGGACAATTCAAAGACAGGCTATTGTCTACAGCCAAGAACAGCCTTAAACCTGGCTGAGTGAGAGGCAAAGCTTGTCCTGAGCGTGTAAACATGAAAATAACCCAGACATGATCCATTCGCAGAGAAAAAAAAATGTGGCAGGCCAAAAGGTTCCCTGATTCTCTCTGCTTTACACCGTGAAACAGCTTAAATTGTGTTTGAAAGGTCCTGGGGCTGACATCATTGTTTGCATGGACTTGAGTCATCCTTGCATTGTAACAAAAGCCCCTTCCAAGGGCTGCTGTGTCATGGAGAGAGAGCTGACAGCACTGCCTCATCCAGAGAGAGCTGGGAAAGGGGATTTGGGCTCAGAAAGGAGATAGGGAAAGGGATCTTGTGTCAGAAAGAGCTGGGTAAGGAGATCTTGTCTCAGAGAGAGCTGGGAAAAGGGATTTTGGCTCAGAAAGAAGATAGGGAGAAGGATCCTGTCTCAGAAAGAGCTGGGAAAAGAGATCTTGTCTGAGAAAGAGCTGGGAAAGGAGATTTTATCTCAGAAAGAGCTGGGAAAGGGGATTTTGGCTCAGAAAGAACTGGAGAAGGAGATCTTGTCTCAGAAAGAAGCTGGGGAAAGAGATCTTGTGTCAGAAATGTTATGGGTGAAGAAAGAAGCTGGAAAAAGAAGATTTTTGTCTCAGAAAGAGTTGGAAAAAGAGATCTTGTCTCAGAAGAACTGGGAAAGGAGATTTTGTCTCAGAGCTGGAAAAAAGAGATTTTGGCTCAGAAAGAACTGGGAAAAGGGATTTTGGCTCAGAAAGAAGATAGGGAAAGGGATCTTGTGTCAGAAAGAGCTGGGTAAAGAGATATTACTTCAGGAAGAAGATAGGAAAAGAAATCTGTCTCAGAAGGAACTGGAAAAGGAGATCTTGTGTCAGAAAGGGCTGGGAAAAGAGATCTTGTGTCAGAAGCAGATGAGGAAAGCATTTCTCCCCACACCTGTGCTCGGCATTATTGTTTCTCCTGATACTCCTCATGGAGAGCAGTGGAAGCTCCTGGAATCTTTTCCCTGGAAATGATCTTTAACTGAGGAGTGGAGCAGCAGTGGGTGCCCTTCCCAAAGGGACAGGGGTGTCCCACTGACCCCGTGGGACCCTGTGGGATTTATTTTTTTCCTGCATGGATTTATTTTCCTGCAAGGATTTATTTTCCTGCAAGTTTTGCAGCAGAACCTGCCCGGAGTTTTTACATTCCCTCCTTCCAGCAGGAACCTCCCTGCTCCAAAGAGCTCTGGGTGAGCTCTTCCCAGGCTTTTTCCTGCTCCTGAAAAATCAGGATTGCCCACACCAAGGGCTGCCAAAGTGCTGCTGTGTGGATGTGTGTGATGGCTCCTGGGGGAGCTGCATCGCTGAGTGCAGGAGCAGAGGGAAATTCACATTTTACAGCTCCTGGGGGACACTCTGTACGAGGTGTCAGCACGTTAAAGGTTGGAAACACCAAGCCCAGCTGAAAAATCAGGGAAATGCAGGATCAGGAGCAGCTTTTAGGATGATCCTTATTGCTAGAAAGGGCTAAAGTGAGGAATTGAGGAGGAGATTCTGGATTCTCCCCACTGCAGCTCTGGGGACTGGGAGGAAATTGCTGGAACTCCTAAATGAGAATATTCAGCCCTGATTTCACCTAATGAGCTCTGGATGAAGAGCAAACAACTGGAAATCTCTTTATACCAATTCAGCCATTTAAGGCAAGGGAAAAAAAAAAAAAAGTAAAGTATTTCTGAATACTCCCTGAACTTCTAAGAAACAGCATCATGCCCAAAAGAACAGTGAGAAAACGAAGCAGATGGTTTGTTGAAGGTTTCTGCTGTAAGAACTTGCAGTATTTTCTTAAAAACTTGTAGAAAATATTTATCTGTGAGCACTGGTGTGCTCTGAGTGAGAGCAGCGGGGTCCATTTGGGTCTGGAAGTCCATTTTGGGACTGGGAGGAAATTGCTGTAAGTCCTAAATGAGAATATTCAGCGCTGATTTCAGCTAATGAGCTCTGGATGGAGAGCAAACAGGATGAACAGCTCACAGCTCAGCTGCCTGAGAGTGTGTGTGCAGTATTCCCTGGGAGAAATCCCATTTTCCTCACTCTGATCCCCATTTTCTAACTCTAGAGGAATGGGCAGAGCAGCCCCCAACGCTTGGGGCTTTTCCTGCAAGCTGAGCCCGGTGTATCCGTGAGGAAAAAATTCCAGGTGAGCAATTCCTGAGCTGCGGGCTCTGAGGAAGAGAAACATTTTGGCTGAGGTGGTTGAGAGCCACGGTGATTTTGTAAAAAATTGGAACAGGTAATGACAGGGTCAGGCTTCCTTGACCCTCAAATCAAGAACAATCCCAGCAGGGCTGAAAACTCCCCTGTCCACTTCCTTGGCAATCACGTTCCCACAGTTCAGAAAAACACAGGAAGATCTAAGGAAACCTAAGTGGAAATGAAGAAGACAAAGGCAAGTGATCTGAAAATAGAAGGCTGGTCCATATATTTCCTTTACATTCTGGGCCTCTGGGTGGGTTTTGGCTGAATTTTGAAACTTTGAGGGCCACGTGCTTTTGCCATTCCCTGCAGGGCACAAAGGGAAAAGTGGATTTTTCAGACTTCCATCATTTGCAGGGTTAGATGAGGTTCTTTCCTTGTTGCTCAGTCAAGGACTCGGTGCTCAAACTTTCCTGCTTGGAGCCAAAACAAAAGTCCTGGTCTCACACACCCCTCATGTATGAGATGTGACCCCTCTGCTTTCCCAGACACTGGGGGGAATTGCAAAAATTATTTCTTGTGAAAATTCAGTGCAGCAGGAACAGAAAGAGCTGGCAGAAAACAAGAGATTTGACTGCAGGTCTCACTTTGTTTATTTCAGAAATCTCTGCACCAGAAAGAATTACAAAGGCAAAATTCATTTTGGGACAGAGAAGAGAAACTGTGCAGACCCCTGGTGTGGAAGGGCTGGGAAATTCCTCTTGGCTTCTCCTAATGTAAAAATTCGAGGAATCCTGAGCCCTGAGGGCAGTTTAGGAGACATCCAGGAAAGGGGGGGAGAGCAGGACAGGGGTGTAGGATGTAGTGGGGACAAAAAGGATGTGCTGCAAAGTCAGACTAATCCATGAGGGCACGAGGGTATTGGAGTGACTCATGGAGATGTCCATGGGCTTACTCACTCTCCATCATAAAATAAAAGACTTCTCAGATTGCTCCCTGTCCATCCTATAATAAAAGAGTTCTCAGATTGTTCCCTGTCCATCACAAACAATTCTCAGATTGCTCTCTATCCATCATAAACAGTTCTCAGATTGTTTCTTGTCCATCATAAAATAAAACAGTTCTCAGATTGCTCCCTGTCCATCATAAAACTCTTCCCAGATCGCTCCCCATCCATCAGAGTGCTCAGCTGTGTTTCACTGTTGGTAAAAGACTGGAGAAGTCAGGAATGGCTCAGGGCAGCAGCTCAGCTCCCTGTGTGTGTGAATTCCCTGCTCCCATTCCCACGGCCTTTGGAAATGTCCAGCACTCAACAGGGAGGAATTGACACAAAATGGGCACCCAGCAGCTCTGCTCATCACAGCCTCGGGGTCAGGCTGATCCTGAGCCTGATCCTGATCCTGATCCTGATCCGGATCTGATCCTGTTCCTGATCTGATCCTGTTCCTGATCCTGATCTGTTCCTGATCCTGATCTGATCCTGATCCTGTTCCTGATCCTAATCCTGATCCTGATCCTGATCCTGATCCTGATCCTGATCCTGATCTGATCCTGTTCCTGATCCTGATCTGATCCTGTTCCTGATCCTGATCCCGTTCCTGATCCCGTTCCTGATCCTGATCCTGTTCCTGATCCTGATCCTGATCCTGATCCTAATCCTAATCCTGTTCCTGTTCCTGTTCCTGATCCTGTTCCTGTTCCTGATCCTGTTCCTGTTCCTGTTCCTGTTCCTGTTCCTGTTCCTGTTCCTGTTCCTGATCTGTTCCTGTTCCTGATCCTGATCCTGTTCCTGATCCTGATCCTGATCCTGATCCTGATCCTGATCCTGATCCTAATCCTGTTCCTGTTCCTGTTCCTGTTCCTGATCCTGTTCCTGTTCCTGTTCCTGTTCCTGATCTGATCCTGATCCTGATCCTGATCCGATCCTGATCCTGATCCTGTTCCTGTTCCTGTTCCTGATCCTGTTCCTGTTCCTGTTCCTGTTCCTGATCTGATCCTGATCCTGATCCTGATCCTGTTCCTGATCTGATCCTGATCCGATCCTGATCCTATTCCTGATCCTGATCCTAATCCTGTTCCTGATCTGATCCTGATCTGATCCTGATCCTATTCCTGATCCTGATCCTTCCCCTCTCCTGGCTGAGTCTCTGATGTGAAATCCTGTGCAGAAACTTTGATTCCCAGGATTTTTGCTCCTGATGGTTGCAAGCTCTGCTCCTGGAGTCCTGCTCCCTGCAAGCCTTCTATTAAATGCCATTTCCAGATAAAAACCTTGACTGGATTTTGGCATTTTGGATTTTGGATTTTGGGTTTTGGAAGCTTCTACTTTTTTCTCTGTGGCCTTAAAAAGAAAAATTAAAGATGTGCCTAAAGGAGAGCTCAGTTCTCTATTGCACACATTTTATCCAGCTTTTTTTGGGCAGCCACTTGTCCTGGGGGTTGTTACTGGGGACATTTGGATGCACCAGAGCTGCTTTCTGAAGGAATGCACTGGGGACACGTTTAATTCAATCCTAGCTGCTGTTTAGATACTCCAATATCCTCTAATTGCTTCCACTCCTAATTCCCATTCCAGTGACGTCAGGTTTGGAGAAAAAAGGGAAGGGGGATGAGAGGAAATTCCAAAATGAGCATGTGAAGCTCAGTGGGGCTGTGCTTCAGGGTGCTCCCTGTGAAAGTCCAACCCTGCCTCCTGGAAATCTCCTGTGTAGCTTTAAAAATTTTTAAAAATTTAAGAATTTTTAAAGATACAGGTGGCTGCTGCTGCTGCCCCCAAAACCCTCCTGCAATGAGAACTGAGAGCAGCATCTTTGTGATTTTTCTGGTGACCAAGTGACCCTTCCTGCATCACAGGACCAGATGTGTCCCATCCCTCAGTAGAAATGGGATAGAAAAATCCCTCAGCAGAAATGGGATAGAACAGGTTTTCACCCTCCTCCAAACTGCCCTGGTGGTGTGGGAGACAAACCTCCAAAAAAGCTCAGGTCACCTTCCCTGGCTGTACCTGAGGAATCTCCTCTTGGGCTTGGAAAGCTTTTGCTCACGTGCATAAAGTTATTCCCAACATAAATATTCTGTATTCAGCCCAACCTCAGATATTAATTCAAAGTGCAGTAGATTGAGTTGTCGCTTTGTACAAATAATTTGTCAAAAAAATGAACAGTGCAGGGAACGTGTGAAAGGGCAGAAATGACCCAAGTGGACCCTGCTGCTCTTACTCACACATAAATATTTTGTACAAGATTTTAAGAAAATACTGCAAGGTCTTACAGCAGAAAAACCTTCAGCAAACCATCTGCTTCGTTTTCTCAGTGTTCTTTTGGGTATGATGCTGTTTTTTTAGAAGTTCAGGGAGTATTCAGAAATACTTTACATTTTTTTTCCCCCCTTGCCTTAAATGGCTGAATTGGTATAAAGAGATTTCCAGTTGGTTTCAAATGTGGCAGCTTCAGCAGGAGGCTCATATATCACCAGCCTAAAAAAGGCTCCTCTGCTTTTTAGAACGTTTTTCCCACAGTAAAGCAAATGTTTGGGAGTAACACCAATTAGGAAACAATTTTTTATTTTTCTGGGGGGGAAAACAACCCCTCAGTGTCTCTGCCTTGGCACAGCCACACTCATCCTGCTGGACTCTGTGACCATCCCAGCTGGAAAACTGAGAGGAATTTGAGCTCCTGAAGCTTTTATCTACTGATTCATGGATTAATTGAAATCTCTGTGTTAACAAGCTTCGTTGCCCATCCAGTATATTCAATTTGTAGAAGATGTTGCAAAATTAAACAACAACAACAACAACCAAAAAAATCAATTCCAAACGTGCTTTAATTTCAAAGCCATCGAGCAGGACCTAATTTTTATTCTTCAATCTTTAATAATTTCCAGTGTTAAATCACTGAAATGCCTGAGTTTATTCCAGTACCCAAAAAGTGACTTGGATTGCTCAGATATTAAAAACCTTCTGGTGATCATGTCAGCAGGTAAAATATACAGAATTTTTCATGCACAGTTTAAGGTGTAAGAATTTCTTTGCAGATTGTTTTTCCAAGGGCTGATTCTGAACCATCCCACTCCTTACCTAAAACCTGTGCCAGCTGCACCATCATTATTAAATTACCACATCAGTGCCAATTTCTGAGCAGCAAGACCCCAGCCAGTGCTCTGAGGAGTTGAGAAGCAGCTGAGCAATGAGCAAAAGGAAAGTGGGAATTTAATGACACTCATGGAAGCAAATGAGGAAATTTAAAGATTAGAAATTTTTGTATTTTAGAGTAAGGTGGGAAATCAGTGGGATGATGTTTGTGTGGTCTCCTCCCCCTGCTGAAAGCACCAAATAAGTCAGGAATTCTCCAAAGGAGAGCTGGATAAATGTAATGGCCAGAATTTCTTGAGTTCTATTGCTGGAGATGAACTTGGAAGGAAGAGTGGCTGAGGAGTGGATACCTGGGCACTGAGCAGCTTCCACAGTTTTAGGATTTTCCTTCTGTCTGCTCTGCAGGTGGAATTGTTTGGACTGGAATCAGGGTCAGCCCTGCCTAACTGTGGCCACAGAGATCCCAGGTGCTGGAGTCAGTGAGTCAGGAGTCCCTGGGAATTCTTCAGAGAGAAATTCAGTGCAGGGATTGAATGAAAACTTTTAGGTGAATTGAAGTATGTTAAAGCACTCACACATAAAGCAGAGGTGAAAGTTTAGGTTTTAGTATAAGTAAGTAAATAAGTAGAATAGGTTTTTAGTGCTTTTAGTAACTAAAAGGTCTTAGATACCAATGCAGAAGTTTGAGTTCTAGTGAAAGCTGAAAAAAATATTCTTAGATACTAAAAGTTCTGTGGAGGTTCCAAGAACACAGTTTTAAACATAATAAAGCTATAGTAAGAATATTGCTTACATTGTTGAAATAAAACAAGATAGATCGTGTCCATAGTTTATACCTAGCCTGATATGTTAAAAATCTAAAATTCTAATAAGTTCAAAAGTAGTGGTTTGAGTTTGTGTCTTAGCTTGTTGGGAAGTTTCTATATAAAAACATGCATTAGAGAAAGCTGGTGCTTTTTATCATTGCTTTTACCATTTGCTTCTGCTTCTATTTGGAGCTTTATACCAAAACTTAGCACAGACTTTGGTGCCTTTAGTACCTTCGAGACTTTTGCTTTAAGACTGATGTGCTCCTACAATAAATAACTTTATAACAGCTATGAGCTAGCTTGGCTTGTAAAAAAAAAAAAAAACAGCCTGCCAAATTGGGTGCCTAAGAACACCTGGAGGTTTAACCTCCCACCAGGGAAGGTTTAACTGCAGCTGAGGGGTAAATCCAGGCTTTGGGAGGTCGAGCTGAGCTTCAGTGAGCTCGGTGCTCGAGAGGAGGGCAAGGTGGTGAGGAGTTAATTCCTCAGTGACACCAGTGACACCAGAGCTGTCCCAAATCCTCATCCTTCCAGCCCAGGAGGGCACCCAGGGGCTGTGCTGATGTTTTATCTCTCCCTAAAGATGAGCCGAGCTCCTGACATCCCCAGAGCTGCTCCCAGTCCCTCACCACGGGCACAGGGATGTTCCTCCCTCCCTCTTTGCCTTCTCTTGGAGGCTTTGTGCCTGGCACCGATGGCAAAAGGAATCTGGACCAAGTTCCGAGGTTCTCAGGGCTGAAATGAGTAGGAAAGGTAAAGACCTGAGCAGCCCAGAAATGTGGGCAGCATCTCCAGCCAGGCTTTCCCCCTGAACTCCCAGAGCTCCACTTCACCCCTGGAGCCTCAGGAAGGCTCGGGCTCGTCACATTTTCTCCCACCTCCCCTGTAATTATCCCTGTAATCCATGAGAGCCTGTGGTGATTTATGCCTCTGTGAAACCCCCAGCGGATTTTGGGTAACTTGTGCAGACCGTTCGGAGTTTAGAGCTCCCAGCTGCTGCTGCACGTGTCAGGCAGCTGGAGGAGATCTCAGGAATGCTCCCAGGGCTGCTCCAGGTGCAGCCCAAGGTGTGGGCACAGCTGGCACAGCTGGCACAGCACAGATTCCCTGGGCACCCCACGGATCCTGAGGGTTCCTCTGCTGCTTCAGCTTTTCCTGGAAAAGCTGGACGAGCCCTTTGGATGCACAAGCTCAGGCTCAGCTATTTATTCTGCAGGTGACTGTGGGGAAGATGTGAAATTCCCCAGGGTTTGTGCCTGCCAATCAGTCCCTTTCTGCAGAAGGAATACATTAAATCCCTGAATGAATCCAAGAAAATCAAGGGCCGTGATGCTCCACAGTGGTGTTTCCAGAAGCTATCCTCTTAACTGTGAAAAGATTATAATGTGCTGAAGAACAACAGCCTCGTGCTGTGCAATCCATCCACTACCAGCCCCCCCCCCCAAAAAAAAAAAAAAAAAAAAAAAAAGAAAAAGTCCTTTTTGTCACAAGGAATTCCCCAATAAACAAGAGCACATCTCCCTTACACAATTTGCAGCGTCATGAATGAATAGCTCGGTAATCCAGCAAAATCCTCATGCTTAATGAGATAATGAAAAGTCATACGGCTGATGGAAAAGCTCTCCCCAATCTCATTAACCTGCCTCTTGGCTTTTCTGATAGCAGCAAAAAGTGGGAATAAATCCGGGGGGACAGGGAGTTTGCTGCAAAGCAAAATGAGTTTTGGAGAGCAGGGGATCTAACCTGGCACCTTGGGCTGAGAAGGGGAAGGCGTTGAAGAAGCACCACGTGAACAAAAAATGGAAATATCAAAGAATCAGAGTTGGGATATCAAAGAGAATGCCCGTGATGTCAGTGCCCAGAGCTCCAGCCTGAGCCCCAGGACAGCGGGATAGCCCAGGCTCCCAGACAGCTCCTCCTGTCAAAGCCTCAGCTCTGCCTCAGGTGATCAAACACGACCAGAAACCCTCCCACAGCCAGGGGAAAAAGCCACAAATCCGCCAACGTTCACAAGCTGCTATTTTTCATCAAGCGGCCAAACCTCGAGGGGGGGAAACCCCCATTAAAACCTGACCTTCATGTGCGACACCTTCAAGGAGCTTTAATCCTTTCCCCTCTATTTCCAAAGCTCCGTTTTAACGGAGTTTTGTTGTTTTGGGACAGAGCGGTGACACCTGCGGCTCTCAGGTGGCTCCCACCCCGCCGGAGGAGCACCAAAAAAAAAAAAAAAAAAAAAAAGGGGTGGAAAAACTCAAAAAATCATCCCGGAGCGCTCTCCTGAGGCTCCCCGAGGGACAGCATCCATCTGCGGGGTATCCCCCCCTGTCCCCCCCGGCCCGGGCGGCTCTTACCGTGCAGCAGCAGCCCCTGAAGGGCACAGATGGCCAGCAGGGCACTGGCCAGGGCCAGCATCCCGGGGCCGCTCCTGGTGCGAGTCCCGAGCCCGCTGGAAAAAGTTTTCCTCGGCTGCCAGAAGTTTGGGAAAGCCGGAGAGGGGAGGGATCGTCACTTGTTGATTCCAGTTAAATTGTTCTTCCCATTCACCGCTTCATCCTGGCGCTGCGGGTTGTGTTCGCTTTCTCTTCTTCCCCAAGTTCTGTTTTTTTTTTCCTAAACCCCCTTTCCTCAATCACCTTTTTCCTTCTTTCCCCCTGTTTTTCCAATCCCGGTGTCCGGAGGGGGTGGGCGGGGGGGGAGCCTCGGAATCCTCCCAAACCCTGGCGCGAGGAGGTGAAAAATCGGAGCAGAAACACCGGGAAAAGTTTGGCAAAAAGTTTCCTCCCCTCGGCGAGCGGCGGCGCGGAATTTGGGATAAAGTGGCTGAGCCGCACAGGCTCCTCTGGGATGGGTCGGAACCGATCTTTCCTCTGCGATTGATCGGATTTTTCCTCTGGGATGGATTGGATCTCTCCTCTGGGATGAATTTATCCTCTAGGATGGATCTCTCCTCTAGGATAGATTTCTCCTCTGGGATGGATCGGGTCGGATCTTTCCTCTGGGATGGATCGGATCTCTCCTCCGGGATGAATTTATCCTCTGGGATGAATTTATCCTCTAGGATGGATTTTTCCTCTGGGATGGATTTATCCTCTAGGATAGATTTCTCCTCTAGGATAGATTTCTCCCCTGGGATGGATTTCTCCCCTGGGATGTATCTGCAGGTGCAGAAGGACAGGGAGTGCCCGGAGCTCACCTGGCTCTACCTGCCCGGGGCGGGCAGCGGGCATGGCCGGAGCCCCCCGGCTCTGTCTGTCTGTCTGTGTGTCTGTCTGTCCCCTCCGCCTTGCTTTGCCTTTCGCGGGGAAGTTTGATGCGAGCCCGAGATTCTTTATAGGGACAGGAAAAAAAAAAAAAAAAAAAAAAAAGAGGAAGGAGAGACGTCACCAGGCGAGGCGAGGGGACTTCACTCCGGCTCTCCCTCCCTGTCACTGCACACAGCTCCTGGATTTCCTGCTGCTGCTGCCCGAGACGGGGCAGAGAAGGGAAAAGTGAATTTTCCCTCTGCGGAGCCCGAATTCGGGAGCATCAGGTGGCATCACCTGGCCCCGGGGGCACAGAGGTGACATCTGCCCTGTCCCCGGGGCTCGGGGACAGCAGCCCAGCAGAGCTCTGTCCTGCCAGAGCCGCTCTGGGCCCCCCTTCCCCCCGGCTATTTCACAGTTTTGGGAGCTCTTGCTGCTGCTGTGTCCTGCTGGGATGTCACCTCCACCCTCCCTGCCCTGCTGAGCCTCCCGTGCTCTTGGGGCACCGAGAAAACCCCGTATTTCAGGGAATCCCAATGATATTATTGATATTTAATATGATATTCAACATTATATTCAATCTTATACTCAATGTTTTAATATAATTTAATTATAATTTAATATATATTTAACGTATTATTAATTATATTTACAAATATAATTTATATATTTATACATGGTTGCCACCCCGATCCCTGGTGGGTTTCTCACCTTACTTCAATGCACATATCAGATGTGTGGCTTTGAATGTAAAATAATATATAAAATTATGACAATGAGAGAGTGGTGGAAGCTCCACAGCTGCCCCCACAGATTGTCCTTCCCAATAAATCCAAAAATCCCAACAATCCAAATAATAATAACCCCAATAATCCAAATAATACCAATAATAAAAAAAAAAACAATACCAATAATACCAATAATCCAAATAATATCAATAATACCAATAATACCAATAATCCAAATAATACCAATAATTTTTAAAAACCCAATACCAATAATCCCAATAATCCAAATAATCCAAATAATTCCAATCCCAGCTGGGGTCACTTACACAAAGCACTGCCAGTCCCTGTGCCTCAGTGATGGGGTTGGTTTGCTTTTTTTTTTTTTTTTTTTTTTTGTTCCTCTTGCTCAGGTTTTTGGGTTTTTTGTGCAAAAGAAAACACAGAGCCAGCAGGTGCATCAGATTTTTACTGGGTGGAGATCAGGGGGTTTAGTGACACTGGACTGGGCTCACACCTCATCTTAATCCAAAATATAAATCCTTAATGTCCATAATAGCTCTGAGTTCTTCTCTGGAGCAAAGGGAGATGCAGGTCCAGTTCTGAGAGGTACAAATCCAAAGGAGCACTTCAGAAGGGCAGGGTTGATGCCTGGTGTAAAAATGTCCCAAATTCAACAAGAAATTAGGCACAGACCCCAGATATTGCCAGGTTTATGGACAAGAAGCCTCATTTCTCATGCTCAGTGTTCACTCGTGACTGCTTTTCTCAATATGATCTTCATAGAAATGCCCACATCGTTCTCAAGATGATAAATGCATTTTCTATGCCTAAAATTAATTTTAAGAACATGCAACTTTCCTCAGATATGGGTTCCAGTAAAGGAATCCTAAATAATTATGGATAATAGTAAAGACTGATCCCATAGGTGCTTAACTGGAGAATCAGAACTCTAACATAATTATAGGACTGTAGTTTATTTGTAATTTATGGGGAAGTGTTTAAAAATTCATTAGAGGTTACTTAGTGGCTGGTAATAAATTGTGTTGTATTTGTGTAATGCCCCAGATAATCTTTTATCTGTTGATAAATGTAATTGATCTTTTAATTGAGATTAAATGCCTCCAGTGTGTGGTTTCACAAGGAATTCAGTGTTAGAACCTGGTCAAGCAGTCCTGAGTTTATAACACTTTATTTTCTCCCTCATAATATGCAAAATAAAAGTTATAAGAAGGGCACAGTTTGTTCCTGTGCCTGGAGCAACCAGTTAGAGCTTTTCCAAAGGCACAGCAGCCTGTCCTGCTCACACACATGGGAAATTTGCTAACTGGGCTAGAACCTCCTCATAAAAACCCAGCTGATTTTTCCATGGCAGATATTCCATCCCAGGAGCTCAGAGCTCTTTACCAATATCAGCCTCAGCATGCTCAGGGGAGCAGAAGCAGAGCTGGAAAAGTTCATTTCCCTTCCTCACCAGGCACTCTGAGCCTTGCAAGGCACCCAGCAGTTGTAGCAGTGTGACCTCACTAAATAAACATAAATTACGAAATAAAAATAATAAAAATAATAATAAACTAATTAAAAATAATCCCAACACGAGGGAGTGAAGGTGGCTCCCAGACAATTGGGAGGGGAAGCAGCAACCTGCAGGAGTTTGGCTGGAATTCCAGGGTATGGAATTTGCTCTTTGTAGGACCAAGGCAGGGGGGGTTTGTGGGGCCTGAGTGAGCCCAGGAAATTCGTGGTCACCCTTTGTGGTATCCCCATCCTTTTTGGCAGAGTGTCATGTTAATCCCTTCTGCCAGCTCGGCAGGGAACAATTCCAGAGCTGGAAACTCTTCCCTTCATCTCTGGTGGTGCTCATCCATGGGAGGGGACACATCCAGGGGAGTGCTGGGGATCAGGGCTGGAATTGCATCCTGTGCCGGTTTTAGCTTTAAAGGTAAAAACATCTCGAGCCCAAGTGGAGTTTTCCAGCTCTGGGCTGGTTCCCAGTGGCAGCAGAGTCAGAGTCAGGCTCTCCTGACCCAGCCCCATTTCCCAAATTCTCTCTGCCAGTGCCTCTTTGCCTCCCTCAGCCCCTAATCCTAAATTTTAGCAGGGTAATGGTGCCCTGTGTGTTTCCCTGGGATGCCTTTGCTGCCAGCTCCACACAGGGAATCCTGGCAGAGTCTGTTGTGCAGTTTGGAATAGTTTGGAATTGTGGAACCCCGGAGCTGAGCTCTGCCTAAGGACAGAGCAGCAGGGAGGACAAAGGAAGGGATTGAAAGCCATGGCTCCGTGCTGGTGATCTCAGCTCCAGCGAGCCAGGGAACAGCCCAGAGTGTCACTGTGGATGTGCACCCACATCCCTGTCCCCTGTCCCCTTCCTGCATGGACAGTGCCCCATGTCCTGCAGATCCAAACTCTGAAAGAGGTGTGTGGGGTGTAAGTCATGAGTGGTTTGTCACCAGTCCCTGCTTTCCCTCAAAGCCAGGATTAATGGAAACACGATTGAGGTGATTCTTGTGTTTGGATGTTTATTGTATCTTATCAGAAATTGCACAAAGTGTGACAGCACCTCCAGCTCCTTGCTAGAAATGGCCCCAGCTGAGCCTGCTTGGAGGCTTTTTAAAGCTAAACAAACTAATAGAAGTTTAACACCTCCATTATTTATCCTTTTGACCCAATAATAGATTCTCAAAACCCTTAGAGTGGCATTAGACTGACCAACTAAAAGTGAAGAAGACAGAAGAAGAAGAAGATGAACAAAGAAAAAGACACCACCCCAAATTCTCCATCTTGTCCCATATCCACCACTATTCTGTAAAAACCTCAAATTTAAAACCCATCACACAGTGAAAACACACACACCTGACCCACTGCACAGTGGTGATTCCTAACTCATTATTCAGATTTCCTAACTCATTATTCAGATTTCCTAACTCATTATTCAGATTTCCAAGCCCTCTCCAAGGTTTCAGCTCCAGAGCAGTGTTTTCCATGGAGTCTGTGCCTGGAAGCACAGAAATTTCAAAGACTCCACATTTCTGGGATCCAGCAGTGGTGAAGAAGGGGGGGACATTGCCAAGGTGCCTGGCAGCTCTCTGCACTAAACTAAAGCTATTCTTTATTTGACGTGGGCATTTCTGACCTCCAAGGTGCTGCCTGCACACAGCATGTGCTCCCTGAGCCACGAACAGAAAGTTCGATGGCAAAGCCATCAGTTCTCAGTGCACAGAGTCCAGCCCAGCCCCAAATCCCTGCCGGGGCCAGCAGCACTGCCAGCATTGCTGCCTTAATTCCCAGGAAAGCTGCAGGGCTGGGTGTGCCTCTCCCCACAGCCAGCCCTGCACACACATCCCCCAGTTCCCTGGGGATGGAAATCCGAGTTAACATTGTCACTCTGTGGGCAAAAAAAAGGGTGGAGAGCTTGCAGATAAAAATATTTTTCCCTGGAAAATGGCATGTTATCAAAACAGAAACGTTCCGTGGGAGTGCTCTGGCTGCAGTGACTTCTGCTGGGGATGGACTTTCCAAGGAAAGAAAGCACCATCCCAGCCTGGCCTGCAGCTTGGTGATGTCCTGTGTGTGCAAGGCTTGGTTTTGAGTCATGAGCCTGATTTGGGTCAGAAAATTGTATTTTCACATCTTGCCAAGGTCCTCAGCAAGCCCACTGGCTGAGCTTTGGTCGTTTCAATCAGCTCCTTGCAGACGTGTTTGCTTACTTATTCCTTTGTTTAGAAAAAGAAAAGAAAAAAAAAAAAAAAGGCTTCAAGAAAACCCCATTTGGCTCAAGCACAGAATGGGAACAAAATGTTTCTCTAGCTGGGAAAAACATTTCCTGCCCAGCTTTGTTCAGGCACACAGCAGCACTCAGGCCATGGGATCAGGGGAGGTGTGGGACCAGCAGGGCCATGGACACGTCCTGGTGTCCTCTGTGGAAAACAGAAAGAAAAAAAAAAAAGGTCTTAATGGATAACTCAAAGCTGGAAGAGGCCTGTCAGTCACTTCAAACAAGAAGAAAGTATAGGTGAAGTAATATACTGCAAGAAGTTTTGGTTTTGTATGAAAACTGCCAAGAATGAGGGGTTTTCCTCTGGTGTCACCATTTCTCCATCCCTGCCTGGCATCCTGACATTCCTCCCTCCCTGTGCAGCTTTGTCCCTGCTGCTCTTCAGTGAGTGAACAGCTCCTCAAACACATGTTCAGACAGCACAGGAGAGCAGGACATGTCCTCCTTTGCTGGAAATGTGGGAGATTAAAGGGCTGAAGAGCACTCACCTCCTCTCCCATGGCTGCAGGAGCTGCAGTGTTCCTGTAAAATCCAGCATGGGGGAATGGCTGATGTTCCATCCCTTTGTGTTTCCTCTCTGAGGTTGTTTTGGAGCATCTCCTTGTAGCTGTTTGACTGGAATCCTTTATTTCTGAGTCTGCCTGGGGAGATCCTTACAGCTTATAAATAAAATGTAGGGCCCGTACAGCTCTTACAGAGAATTAACTGGTTTGGAGCAGCAGCCAGACTGCTGAGCCAAGAGAACAAAACAAGAGCCATGGTAAGGAAAATAAATAGCCATCAACAAAAGGAGACAGGCACAGGGTTTGATCTGCTTTGTTCTGCCAGACTCTGTGGCAGGAACACAAAGATATCCACGGAACGGGGAAGAAATTCCTGAGCCGGGTTTCATCCACACACAGCATTTCAGGTAAGGAAAATCTTCCAGCCCTTTGAGGTACCTTCATGCCGACCTTCTCCCAGCACTGACCTTCCTCAGGCACAGCCAGATTTCATGTGCAGGGTTTTCCTTTGCCAGAGTATGAACTTCAAAGTGTGAGAAAAAATGAGTTCCAGCCAGCGACCAAGAATGCTCGTTTTATTTATTTTAGTTTGGATTCTAATTCCCTTCTTACTCTTTCTCCCTCTGTGGGGATAAAGCAGGATTTTCTTACCACTCAGACTGGGAATGAGAAGCTTGGGTTGTGTCCTGGTGCTCTCTGCAGACATTCCCTTCCCACTGGAGCTTCCTGCTCACGTCTCCAGGGCACCATCCCAGCAAGAACTGATTCAAAAAACCAGGCAGTCCCAGAAGTGCTGGGGTTAATTCTGCCAGCAGCACAAAGCCGGAGTCCTGAACTCTTTAATTTGGCACCAGTTTATCACTCAGCTCTTCCCAGGTACCAGTTCTTGGTCTGGAGGGGTTTAAAAGCCAAAATTCTAAATGCTGCCCCTCCTGCTGCTGCCTAACCCAAAGTGGGGCAGGTTTGGTTCAGCCTTCCTGGCTGTTCCCTCAGCCCTTGGTGACTGCAGGAGCCACAGAGCAGCAGCTGGAGCAGGGGGAGATGTTCCCCCAGCACTGCAAGGCCAGTGGGGAGAGGCCAGTCCAGCCCAGACATCCCAGTCCAGACCAGACATCCCAGTCCAGCCCAGACATCCCAGTCCAGACCAGATATCCCAGTCCAGCCCAGACATCCCAGTCCAGACCAGATATCCCAGTCCAGCCCCAGCTGTTCCAGTCCAGCCCCAGATCTCCCAGTCCAGCCCCAGACATCCCAGTTCAGCCCCAGAGGTTCCAGTGTCCCAGTTCAGCCCCATCCAGCCCCAGATGTCCCAGTTCAGCCCCAATACCCCAGTTCAGCCCCAGCTGTCCCAGTCCAGCCCCAGATATCCCAGTCCAGCCTCAGCTGTCCCAGTTTATCCCCAATGTCCCAGTCCAGCCCCAGCTGTCCCAGTCCAGCCCCAATGTCCCACTCCAGCCCCAATGTCCCAGTTCATCCCCAGTGTCCCAGGCCAGCCCCAGATATCCCAATCCTCATCCAGCCCCAGCTCCAGCCCCAGATGTCCCAGTTCAGCCCCAATACCCCAGTCCAGCCCCAGATATCCCAGTCCAGCCCCAGCTGTCCCAGTCCCCTCCCAGCAGAGCTGCAGAGCCCAGCAGTGCTGTGGGTGTCATTAATGGTGTCCCTGTTCCCTCTCCCCACTGCAGGTGCCCCAGGGACGTGCCCAGCCCTCCTCAGGCTGGGCTGCCATGGCCCTGTCACATTCCACAAGTGAATGCTCCCTGTCTCCATAGGGTGAGCACTGGGATCATCCCTGGTTTGCACACCCCTGGTTTATTCACTGCTCCGAAGCAAAGCAGCACAAGCTCCATGACTCAGTGCAGCCACGAGGCAAAAATAGCAGCTGGTGTGCTGAGAGGATGGGGACAATCAAAGGGACACTGTCTCCCACAACTGAAATGTCTGCAAACGAGCTCTCAGCCAGCACAGGGCCAAAAGAAATGTTTCTTCCATGGACTTATTTTATTTTGGAGATCTGAAAGGAAGCAGTTGCTGCAGACAAGTGGACATTGTGCTGGAGGTTGGAGAAACGAGACGTGGTGGCACAAAGACACTGATAGTGGGGCTGCCATCACTGATCTGCATTGTCCAGGCCCAGAGGGACTGAATAAAAGCTTGAGCTGGAGCCAGTGTGAGTGAACAGAAGGGAATGGGCAGATTCCCACTGCCCTTAATGAGTTTTGGCTCTGAACCTACATGAAGAACCATAACTAGCAGTGAATAAACTGGATTCTGAAAATCCTTTCACCTCTGACAGGACAGGCTGGAATCAGCAGAGTGCCAGTGGGAATCTGTTTACCAAGCAGTTTTTTTTCCAAAGGTGGCTTTGTCCCACGTGGAATAGAAAGGCTGAGCTGTGAGTGTTGTCCAGGATGGAACCTCAAAGCAGAAACCCCAAACAAGTCGTGGCTCCACCACCTTTTCCAGCCTCCTTTGTCCCCCTGCCACCAAGGCCAGCCCTATTACCTGCAGTGGGGGTGTCACACTGAAAATGAAGCTCTGAACACAAAGTCCTTCAGGAAAATGGGCACCTGGCTCAAGGCTGTGGTGTTTCCTCTCGCTGGAAGGACTTGGTGCAGCCCTGGGGCACAGCAAAAACAAGACATTGGCTAAGTTAATTGGGAAATTAAGAAGGAAATGCAAGGAGAGCTTATAGGAGGACAGCAGGGTTCATTTGCCTGTCCAGTCCTGCTCACCCCAGGGGTTGGGTGTTGAAGGAAAGCAGAAATATTTCAAATTTGTTCATCACCCGTGCTTTGAATAGAAATCTGAGGAGCCCATGATGGCTTTTGCAGGCAGGCAGAGCTGGGTGTGAGAGCCTTTCTCAGCAAGGTCAGTGAGTGAGTCAGTGCAAGGCCAGGAAGAGCAGGCAGGAGCAGCCTGATGGGAGCTGGAGACAACAGGAGCCCCTTTGTCCCCCACGAGTCCCCAGCCCTGCTCAGGGGAGAGGGGACAGTGCCACCATTAATGACACTCACAGCTCTGCTGGGCTGGGCTGGGACACTGGGGCTGGATGGGGCTGGACTGGGACAGCTGGGGATGAACTGGGACATTTGGGGCTGGAGGGGGCTGGACTGGGACAGCTGGGGATGAACTGGGACATTGGGATGAACTGGGACATTGGGGCTGGATGAGGATTGGGATGTCTGGGGCTCTGCCCCTGAATTTCAGAGATAAACACACATTTTTTGGATGTTCTTTCCCAATAATAAAAGCTGGAGAGACCTTGTCACTCTCAGTGGCTGCATTCTGCTGCTTGGCTGTAAAATAAAATCAGGTTTGCTCTTCCCATGGATTTCCTTTGCCCAGGTTTCTCTCCCAGTGGGATATCAGACATGGGATGGGAGGAACCATCTCCCATCAGGACATTCTGATCCAGTGCTGGGATTCAAACTGCTCCTCCTCCAAAGCTCAGTGTCCTGTTCCTGCTCTGCACAGGTAAATCTGAGGATTTATCCACATTCCCATGAGATTTGTGCTCCAGATCTGCAGTGACAGCCACAGGGTGCTGAGGTTATCCTGGACAAGGATCCCAGATTTGCCAGCAAGGAGGGAAAGTTTTTTGGGATTAAACAGGAGAAGGATGTCACTGCAGCCTCCCATGGCACCCTGGCAAGCTGAACTGGATCTGAATCCAGTAAAACCTGTATATCCCATGGCTGGGAATCCTGCTTGCTCCTGCCCACGATGTTCAGTAACAGGTGATGCTCATAAGTAAAAAAAAAAAAATAAAAAAGCTTCTCCTCTTTTTTTAAAGCCCCCAAACTCTGTGTTCTCTGCAGGCCAGGCACCTGCCATCCCCCAGCCTTTCAAGAACAAAGAGTGATTTTTATAAAAGCCTTGGTATCCCTAACAATGCCACAAGGCTCTTTCAAGGTTCTTTCTCTTCTGGGCATCAGCAAAAAATGAAAGTACTGCAGGGATTTCCTACTCTAAGTGACAGAGGTGGAATAACAAAGACTTTCAGTAGGAAAACAAGGATTTAAAAATCAGCAAGGTGGGCTCTGAGGACTGCCTTGTGCATTTCTTATCTCTGTTTCCTCCCCTTATCATTTCCATGTCCAAGCATTTGTCTCAGCCCCTGCTGCTGTGTTTGGCACCGAGGGTTGAGATCCACCTTTTCAGCCTGGACTTTTTTCAGATAAGGGTTTCAAAATGAAACCACACCATGAAACTGCTGCTTCATCTTTTTTTATTTTTATTTTTTTTTCCTCTGAGTTTAAGTCCTCGAGCCAGACTCGCTGCATTTCTCCAGGCAGTGCTGAGCCCACACTGGCTGCTGGAGGGATTTTCTGCAGCTGAAGGCACTTTTGCTCTGTTACTCAGAGGTTTGTGACAGCAATTAGCAGGTCACAGAAAACTTTCTCTTCTTCTGCAGAGTCAGGGGACATCCTCAGATTTATTGCCCCTTGCTCTGGCTTCATCCAAGGTGGGAGTGCTCGCTGTGAAAGTGCAGCCTCAGCCTTTTCCAGGAGGGGCCCAAAGGAGATCTCCACTGGGGCTGCTCTGGGTTTGCCTCAATCCTCACTCAGATCTCAAAAAAAAAAAAAAAAAAAGGATCAAACCTCTGAAAAAGAGTTGTGCAGGAGGGGAGGACTTGCACTTCTCAGTGTCCACACAGTGTGTCACCCTTACTCTATTTCCATTCATCCCCCATCCCGACAGCATCAGGAGTGGCTTTGAGAGGAGCAAAGTGCCCTGCTCTGCTCCCAGCCCTTACCCTGGCACTGGGCAGCTGAGATTTCCCTGGGAACATCTATTGAGGCTCCTTTTGAGCCTCCTGGCTAATGAGCCACCAAGGATTGGGTGTTCTGAGGCCAAGATCTGCCTTTTCCTCCCCAGCATTATCCCAGAGCACTAAGGAAATCAGTTGTCCTTTGAGTTTTTCCTTCAGGAAATTTTCCCATTTCCACTTGCTGGAGCCAAAAGTCGACAGCACCAACACTGCAGGAAGATCTGACTGTTCCTTTCTCATTGCAACATCCCTGTCCTTCCCTTGGTGAATGATAATTCACATGGAAAAGGCAAGGTGCAGGACCTGAAAATCGCCACAAATCCCTTTTCCAAGGAGACAGCCAATGATTGGAGGTGTGCAATTGTGGGGGTGCAATTTAGCACATCTCTGTTCCCCCCTGTGCTGGATTTATTGCTCCAGCTCTGCACGGGTTTGTTGCTCTGTTAAAGCCACACTGAAGTGCTCCCATCATTTCCACGGGGCTATTTCAGGAGTAAGGGACTCTTCAAAGTGCATCAAGGTAGCAGAATCTGGCAGCTGTAATACAGAGATGTAATAAGGAGCATTTCACAAGGTATTTTCTGCCAATTTTATCTGCTGTATTAAAATTTAGTAGGCATGAAAGCACCCAGGTTCTGTAGAAAAATCTAACATTCTTATAGAAATTGTTTTTTTAAAAAAGGGCATTTTCTGTGTTTTCTATTAGTGAAGAGTGGCACAATCAGAGGTTGTTCTGCTGTCTGTGCCATACAATTGAGTGGCAGAGGAGCTGTGTGGTCCCAAATTGTGGACTGCACTTCTCAGCCTGTGCCAAAACACTGAGCATCCTCCTGGAAGAGTTTTTGTTTTTCTGTTTGTCCCATGAGCATCCAAGTGCTGGAGTTTGATGGCTGAATAATCACAGAACCAGAGATTCCCTGAATGATTGATCAGAGACCGTGGAGCCCAACAATCCCCAGCACTGCCACGTCCCCAAGTACCACATCCGTGTGACTTCAAATCCTCCAGGGATGGGCACTCGGCACTGCCCTGGGCTGGACAGCCCATTCCAGGAAGGATTTTCCCCAAAATATCCAACCCAAGCCTCTTCTGGAACAATCTGAGGCCATTCCTTCTCCTCCTGTCCCTGCTCCCTGGGAGCAGATCCCAAATCCCAAATCCCCTCGGCCTGTCCCCTCCTGTCACGGAGTTGTGCAGAGCCAGAAGTTCTCCCTGAGCCTCCTTTTCTACTTCTGAGCCCCTTCCCAGCTCCCTCAGGAATTTTCCAGCCCTTTCCCAGCTCCATTCCTTTCCATGGACATCCTCCAGCCCCAAAATGTGATTCCTGAACTGCCCCCAGGACTGGCAGTGTGGCATTGATCACTTCCCACACTGTTGCTGAGACAAAATCATGTAATAAAATAATAGCATCCTAAAACAATAGCATCCTAAAATGAATAATAGCATCCTTCAGAGCCCTTCTCCTCAGCCTGGAAAGCCAGGCAGGATTTTAGAAGTCCCTTTGACAAGGGATGTCATGGCATCCTCACAGCTCTGATTTCAGCTCAGTTCTGTGGGATTTCACTGTTCTTTGTCCTCTTCCTCCAATCACGAAAGCAATGCCTCTGGATGACAAGGGAAATATTCCAGGGGCAGCTGCTAATTTTTGCTTTTTGCCATCCAGTTTGGCAGCAGCTTATTCCAAGTGTTGGCCTGCTCAGCAGCTGCAGAATTTTGCAGTGGTCTGCAATGTCGTGGTGATGAAGAATTCTTTACTGCTTCAATCCCACGGCAGCGCTGATGCCACTCCCCCACCTCCACCAGACACAGAAACAAGGTAGGGAAAATGGTTTGGAAAAGGAGGATCTCATTTCAGTGGGGTGGGAACTCTTCCCTCCCTGGGTGAGTCTCCTTTCCAAGGCCCAATCCCTCTGGAACTCGTAGCAGTTGCTTCCACTGAGAAGTGCTGTCATTCCCTGGCACTCCTGTTTGTTTTTTTGTTAAATCAGTTTAGCAGCTGGAAATGAGGAGCAGAGGCAGGGAGCAGCCAGGTCCCCATGTCCTGCACAGCCCTGGCTGCAGGGACAGAGCTCACCCAGCACAGAGGCAGCAAATCTTCCCTTGGCTCCCACTCCCTCCTGCTTCTTGCACTGGAGGGGAGGACAGGCAGGGTTCAGACCTTGGATGCCTGTGGAGGGGCAGGGAATACCTAAGGAGAGCAGGAAATAAAGGCTCAGCTGGGAGCAGAGCACAGGAATGGGTGAGGGAGAGGCAGCTCCCAGGAATTCAGCACAAAAACATTTCAGAACATTTTCAGATTCACCCACTGCCCCATCCTGCTGCCAGGGGCTCAGACTGGAGCACTTTTAAGAGGGCAGTGAGGAAATTTTCTTTTCCAGGCTTGGTTTCCCAGCCTGGCACTGTCCAGCTGCCAGAGAGGTGCTGTCTCTTGGCTCAATAATCCTGATTTCTTTGCTGTGACTTTCCCCATGCTCCCCTGGAGGGCAGGTGATGCTTTTGACACCCAGAGCAAGGTGCCCACAGGAGCCTCTCCTTTGCCTCCTCCCCAGCACATCACCTGCTGCTCTCATCTGCTGCTCCTCAAGGCTCTCAGTGCAGCTCTTGCTGCCTCTTCACCCTCCTTGAATTTAAAGGCCTGCATCATTCCCATCCTCATGCTGGAAAGTCACAGTTTCCTGGTATTGAAGCTGTTCCAGCTCACCTTATTAATTAATTTTCTTTTTTTTTTTTTTATTTTTACTTCTTCCCATGGAGTTTCTAACTTGATGCTGATAAAAGAAGCAATTACTTCCCCTTTGCACCTGGGGAACAAAAAACCCAAGGAGTGGTGGAGCTGGGCCAGTGTGTTGATGTGGAGAGGCTTTTGGCCCCCATAAACCCATAGTAAATTCTAGGAGAACTGTAGGGAGCTTCCCATCAGCCAAGGAAACAAGAAGCAGAGCAGAAAGAACTCTTGAAGTTACCTGGGAGATTTCCCAAGTGCCTGGGTCTGTTTATTCAGGTTTTGTTTTCACCCATCTCACACTTTGTGCAGGGTGCTTGAGGAAGGAACCAGGGCAGGACAGCCCCAAGCAGAGCCCTGAACCCTCATCCAGAAATTCCATCTCTCCAGGCACAGCCCTGCACAATTCCATTCTCTCTCCTTTCCCTTCTATCAACTGATCTGTGCAGCTTTTCACCCAAATTTTAGGGTCCCTCCACGCTCTGAAGCTCAGCCCGAGGTGCCTCAGAGATGAGTTAAAGAAAAAGGAGTTCGAGCAGTCATCTCTGTCATTCTTTTAAACACTCTCAAGATGAGCCTGTAAATTCTCAGAGGTAAATCCCAGCCACAGAGTTTGGGCTGAGCCCATAATTCTGACATGGAAATCACCAGGATAGTGCACCTGACTGGGTTCTCACTTTGATCAGAGTGAAAAAAAATAAAAAAAATCTCAGGTTTTATCCTGGCCACTGCTCCCAGGGGCTGTCTTGCCCCCCATTCCTGCATGCCCTGACAGTTCAATGCTAGAGATGATCAGATCATTTCTCTCCTCAGCTGCCTGTGGTCTTTGGCCACGTGTTGTCCCCAAGAGCCATTATCTAGGAAACTCCAGGGAAAATGGGAAAGCTGCTTATTTTTCTTGGCATCTGAATGATTGTTCTGGCCAGGCTGAGTCCAGTTTTGTGTGTGTTTATGTCACACTTTGTTATTTGCATGGCCAGCCCTGGTGAGGGTTTCAGGGGCTGGTGGTTTTGTAATTTGTACAGCCCTTGCTCTCTCTGCCTTTGCTGCTCTCTGCTGGAGTTGTGGCTGTTTCCTTTTTTATGGCCACTTCCTCCTGAGGGAGCAGTAATTTATGGTCAGAGGTTAACCTCATTTGCTGAAATATCCAGCTCCTATGCCAATAGATCTATAAAAATGGAGAGCGGGGAGGAAAAGATGGGAAATAAATAAACCAGATATTCTTCAAACGACACGCAGAGCCATTCGTGTGGAGACACAGGAACAAAGGAATTCCTGCACGGCTGAGATCAGGATCCAACCCCGTGTTCTGCCTTTGTGGGTGCATCCCTGAGCCAAATGTGCAGTGGTGGACATTTTGGGGCAGAACATTCCCAGGTTTTTATGGAGTTCTGGAGCCCCTTCAGCCCTGCCAAGCTCCTGGCTGGGATGGGATTTTGGGATAACGTTGTTCCATGGATCAGCTGGGCATAAAGATGCTCCTTGCACAGCCATGGTCAGTGCTGCAGTTCCAGCTGGGATCTCTCCTGTGGCTTCAGCAGGAAAAGTTCTGCACCCCCGCAGCTGCTCCCAGAGCAGGAGGGGAAGGGCAGGGCTGGGTCAGTGCTGGAGCCTGCCAGGTTTTTGTGGGGAGCTCCCAGCAGGGTGTGAGAGCTGAGCTGGCTCTGTTGGTGACTCCTGGAATTCCCAAGTGGAGGTGCCAGGTGCTGGTGTCAGGTTTTGGGGTTTGTTTCAAGGTAGAGCCCGGATTTTATGTGCCCACGTGTCTGTGTGAGCTGGGAAATGGGATTGCTGTGCCTTCCAAGGTGTGCCAGGGCTTTATCACTGAAGGAAGAAGGAAATGGAATAAACACTGAATCCTTCAAGCTGGGACAGCAGCCACAGACTTGTGGCCTTCCTCACAATGAGGTTTTGGGCTGTGGAGCACAGGGCTCTGTCCCCTGGTTGCTTCTCCAAAGCCTGAGCTCAAAGCAGGGTCTGGAGATGGCTGAGACCCCTTAGGGCTGGGCTTGCAAAACCACAGAGCATCCCTCGAGGCCTGGCATGTACTGCATCTATTCAATATTCAGTATTTTTATTTCTGTGTCATGTTTCCATGATATTTCTATAGCACATCATTTTTGTTTGTTTGTTTGTTTCTGGGCGTGGAATGTGTCTGTCATGCTCACAGGACTTCCACGGCCTGTACTGAGCTGAAAACACCACAGGATTTATTTCCACTTTCCTGGCATTCCACACTAATCCTAAAGCAATTATCCAAGAGCTCGTCACTGGTTCTAGTGCAGGTTGATTGACAGCTGTCAGGAATGTTCTGGGACATCCCCCAAATCACAGCACATCCACCTCACCCTCCTCTGCTGCTGCCTGATCCCTCCTGGAGATCTCTTTAATCCTTCATGGAGATCTCTTTGATTCCACATACAGATCTCTTTAATCCCATACAAAGAGCTGTTTGATCCCTCATGGAAATTTCTTTAATCTCATACAAAGAGTTCTTTGATCCCCCATGGAGATTTTTTTGATGTCTCATGGAGATCTCTTTGATCCTCCTGGAGATTTCTTTGATTCCACATCGAGATTTCTTTGATTCTTCATGGAGATCTCTTTGATCCTTCATGAGGTCTCTTTGATACCTTATGGAGATTTCTTTAATCCCTCATGAGATCTCTTTGATTCCTCATGGAGATTTCTTTGATCTCTCATGGAGATTTATTTAATTTCACAAAGAGCTGTTTGATCCTACATGGAGATTTCTTTGACTCCACATCGAGATTTCTTTGATTCCACATCGAGATTTCTTTGATTTCTCCTGGAGATCTCTTTAATCTCTCACAGATCCCTCATGGAGAGGCTGTTTGATCCCTCTTGGGGGTCTCTTTAATTCCATACAAAGAACTTTTTGTTCCCTCATGGAGATCTTTTTAATCCCACACAGAGAGGCTGTTTGATCCTCATGGAGATTTCTTTGATTCCCATGGAGATCTCTTTGATCCCACACAAAGACCTGTCTGATCCCTCACAAAGAGCTGTTAAATCCCTCACAAAGACCATCCCTGGTGCTGTTTAATTGTTTAATTCCTGCAATTAGCCATGGCTCAGGTGCACTAAAGCACCAGGAGCTGTTCAGACAGGTGAGCAGAGCTGCAATAACCCAGATCCTTTGCAGAATTGTGGGATGTGGATCTGTCCCTTCCCTTTTCCCTGGGTGTCAGCCAGGCTTGGCCTCACTCCCATGGGGATGATGATGATGATGCTCTTCCCTGGATGCTGATTTTGGCTTTGGAGCAGATGATCCTGTTAGCACTTGCTGTCCTGAGCAGCTCCTTGTGGCAATCCTTAAAATCAGAGAGTTTGGGCAAAGCTGCAAAAAAAAGCAGATCTCAGAGAGAGCAAACTGCAATTAGAGCTAAGTGTAAAGCATAAGATTTGTCAGCAGAAAAGTTATATGAGATGTAGAAAGGAAGGACAAATAAAACAATGGTCTGTGTGTCAAAGCTTGGCTAGAAAAACTCTCTGAGCTGCAGAAAGTAAATCTAGCAAGATATTAGGAAGGTCTAATCTTAATAATGCAGCTCTGTGCATTGTATTTTAAGGTTTATAAGCAGGTGTTGTATTGGAAAGAAACAACCAAAGCTATGTGTAATTATAGTGGTTGGATAGAACTATTCTCAATATGCTTTTGCTTTTTGTGATTGGTCAAAAAACTTTCAAAATGCGTTGTAACACCAAGTTCTGTGAGCTGCTGGCATCTTCCCATTGTCCCAACCTTGTAATGAGACTGATGCTTGGGAGGAAAAAATTAAAAATAAAGCAGCTCAAGATGTGTTCCACAGCAGTCCTGTCCCATTTGGGCTTCTGTGCTTAAAGCCTGGCTGGCTCTGCATGCAGAAATCACTGAGTGTGCTCCTCATCCTGTCCCCCAGAAATGGGCTCTGTGTGACCAGGCAATCATTTCAGGAGTCACCTTTGGCTAAGGTGAGCTGGCAGATCCCCTGAGCCTGGAAGAAAATATTTAAATGTAATAACGAGCACTGTAAAGCCTGGCTTTAAATAAATATTAGGCTTTGACACCAGCTGGAAGAAGCCAAATTTCCAGCTGCCCAGGAATGTCATCTGAGGTATTTGGCTCAATTTAAAAAACATTTGGGCTGAAAAAGCCCCAGAGTGCTGTCCATGGGTTAAGATTGTGCAGAAAAATCCTCCAAGAGCCCAAGCTGGGCTCTGTTCCTTGCTGCTGGAATCCCCCCACCCCAGCACCTTCTCCACTGCCTCTGGAGCTCTCCAGGACTTGTGACAGAGGGGTGACAGCAATCCCTGACCCCAGCCCTGTGCAGAATTCCCATGGAAAGCCGGTTCTGAGGTCACTCCTGGCTGTGGCTGGTTTTTGGCAGGCTCTGCTTGGTGAGCTGTCCCTGTTCCGTGTTTGCTAATGGCAATAGGGTGCACACAGGGATTATAAATATATCCCACATCCTGCCAGCAGTGGATAAAACAACTCCCCTGGTCTGAACCAAGTGGCTCCAGGTCAGCTTTGAGAGCACCCGAGTTGTGTGATCCCTGCTCTGCAAGATTCCCTGGTGGCAGCCAGAACATCCTGGAAAAAAACCCCAAAGCCTAAACAAAGCAGCCTCCAGTGAGCTAAATACAGGCACACACAGGAAACATCCTGGAGACACTGTCATTAATTGTCCTCCTCTCTCCGAAGATAAACGAGAATCCTATAAAATATTTTACTGCCCAAGACGCTGTCTGATAATGGGAGAGAGGAAGAGGAGGGAGCACCTCGAGGAAGAAGGAAATCCTGGGTTTGGATGGAGGACATTAACACTCCCAGAAAAACACACACAATTCCTCCAGGAGGATTGTAGATGAGCAGCATCAATGCTGCATTTAATTTTCTTTGCTCTGTCAGGGCCACTTGTTTTCCCCAGGATCAATAAACATTTTAATGCTGGAAATCCCACCAGGAGGACAATGAACTGTATAAAAAAATGAAATAAATGCACTGAGAAACAGCAGGTCAGCTCTGCAGAGACCAGAGGGGGGATCTGGGGCTCGTGTCCATGTGGGAATTGTGCTCAGGGTATCTCTGGGGCATTCAGAAGATTTTCCATGTCTTAGGATCAGCTTTTCCATGTGTGAAATGCCTCCAGAGCAGCTTCACCAGCCTCTGTGCTGTCTTAGGGCTTGCAGTGAATATCTGTGTGCCTCTTGCTCTTGAATTTCAGGGTCTTGATTTGATCATACAAAATTAAATTAATTTCATTTCATTCTCAGGTTAAAATCTGGATCTTGGGGTTGCCTCTCTCATCTTCCTCCAGTTCCTACCAGCTCTTCCAGCTTCCTCCAGGTAGAAATTCCTGCCAGCTCTTCCAAGGGTGTTTTGTACACACAAGTCAAGATCTCATACCCAGATCCTGACCTTAACAGCACCCCCACAGAAATGTGTGTGGGAAAAGCCAAGGAAAGGGAAAGACTGATTGGAAATCCCAAATTAATTTCTAGCAGCAGCAGCAGCAATGCCTTGTTCTAGGACAAATGCAGGCAGATGTGGCTGAAGCTGAAGGGGAGCATTAAAAGTTCATTTTTCAGCAAGGCTGGGCACTGTGGAGCAGCCAAGCACTCTGTAAAAGTGTTTGTGAGTTTTTAAGTGCTCTAAAAGTTGTTCATGTGAGCTCTGCTCTGGTGTCCCAGAGCTGGATTCCACCCCCTGCCCCTCGAGATTGCTTTTTCATCACCACCCTTCCCTCCTTGAACAGCTTTGTGGTGTAATAATATCAGCTGTGCAAGGAAAAAAGAAAAAAAAGAAAAAGAAAAAAAGAAAAAGACAAAGAAAAAGAAAAAGAAAAAAGAAAAAATGAAGTTCACTTGAGGCAGCCTTGCTAAGAGGAGACAAACCTGCCCCAGACCTGAGTGTGTTTATCACCTGTGGTCAAGGTGTGAAAGCCTCTGCAAGCAGAGACACAGCAGCTTCTTTTTTGTCAGCTCGATTATTTCTTCATCCTAAATATGTGGGACACGTTCAGGACATTTCTCCTGCTGCAATCTGAAGGCAGAGGCTGAACCTTTATAAGCTTCAGGAGGGATTTCAGCTTTGCTGTTTCCTATTTTACCTCTTGTTACGTGTTCCAGCAGGAACAAGGCATCGTCCTTCTGCAAGGCCTTTGATTTAATGACTTCAAAATGCTTTGAAACCATTTGATTTCATAATAAGAACTGGGTCAGCTCTGCCTTCCTCATTTTGGAGATGAGGACAAACAGGTAAAGAGGTTAAATGGTTTGCCCTGCAAAAAAAAAAGGAAATGTATGTGTAGCACAGTTTGGAGGGGGGGCTTAAAACTTTTGGCTTTGTTACCTCAGTTCTCAGCAAAGGAATGAATTTTCTCCTCCTGTGGATTCTGTGATTCCTTCCTCTGTGATCGTGGGCAGGGAGGCTGCCAGCCAGAAAATTCCAATTAAAGGGATCCCAAAGAAGATCAACATTGCCAAGCTGAGTCTGTCTCTACAATAAATTGGAAGGGTGATTTAGGGGAGATTTTGGATGAGATTGGGGCTGGTTCATTGAAGACAAAAAATGTGTCAGGACCTCCCAAAGCAGCCTTGGCCCTGCTGCCACCAGCCCAGGCAGAACTGCAGCAAGACACCAAATCCCAGGGGATTTACCCATCAAATTTTCCTTCCTTTGGAAAAAATCCATTTTGCCAGCCAGGCACCCAGAGCCAAAAGTGGGATTTCTCATCCTAAAATTGAGAATGTCCAAGGAAGGACATTGCATCCAGCAGCAGCAGCAGCAGCATGTTCTTACCTGGGCACTGACTGGAAAGGATGGCAAATTCACCTGTTAAATATTGTAGAAAGAATATTTAACAAAGGTCTCCATTTACACGTTGTTTATAATTGTATAATCGTCGTTTATAATTATAAATAATTGTGTTTTTCAATATCTCACCAAGTGCAAGGTCATGCTGGTCAGTCTGGAGGCATTGTGTAAAAACCAGCACCTTTTTTTTTTTTTTTTTTTTTTTGTTACCTCCAGAAATCAAGAGGGTGTGGGAGTCCCTGGAGCCCAAGAGAGGAGGGGTCAGGGAATTTTTTTGGGCAATTCCTGCTGGAGCAGGGCCCTGGGGTGCACAGAGCTGGGAGAGCCTCCTCAAAATCTGCCAGGAGCTGCAGGAACGATCTTTCCACACAGAAATTGATTTTCCCCAGATTGCCAGGAGAGAAGAAAAGTGCCTGGGATTAACAGAGCACAGACAAAAACCAGAGTTTGCTTCTCTGTCTCCAAGTGGATAAAACCTCGAGAATTTCAACACTGGAGGACCTGACTGTGTGAAAAGTAATTTTCAGTGACCCTGCAGATTGTCTTTCTGCCAGCTGATAAAAATAAAGATTCTTTCCCTCGTGGCATTTTCCTGCTGTCCTTGCTGTGGTGCCAGGACAGGATCAGGGGGGATTCATTTCCCAATTTTCACTCCCCAAATGCCCCCTGAACTCTTCTGGAGCTTTGCTTTGTGCCAGATAATGATCATTTAAGGGCAACAACAGTGTTTATTGAAAACTGCTGCATCTCAAACAGCAGCAAAAAAAAAAAAAAAAAAAAGGTGATAAAATTAAGTTCCAATCTGGAGAAAAATATTGAATTTGAATTAGCTCAATATGTGTCCAGGTGACAGAGCTCATTGCTTCTCCCATGATTTTCCTGTTGCCAGGGATGAGACAGAGGAGGCAGAGGGGATTTTTGGGATGGGAGGATCCATGAGCAGGAATTTAGGCTGGGAGGGAGCTCAGGCCTGGAGGGTTCAAGCTCCCCTCAGCCCAGCTCCAGCTGAAATACTGAAAATCCAGCTGAAAATCATGGCTTTGATAGAAATTCGGCAATTAGTTAAAATCTGTCCCTGCTCGTTAAATATTTCTCCCTCCTATTTATGAACAAACAAAAAAAAAAATTCCTGGTTCAAAATGTGGAGGGAGAGGAGCCTGGGGAGGAAACCAGGAAATCTGTGGAGAGAAAAGAGAAAAGGGAGGAGGCCACCAACATCCAAGTTATTATCAGGGCTCAGGATGTGTTATTTCATTTGTAATAACCAGAAACCAGCTAATAAAGGAAAATTATGGGGTTTTTTTTTAAGGCAGGTGAAAGGTAGTCAAGGAAACACAATATCTTCCTTTCTCTGCTGTCTGGCCTCAGGAAAAACACATCTGTGACACTGATGGCATCAGGATAAAATCAGAGTTTAGGAACATCTCTGCCTGTGCTGCTCGGGGATTATTAAAAGGATGAGAACTGCTCCCACTTGTGTGGCAATTCCCATTATATTATATTATATTATATTATATTATATTATATTATATTGTATTGTATTGTATTGTATTATATTATATTATATTATATTATATTATATTATATTATATTATATTATATTATATTACATTACATTACATTACATTACATTACATTATATTATATTATATTATATTATATTATATTATATTATATTATATTATATTATATTATATTATATTATATTAATGTATGTATTTCTATTTATTATTTTATTTTTATTTCCCCATCCCTGGGGGTGCTGCACACAGCCTGGAGCAGCCAAACCCAGGGGGAGGTGCCCTGACCTTGGCACAATTTGAGGAATTTTTGCTCCCTGGAGTTCCCAGCTCCTCCCTCTTTAAAATTGGGAATATTCCCCTTTTCCAGACAGGGGGGGCTCCACTGGATTTCCACAATTTCTTTGTGTTCCCTCAGCACCCATGGGTGCATCCCATCATCCCCATGGATTTGTTCCCACCTCAGATTCTCCCTCTGGGCTTGCCAGCCTTTCTGCACCACTAATTAATGATTTGTCATCAATCTCAGCAGTTTCTGTTCAGGTCCAGGATTATTAGATTATTAATTAGAATTATTAGATTATTAGAAAGGCAGACAAGCCAGTCTCCCCTGTTCAGATTTGGATATTTATTATATCTTATCAAAAATTATGACAAAATATGACAGCACCTCCAGCTGCTTTCTACAAGTGGGGAAAATGGCTCCAAGCTGAGGCTGCTTCAAGGATTTCAAAGCCAAACACACCCATAAAAGTTTTACACCTATATTTTTTATATTTTTAACCCAATAATAGATTCTCCAAACCCTTAGAGTGATTTTCAACTGACCAATCCAAGGTCACTGCCTGAGTTCTGTGAAGAAGAAGATGAACAAAGAAAAAGACACCACCCCAAAATTCTCCATCTTGTCCCATATCCACCACTATTCTGTAAAAACCTCAAATTTAAAACCCATCACCCAGTGAAAACACACACACCTGACCCACTGCACAGTGGTGATTCCTAACTCATTATTCAGATTTCCTAACTCATTATTCAGATTTAGTAACTCATTATTCACATTTCCAAGCCTTCCCCAAGGTTCCAGCTCCAGAGCAGTGTTTTCCATGGAGTCTGTGCCTGAAAGCTCCAAAAACTCCAGATTTCTGGGATCCAACATCCATCCTTCCCCCAGTCCCTGCCTTTGCCTCCTGGCTGTATTTGGGTGTTTTCTGGGTGTTCTCTGGGTGTTTTCTGGGTGTTCTCTGGGTGTTTTCTGGGATGTGTCACTCCCGAGTCTGGAGAAGCTGATCCTTGCATCACCAGCATTAAAAGATTTTTAAAAATTTATTCTTAAGTTGGTAACTGACCAAAGTGTTTCTGTATGTTGTTGTTAAAAAGAAAGAAAAAGTGTAGGAAAAGGGAAAGGGAAAAGGATGATCTGAAGGTTTTATTCTAAATTTATTATTCTTTTATGCTGTTAATAAAGTTTTCTTTACATCCTTCAAGTTTTAAGCCTGCCTTGCTGTAGCTCCTAATCCTATCTCACAGCCAAAAAAAAAAAAAAGTAAGAATATTGAAATAAGTGAATCTAAACCACTAAATCAGTGTTTCTGCCCAGTTTCAAAGTGGAACCAAGACAGGCACCCAAGCCCCTGTCCCCTCCAGGGCTGTGTCCCATGGGATTGTCCCAGCAGATCCCCAAAGGGGCCAAATCTGCTCTCCTGAAATCCAGGACCAAGAGCTCCCTGCCCTGAGCATCTCATCTCAGTCACCATTCCTTGGTCACTGCATTTCAATCCGGAGTGGGAATAAAAAAAAAAACCCAGAGGTGATAAAGGCTTGGGGAGATGGACATTTGTGATTCAGCACTGCACTTCATTAAATTGTTCCTTCACTTCAAGGAACAGCATTTAAGCTCGGCGAGATTAGGAATTGAAATGACTTTCAAGAGAGCTTCATTTCTCAGAAAGCACATCCAGGCACACGGTGACATTTAATTTCTGAGCAAAGCTGCAAAGCCAAAAAGCTACAAAATTGGCCACAATTAACATTTCCTTAAAAGCTGGCTCCAGTTTCGCAGGGATTCAAACAATGAAATCTCAGTCAAAGGAACCATTTTCTCCGTGGCTTTGCCTCTTCATTTCTCCTCACAAAAACTTTTAGAAACAGCTTCCAGTTTTCTGCAACACCCCCATTCTTTCCTGGGAGGTACCAGGTATTCATCAGTTAAGTTTTAGGGGTAATTGTGAGTCTTTCCTTGCTCATTTCTATATTTAGATTTTTCTGCTGCAGTGGCTAATCTTGAGGGGAGCCTTAGGTCACCCTTTACTATTTCCATTCTCTGGCTGAGTGCAAATACACACAATTCTGAACTTCACTTCAAACACCCTCTAATTCCTGCTCATTCTCCTCATCCTCCCCAGCACTGGGCAGAAATGAATTGAAAAATAAAGTGTACAAATATTAATTGACCCCAGCACCACTCTGGGCTGCTGGGGCACATATTTGATGTGCTACACTCCCAGTGCTAATTTTATAAACAGAGATTACAAAAAGCTGAAGTGACATTTAGAGGGGGTTGGGAATGGCCTCTCAATTTAGAACTTTGCTTTGCCTTTGGAGAGCAAGCTGAGATGACCAGCTCTCAAAAAATTAAATCTCTTAGATGAGCAGCTTTCAAAAGATTGAAAATCTCTTTTTTTTTTCCAGACATCCATATCTGCGTGAAATGAGTCCTGTTTGAAGTTAAAAAATACCCCAAAAATCTCAGAAAGCATTTTGCTGAAGGAAGTTTCCTATAAGGAAAAAATAATAAATTTAGCAGATACATTTCAGCCTCTGAAATCCACTTTTGCATCACTGCAAACACATCCTAACCCTTTCTGTTTTACCTGGGCTCAGCTCTACAATGTTGTTCAGATTTGCTGCTGCTCCTGCTGGCTCCCAGTGAGGGCACAAACATCAATTTCTACCCCAAAGATCCCAGCTCAGACCCTGCAGATCCCCCTGCTGCTGGATCAGCCAGCTTTTAGGGGATGAACTCCACTGGAAATGGGGATGCTGGAGCCCAGGAATGTTTCCTGCTCTTATTCCAGGCTCCTCATTGAGAGGAATGATGGATTTGTCTTTACAAATGAGATAAAACCAGCACTGAGAGATCAAAGAAACAATGGGATGGATTCCACTGATTGATGAATGGAAAAAAAAATATATATTTGCCTTTACAAACAAACTGCAGGTTTGCTGAGAAATGAAATTGGATATTGAAAGGTGAAAGAAGCAATGGGGAAAAACCATGAATTCTGTAAGAATTAAAAATGCCAAGGGAGGGTTGTACATTCGAGGGGAATCTCAGGGATCAGGGGTTGGGAAGTCTGGGCCTCTCCAGTCCCTCAGCAATGGGGAAAGAGAGAGGGAAATTGGGATAAAAAGGGAGGGGAGTCCTCCAAAAATCTGAGAGACCCCAGGGGAAAACCCCACGGCCTCTCCTTTATTCAATAAAGTAAAAAACTCCTCTGCCTCCTTTTTGGACACGAACCTCTGGTGTTTGGGGGTTCATTTTCCTGACATCATGGAATGCCAGCTCCATTCCCACTGCCTGGAAATGTCAGGGGCCCTGTGTCTCCACAGGGATTCTCCAAATCCTCATTCCCTGTGCCCCAATTTAGATGCTGAACATTGCAGGCTGCAGCGTTTGACTCGAAAATCAACAAATAAGCAGCACTCAGGGCACTGCTCTGCACTGATTTAGGAAAGAAATTCTGCTTTGAGCTGTGAAAAACAAAGTGTTGGATAATTTCAGCTTGAATTCCACAAGCTTGAATTGAGGGGAGTTTTGGAGAAGGAGCTGGGCTGGGGTGGTGCTCTAGTGATGCCTTAAGTTTGAGCTTTTACATTTTCCAGACTCTGCACTGCATTAGTTTATAACTCTGAACTCCACCCAAAGTGTTCCAGGCTCTCCTCCCAGCTCAGGCACACAGAACAATCCTTTGCCAGCCCCACAACCAAGGACAGCTGCAGCTCCAGCCCCAAAAAGTGCAAAGAGCAGAGAATGGAGGAGAGAATCTGGGAGGGTGGGACTGCAGAACCTGGAGCTGGGATTGGACAATGAACCCCGAGATGGAAATGGACCCAAATTTATAAAAGTGTGAAAATTCCTGACCAGGAATCGAGGAAAGAGCCTTGGCCAGGTTCTTGCACTGCCCAAGGTGAATCCTTTGAAGGATTTTAATAAATCCCCGTTTATTCCTTTAACTCTGCCCAGCCTCTGCATCCTCCCAAGGCATCAGCAGGAGCTGCCCAGGCAGGGGAAGGGCTGGGACCTCCCTGTGGCCAAGGGGGTCACACCAGACACCAAAAAGGAGATTTTTGGGCCAGAGGACACGGGCTTGGAGGCCCCTGAGAGGAACCATGACCATCCTGGGGGATTCAAGAATTCTCCTTCCAAACCTGACCTACAGGGGTGATGGGCTGGGGATGTGTGTGAGCAGTGGGGTGGACACAAATCCAGCTGAGAATCCAAATAATCCAGTGCTGCTGGTTATCCCTGCACTGGCTGGTGCAGAGATGCTGCAATTCCTGCAGGAGCAGCTCCCAGAACCTTTGGCTGTTTTTCTGCCCTGGCTGTGAGCAGAAAAGTGGTGCTGGGTGTTTTATTGGGTGTTTTACATGCCCCCCACCTGCTCAGGTAAATAGATGTATAAATATTTTATATATAAATATAAATATAAATATAAATATAAATATAAATATAAATATAAATATAAATATAAATATAAATATAAATATAAATATAAATATAGCTAGAAATAGAGATAGAGATAGAGATAGAGATAGAGATAGAAATAGAAATAGAAATAGAAATAGAAATAGAAATAGAAATAGAAATAGAAATAGAAATAGAAATAGAAATAGAATAAAGAACTGAGGCACCTGGGGGGCTGTGCATGTTCAAATCCTTGTGCAATTCCTTGAGGGACCAAGGCTTTTTCTTGTTATCCCCCTCCTCACTGGCAGCACAGGGTGGGAGGCACCTGCACTCATCCCTTCCTGAGGGTTTTATTAACCTGCTGCAGGTGTTTTTGTCTGGCCTCTGCCACATTTTTTTCTAAAAACTTCAGAGATTTGAGGCTCGTGGTCAGCTCTGTGCTGGGGCAGTTTGCTCAAGACCCCGCTGAGCTCCTCAGTCACGCTGCCCTTGCTGTTTTTCTGTCTTTCCTCTTTTTTTTTCCCGTGGTTTCCTCCACTAGACCGAATCAGATTCATGCAAAAACTGCTTAGCAATGGCTCAGCTGTGTCTGTGTAAAACAACGTGTGCAGGCTGTGTGAAACGATGGGCTCAGCTCGGGGAGCTGCCTGGCTGCTCACTTTGGGATTTCAGCTGTTTACTGCCCTGTGCTCAAGGAAATTTCTGGAATCCCTGCTAGAAAAAGACACGGAATTGTTAACAAACATTAGAGTGTGGTGTTCTGTAGGTTGAACTGCTCTGAACCATCTATTTTCATCGTGCTTAAAACGCTGGAAATTGCCGAGCAAACCACGGCGACGTGCTGGAGAAATCTTCCAAGAAATCTCCTTCAGTAAAGATGGGGTGAGGTGAGTTCAGCACAGAACCAACAGCTCTTGAATTAATGGATGTGTTTAGAGGCTGAGGAGGAGAATTAGTGGCTGTGAGTCACTGGCCAGGGCTGTTTTCAGAGAGCTCCCAAAGTGAGGATGTGCAGAGGAAGAGAGGTGATGGGCAGCCCTGCAGAAACCTCTGCAGGATCCCCACGGGCAGCTCAGCACCAGAACTGAGCCCTTCTGCACAACCCCAGATTTGTTTCCCGAGATTTTTTGGGAAAAGGTAGAGCTGAGGGTGAGAAATGAAGTGACACAGAGCGTGGTGCTGTTCTCAGAGCTGGATCAGAGCAGAGGCAAAACCCCAAATCTTCATTTCCTCTGCCCTGAAAAGCAAAGCCAAGGCAGGTGGGAGAGCTGTGGTGGTTTGGAAAGAGGGAATTGCAGCCCTAACCTGAAATGTCCATTGTCACCAGGCTGTCACCACGGCTACTCCTCCTGGAAAAGCAGAAATGTGACAGCAATGATTGTCATCCCCACCCTGGGCACAACAATCCTGCCTCTCCCACAGCTCCCAGCACAGCTTTGCTCCTGTTTCCCTGAGAAAATTGAGAGGGAGGGTGAGGCCGTGGTGAAAACTGAAAGATCTGCCATGATTCTGAGTTATATTTTAAGCTAATCCACATAAGAGGAAAATATAAAAAAAAAAATGTGGACAATGGCAAAAAAAAAATTCAAGTTGTTTCTCTAAATAAAGTTCAGAGTGGCCCATGGATAAACATGCATAAGCAGCATGAGACCCAAGAATATTGTTAATTAAAGAGGAGATTTCCTCACCCAGGTGTTCCTGGAAGAATGCAGCATTACCATGTTTGAAATCCACCCGTTTGTGCTCATAATTAAAATGCTGTAAATCACAAAGCCCCTTGCAGCAGGCTGGGTGCTCTTGGCTTGCTTGGCTCAGCACAGAATTTCATGGAGGGACAGGAGGGAGCACAGCTTTTTATCCTGCAAAAACACCAATGGAAGACAAAATTCCAGGAGTTGTCAGAATTAAAAAATTCTTCTGGCAGTCTGGGTGTTTATCAATCACTTTGGAAATAAAAATTAATCTGTTTACCAGCCTGTGAGTGAATTTCACCAAGTCCTCGTGGCCTGTTCTGGGAAATAAATGCTGAGAACTCAAGAATTCCCAAGGCTACAGGCAAGATGTGCCTGTGGAAAAGCAGGAATTGGAATAAACTGAGTAAACCTTTGTAAACTGAGAGTAGAAGTGGATAGAACAAAAATGTTTGGGTGGAAAGAAGGGGTTTGTTGGGAACACAATTATGTATTTCTCTTTTGGGCTGTTCCCTTAAGGAATTGTAGGGCAAACTGACCTTACAGCTTTGCAGAGGGTTTAGGTAAAGAGATTTGGTTTTTTCATTTTCCCCCTCTGTCTGCTTTTGAGCCCTCCATTTGTGTTTGCTGCAGGAGTTCATTATTTCCAGGGCTGATTTGTACAATCAGCTCTTCTGGCAGGCAGCCAAAGTGAAGAAATGGTTAATAATTCTCATTTTAATAGGCAGAGCCCGAGATTTTTGGGATTTAATGCAGCATTGTCCACCCAGAGCTTTCCCAGCCCAGCTGCTCCACTGCTTGCTCCTCTCCAAAACAATTCTAGTGGATTAAAAAAAAATCCCAATGAGTGAAGAAAATAGGTAAATAACAGGGCAAGGAGTGAAGGGCTGCCCCAAACCTGGCTCTACAACCTAAAATCCACATCCCTGCAGGGCCAGCACAGGGTGGCACCTCAGTCCTGAGGCTGAAGGGACCCACCAGGGCTGGCCCTTTGCAGGCACTGCCACCTGGCTTTATAAAATTCCCTGTTTAGCCCCCAAAATGGGTTGTCCCAACCAGGTGATCGTGGCTGCTCAGGTATTCTGTTTTCCAGAATTTACTTCAGCTTCCCTCAGAAATTATCTGGGGCCAATCTTCAGGCAAGGCTCAGAATTTCAGTCTAATTCAGAACCCATTTTTCTCCTTTTCCCTCCCTTTTTAGTCCTTTTTTTTCTTTTTTTCCCCCCCCCTTTTTATTTTTTCCCTTTTTTGAATCTGGTTATGGCAGGAGGTGGAGAACCAACCAAACACTGAGCCCCTGATCGTTTTCCTCCTGTGCCACGGGGGCTTTTCAGTGCTTACACAAAGTGATAAGATCATTTGACTTACACCAAATAAAACAGGTCAGGTGATAATTGACTTACACAAGTGATCCAAATCCCATCACCTGATGCTTCCTTGTGAGTGATTCCTCTTGCAATCCCTGTGTTGTTCCCACTTTGGCATGAACTGTGTGGCACAGCTCTCCTTTCCAGGTTTGGAAGCTTTTATTTTAATTTTTTTTTTTTTTTTATGATTAGGGAGGATTGGAGAGTCTGGAAAATCCCCCAGAGGGGTGGGAATCGTCCTGGGAGGGTTTTTCCCAGCAGAGGGGCACAGAGGTGGCTCTCAGGTGCCACCTGGCTGTCCCCAAACCAAAGGATGAGCGTGGCCTGGGTAAGCCCAGCCCTGGGAGGGGACAGGTCCCTGCAGTTCCCATGTGGACAAATTGGTGGAGGCCTAGGAAAATTACAGCCTGGAAAAACCACTCTCAGGCTGGAATCTCTCCTGCTCCCTCAGCTCCTTTCCCAGAGTGGCAGCATGTCAGCCCCAGTGAGGAGAATTTCTCCCAAAATAGTAATCTAATCAAACCAAATAAAGTTCACAATAAAAATTGTGAATAAAATAATATAAAATTATAAAAATAATAAAAATAAATAAAAATAATAAATAAAAATCCTTTAAAAGCTATAAAACCCATTCTAAAACACTATCCCACAAATATTTTCCCCAATTATCCAATAAACTACTATCTTATCTTAACTCTACCAAACATACTTTAAATATCAATAAAAATAATCTTCTTTTCCCTAAAAAAACCCCAACATATATGTTACTATCCTGTCTCTCTCTGTCTAACACAAGAACCACATTCCCACACTCAGGGATCCATGGGATCACCACTGCTCCTCTCCCAAGACACTTTTGGGAAGCACTTGGCCACTTCCATGGCTCAGGGCCATCAGTGGCCACAAATCCTTTCAGCCACGTCTGTAACTGCTGAAGGAAAAGGGAGCAAACTCTGCAATGCCTTAACCTTTGTCCTAATAATGGATATCTCCCGAGCTGTCCCTGATTCCTGGAAAATAGCACTGGTACAAGACAGAATTAATTCAGCATCTTCTCGTTTCACCATCCACTGTCTTTTCCTTTTATTATGTTCTGCTCGTTTTCTCTCGTGGCTGCATCGCCTGGTTTTGTGTTTTCTCAGTGCTTAAGAGTGGAAAAAATTGAAGCTCTTTCTTCAGAGGAGTTCTGCTAGAGCTGCTCCCGAGATCCATCCTGTCCTCTCTGATGCCTGACAAGCGTCAGGAGTAATTGAGGAAATTTTTCTGCGTCAATGACAGCAAATAATCAGTGCCTGTTTTCTCCCACAGAAAATTATTCCTGGGTTTGTTTCAGGAGCTGAAGTGACTCTTCTTTCTTTGAAAGGAATTATCTTAAATGGCTGATCCATTTCCGCCACTGCTGTTGTCAGAATCACATTCAGGGACAGGATATGGGGGTTTAAAATAATAATAATTTAATAGCACAGAATTGTTTGGCTTTGACCTGCAATAAGAATTGTGTGAACTGCTCTGCAGCACACTCGATCCCAGACAAGAGGGCTCGGGGAAGCTGAACTGCCTTCATCAAATTTAGTTCATTTGCAGCCACTCCTAATCCTTCTCCCAGTCGTTCCCACTTCCTTTGACTCACACGTCCTGTGGCTCAGGATGTTGTGTGGGCTCATCCCAGCTCTCCACTGCCCTGCTCCAGGGGATCCTTCCCTTAAGGCTTTGTTTGTGCCCCAGAGCCAGAGCTGAGACTGCCTCGAGCACCCGGGGACCCTGGAGGTGCTGCTGGGGCTGGGTGGGACAGGGGGGATTCAGGAGCCCTGCCCGTGGGGCTGCAGCCCTCATTTCCTGGGATTTTGGTTACAACTTCTCCTAAGGACAGGGATGCAGCCCCACAGCCAGATTTGGAAAGGCTGCATCCCTCATTTCCCAGGAATTTGGTTACAGCAGCTCCAGAGGACAGGGGTGCAATCCTCCAAGCCAAAAATTTAAAACCCATCACCCTGTGAAAGCACACACTTCTATTTCACAACACACTCGTGATTTTAACTCCATCACTCAAATTTGGGACCTTTCTCCAAGGCCTCAGGTCACAAGCAGTGTTTTCCTGGGGGTCAGTGCCTGAAAGCACAGAAAGCTCAAAAACCCCAGATTTCTGGGATCCAACAGGTGAGTACTGAGTTCTCCTGACACAGTGATTCTTCCTCAGCTTATCCCTCAGGGGAATACAAGGATATGTGGGAATTCTGCATTTCAGAGGGTGGAAAGTCAAATTTGTGAGAATAAAGTGGGAGCCAAACTCAGCTCGAGGTGTGCAGAGCAGCCGTGGGAGTGCCAGAGGAAATCTCTGCATGGTTTGAGATCTCCAAACCTGCCTGAACTCCTGGTCCCGAGGAAAACACGAAAAGAGCAGGAGCTGAAGGACCAGAGTGGGGAGAGCAGAGGGAGCAGCACTCTGGAGCTCAGAGCATCCTCTAAATGTGAAAGGGGCACATTACAGGAGAGCCTCTGCAGACACAAAAGGTCACCACTGCCCAAGCTCTCAGTAAAACAAAGGCCAACTATTTTTAACTTCATTTCAAGTGGGAAGCCTGAAGCCATGAGCTGGCCTGATTGCAGCAGGCCTTGGCTGTGGTGTTAATCAGAGCAGTTTGCATAATGCCAGCCCAAATCTGCCCTGGCCCTGCTCACCTCACACCCAGCCGTGCAGATGGGGCCAGACCTCTTGTAGGATTTCTCTGGCCCCAGCTGTCCCACACTCTCTGAAGGCCCAGGAGCCACTTCCAGGATCCCAAGCTGCATCACAGGGAGGTGTTGCCCTCATTTTTCTGTCGGGGGCAGAGATTTTCTGTGCTTTGTTGAAGTCACAGAACCACAGAATGTGCTGGGTTGGAAAGGACCCATCAGGATCATCCTGGCCCTGCACAAACACCCCCAAAATCCCACCCTGTGCATCCCTGAGTGATCTCAGTATGGGATCTCCTGATCTTATTCCTGCCCTCACAAACACCCCAAAAAATTCCACCCTGTGGATTCCTGAGTGATCCCAGCATGGGATGCTCCTCATCTTATTCCTGCCCTCACAAACACCCCAAAAATCCCATCCCTGAGTGTCCCAGCATGGGATACTGCTGATTTTATTCCTGTCCTACACAAACACCCCAAAAATCCCATTCCTGAGTGTCCCAGCATGGGACACTCCTGATCTTATTCCTGCCCTCACAAACACCCCAAAAAATTCCACCCTGTGGATTCCTGAGTGATCCCAGCATGGGATGCTCCTCATCTTATTCCTGCCCTCACAGACACCCCAAAAATCCCATCCCTGAGTGTCCCAGCATGGGATACTGCTGATTTTATTCCTGTCCTACACAAACACCCCAAAAATCCCATTCCTGAGAGATCCCAGCATGGGATGCTGCTGATCTTGCAGGATGTGGTTCTGTGATGGATGTGATTGTGTCCACTGAAAGGAGAATGATGCTGCACTGTGAATTCCCTCTGGATCCTTTGCATCTCCCTTCCAGCCGAGTGACATTTGTGGATGCTCCACTGGATGTGTTTGATCGGGGTATCAGGATGGAAACAACTCTCTCCTAAGCACTGAAAGAGATTTCATTGAGTTATTTCAAATAATAAATGTGGGGAGGCCAATCTCCCCTCTCCCTCAGCAACCTCGAGCCCCCAGGTCTGCAAGAACCACAAATAAATGATTTTATGTGTGAATCTGACTTCCTGCTCCCCCCAAACAGGGAAATACCTGCAGAGAGGCTGCGGGAATGAAGGGAAATACAAAAAAAATACAACTCACCGGGTATTTTGCAGTTTTGTCATTAGAAAGGTGAGTGGTTGGAAGAGCTGGGTTTGGGGCAGGAATTCCTCAGCCCTTCCTGTGCTGGGCTCCCTCCTCACCTCAGCCTGACCCAGAGGAGGATTCAGCAGCACAGCAGTGATGGATTGACAGATATTTTCCTTTCCTCCCCTCCTGCTCCTCCTCTGCTTTCTCCAGCCCCATCCCTGCTCCCACATTTTGGGAGGAACAAGGCCCAGCAGGGCTGTGCTTTATTCATTTCCATCTGGGATGCCTTTGCCTTGGATTTTTTTTCAAGTGTTTTTCACGTGGGGAATAAACCCTGCTGGGTGCTTTCCCTCCCCACCACGGTTTGATGGCATTTCCTGGGACAGAAAAAATAATTAGCAAAGCTCCCAGCAATAACAGACCATGCAAATCTTTGCCCTCCAATTCCACTGCTTGGCATTATCAGGGAGAAGAAATGTGAAAATGGTAACACTCTTTAATTCATTAACGTGTTAATTGATTTCACAAAATTAGTTTGCAGACACTAAAAGCAGTTTCTCTTATCTGCTTTTTATGAACTGCCAGTACAAAGCAGAAGTAGGGAAGACACTTGCACAAATAAATGGAAATAGTGATACAGCAAGCGTTGCCTGAAAGCAAAAATCGAATTCTTCCCTGTTCTGCTGAATTTGGCATGCATCAAAAATACAAATTTTCTGCATTTCCAGCGCTCTGGAGAAGAAAAAGGCCAATTTTTTTCCCCCCCATTAGAAACAAGCACTTAAGAGGCAGGAACAGGGAGCAGCCCAACTCCCTGGATTTATTTCATTGTCAGAAACAATAAAAAATGAGAATTTTTTTAAATGTGTGTTTTAAAAAAACACATCTCCTCAATGTTTTGTCAGAGATCACAGCTAGAGAGAGAATGGGGACAAAGAAATGAAATGGAGTTGTGGTCTCCTCCCAGTGGTGTTTATTTTGTGTCTTGATTTCAAGCACAGGCCCTCCCCTGATGCTTCCCTGGAGAATTTTTTCCAGGTGTTTTTTTTTTTTTTTTGGGCACAGATGGAGAAATCCAACCAGCAATGCAGCAAAGGGAAAGGTTTGGTTTGGAAACCTGGATCGGTTTTTAGTTTGGCATCACTTTCTCAGCAGCTTTGCCTGGATTTCTTAAACCAAATACTTCCCTTGCTCTCCCTCTGACCCACAGCCACAGGTTAAAAATGATGCCCTTAGAAAGAGGAAAATAAAAGTGCAGATTGCTCATGTTCAAAGGAAATATTTTATTTTTTTTTCTCCTGTTTTAAGTGAAGAAGTGAAGATTTTAGTAAAAAAGAGTTGGAAGGGGTTTGTCCTCCCTCATTTCTGATGGAAGAAAAGGTGGCTGGGCAAGCACTGCCAGGCAATGGGTGCTGCCCTCGCTGAGATAAATCTAAATTTATTAAATAAATAAATCTTAATTTATTATTTTAAAAAATTTAGTTTTTTGAACAAGCCAAGCAGTCTGGGCCACGTCCTTGCCAGCTTTGATTTTGGGAGGCAGCTGGAGGCTGAAATGGGGCTGCATTGAGGGTTTTTGGAGCTGAGCCCAAAGGAAAAGGCAATCCTGGCCCTTGGGCCCAGGGTTGTTTGTTCCCATGGTTTTCCATCCTGGGAACGATGGGGATGGAAGGAAAGGCAGGCACTGAACCTTGGGATTGCTGCAACCCTGGAGCTCCCAACTGTTGGGGGTTTAGGAGAAGTTCAGCCATCTGAAAGTTCATTATCTGAACGTTTGGCAAGATGGAAATCTGGAGGAGAGAGGATTCAAAATTTACTTTTCATTAACACCAGCTAATGAAACCGTTCAGGCAGCACTCCCCGTACCCAGAGCAGGCAGCCACGTCTATTTTGAGCTTTCCCTCCTCCTGCCAAGTCCAAGTCTCCAGACCAGCTTTGTTTTGCAGTGGGAACTGAGGACTTGGGGACAATGTCAAGCATCACGCTCTGGATCTGCTAATTTGTGCCTGGCTTGTGCAATTCTTGCCCAGCTAATTTTAGTTGTGCCTTGCAGGGCCAGCTTTGCTTAGGAGCAGCCCCAAGCTCAGTTGAATTGTGTAAGAACCCAGCAGAACCACGAGCAAGGCTCATGTGAGGGAGCCTTTCTTTAATTCTGCCCTGTTAATGTGAGCCCTGCTGCACTCCAGGCTTTCCTGAGGAAATCATTTCTAAAACATTTGCTCCCTAACAACCTTTTCTTCCTCAGCAGCAGAACCTCACCCCTCCCGTGGTTTCAGCACAAAGTCTGGGGAAAAGGGAATTTCTCCTGCTTTGTTGTGTTGTCTTCCCTTTGCCTCCTGCATCTCTGTTGGGTGTGGACTTTGTTTTCCTTGAATAAATTTATTTTTAGCTCAATAAAGTGCACTTGAGATCCCCTGCTTCCCTGGGGAAGCAGCCTTGTCCTTCCTGCAGCATTTAGGGGAGGGTGGGATTTTAGGGGGCAAAGCTGCACTGAAACACTTGTGGTGCTTGGACTGGAGCTTTATTTCCTGGGAAAGGCTGAAATCCTGGAATTCCAGAGTAAAACCCTGACTGACCCTGGAGAAGTGAGGAGAAAGGGGGAGTAGCCAACATGACCATGATTAAAACTGGGAATTTGTGGGTGTCCAGCAAGAACAAACCTTGACCCATCTCCTCAGGGCACCCTCTGCCTGCTCCTGCCCCTCCTGAACCCAGAGGTGAGAGCTCACCCATGCCCAGGGCATTTTCCAGGGTCTGGAAAAGGCTGGAGGGATGTGTGGAGCCAGCTCTGTGCCCACCCCTCCAGCACCATGTGCCTGGAAATGCTTGGTGCTGCCCCAGAGGGGCTGTGCTGTCACAAATCCCAGCTTGGGGACAAATCCCAGCTCACCTGAGCTGTGTCCCCAGGTGTCCCCTGCAGTGGCACTGGGCTCTCTCCACACTCTGCCTTTGGTGCCAGGGTTGGTTTTGGGAGCCCTCAGCCCCTCTGCTGCTGGCCCTGATGTCCCTGACACCCCCGAGCCTCCCAGCTCAGCCCAGTCCTCCCAGCTCCAGCACTGGAGCCAAACAGAAATGAGGCAACTTCCAGAGCAGCTTTAATTTGTTGCTGGCCACAAGTCAAGAGGAACAATTTTTTTAAAAAAATTCCATGTGTTTTACCCAGACAAGCTTTCCCATGTCATTAATTCTACATTTGCTGCTAAGGCTTTTTCCAGGAGCCCCCTCAGCCTGGAGCCTCCTGTGCAAGCACAGCTGGACACAGCTGGACACAGCTGGACACAGCTGCTGCTGGCTTTGCTGGCAGGTTCTCCACGCTCAGTTCCACCTGGAGGATCCCCTCTGCAAGGTTTGGGACGTGGTTTGGTGCAGGGATGAATAATCCTGGCACTGAAGGCAGTGCCCCTTTTCTGCTGCCCTCTTGGAATTCCTCCTGGGAATGGCAGAGGGATTATAACTGGGGTTGGGAGGGGGAATTCGAACACTGAAACTGGAATTTCTGCAGCAGTTTGGATCAGCCTTTGTTTGTGTTTGCTGCAGGAGGAGTGTGGCCTTCACCCCCCTTTACCTATCACCAATGTGCCCTTTTGTGAAAATCCAGAAGAGTTACAGAGCCAGGATAAAACCCAGTGCTGAGCAGGTTTGCTCTCTCTCTCATGGCTGTCATCTCTGGATTTTGGGGCCCTGGTTATTCCCTAAGTGTGAGTCATTAACCCTGCTGCCACCCCCCATTCCCAGTGGATCTGTGTGGGGAGTGGGACGAGCCCTGGGGGTGAATTTTGGTGGAGCAGCCTCTGGGAAGGGGCTCTGATTTCCTCTCCACCCCACAGGAGAGGGCAGAACTCAGCCCCTGCCTCCTCAGGTTGCCAGCCTGGTTTCCCCATGCTGGAAATCACCAGCGTGTCCCAGCTGCAAGCATGGACAGAAGAATCCAAGCACCCATTTCCCTTTTCCAGGGAAGTGTTGTTACCCCCCCTGCTCCACAAACCCACCTGGGACCCCCACACCACCAGGGACGTCCTTAAGGGAGCCCTTTGGAGGCTGAAACCACTCAGCTGTAAGCAGGCAGCAAAATCAAACTTTTTAATGGTGCATCCAGACAGGAGAAACACATCCAGCCCCCCTGGCAGCACTGGGAACGCCAGGGGACACATCAGAGCCACCCAACATTCTGTGGCTTCTCTCCATCCTTTTCCTTCTGCCCCAAGCTGACCAGCAGGCTGGGAATTCCATGGAATGGCAGCCAGGGAGGGGCTGGGATACAAACCCGCAGCCCCTGCGGCATCACTGTCACCTGTCCAGGTGCCTCCAGGAGGAAATCCAGCAGGAGCAGGCACGGGGGGGGCTGTGGGGACCCTGCTCAGTCCTTGGGGAACAGGAACAACCCCAGCAGGGTCCCAGCACAGCTATGGGTATTTATTGTACGTGCTCCTATTTTCCTTTCCTGGTCCAAAGATTCGGGATTTCCTCTGAATGGTGTGAAACCACCGCAGCAGCAGGGCTGGCCAGGGACTCCTCTCGTGCTGCCCTGGATCTGTGGGGGAGTGAAACTTTGAGGAAAGCAGAGTGTTGGTCACACAGCCCCTGAAAAAGCAGCCTGAGGGATAAGGCTTTGTTATCGGCTCCCCTTGGTGGGATCAGCGAAAAACCCTCCCTGTTCCCTGTCCCCGCAGCCCCACCCCGGCCGTGACAGCACCTGAGGGTCCTGGGGACTGTCCCAGGTGTTTGTGTCACCTGAGTGTCCCCTGGGCAGGCCAGAGCCCTCTGCAGCTGGCCATGGACACTCCAGCCCAAAATCTAAACCACAAATAAACTAAAAGAAATCACAAAATACAAACAATGTGCTTTAGGACAGAGAAGGCGGCAGTGACAGAGATGTTGACAGTTGCACTGTCAGTGCAATTTGCTTGTCTTCTCCTTTGCTGATTTAGGGCTGTGTAAAAACCAGGCTCTGTAAAAACCACCCACTTTCCTGTCACCCGAGCTTTGGTGTGTCAGGCTGCTCTTTTTTTTTTTTTTTTGGCACGGTAAGAGCCCATTTTGGCTGCTGAGGAGTTAAACCGAGGCAAATGGCACTTTGCTTTATCCAGTCCCGAGGACAGGACTGGTGTGATGCTCAAATGTGTGCAAAGCAATTCCACTTTGAGACCTGCTACCATTCCTCAGGCTCAAAGCTCCCTGCACAGGATGAGTGATGAAGCAAAAGCTACAAAATGTGCAGGTCAGACTGGTGTTAAACCAGCCTGGGCAGTGCAGCTCAGCTGAGCTCGGCCCAGACTGGTCAGGTCCCACCAGGCTGGAGGAGCAGCAGGGACAAAGGACTTGGTGACACAGCAGCAGTGCCTCCACTCCTGTAAATGACTTCTTTGTTCAAACCTGCTGCTCCCCTCGCATTTCTGCAGTGCTCAGGGCATCAACTCAGCCCCTGTAAAACCAGACTTAAAGATTACTGTCTTTAGGATGAGGCACCTCTTAAATCCTAAACCATTTCCACCACGCTGTGGGCAAGGGGCAGCTGCTTTTTGATTTCCTGTGACCCTGCAGAGGCTTGAATGCACGTCCACACCCTGTGAGGATTTACTGAATAAAAGCTGCACAGCTTTTGTAAAGGTGAGCTAAGAAGAGAAGCAAATACACCAATAGATCCTGTAATTGCTTGTCCAGATGAAAAACAGAGAATGGAACTTCTCTTCTGAAGTTAAACTCCACTGGCTTCCAGGGCTGGCCACGAAGGCAGCCCTGAGTGTCTTGGAGCTGATTGTCCCAGGTTATTTATAGGTGAATTTAGTGCCAGGATTTGTTGTGGAAAAACCAGATCTTGGCAAAAAATGTGTCTCTGTTCCCATCCAGCAGTGAAACAGGAATAAAGACCAGAGGCTCTGGGTGTGTGCAGAGCTGTTTATCCAGGAGCTGGGTCCAGCCCCATGTGTGTCCTCAGCCCTGTGTGTCCCCAGCTCCGTGTCCACCCCTCCTCTCCCCCCAAAATGTCATTCCCAGCTCCCTCCCAGCTGTGTCACATCTGTCAGGATGCCCCAGACCAGGCAGCACTGATGATTTCTTTATGAGACACAAAGAAATGTTCTTCGTGTTCCTGCAAGGGTTGCACCTTTAACCTGCTCTCCTGAGTGGAAAATAAACCCTCCCCAGTGCTCCCTGTCCCGCTGGGGTTTTGTTGGTACCAGGAGAAGAGGAAAGTGTCCCGTGTCCCCCAGACAACACACAGACCCTGGTTTTGGACAGGGAGGGGCTGGAGGGAAATTTGGGGATGTGCCCTGAGGGGGCTCTTGAAACAGAAAAAAACTTTAGAGCCATTTCCAGCCTGGGGAAAGGCTGAGCACAGAATTCTGTCAAACCTCCAAGAGGTGACAAACTCCTGTGGCTCTGACAGGAGAAGGTGCAAATCTTCACCAGGATGAATTTTGCCTGGAGAGAGCTGGAAGAAAAAAGGATGTGAACATTAAAAGCATTTCCGAAATCCCTTCTATCTCTTCCCCGTTGCAAAGGTGGGAGGTGCAGACAAATAAAGACAGTTCTACAATTTGAACCTGCAGCTTTGGGGATTATATTTGTGGTTTAACAGCTCCTGTCCTTCCTGAGCAGCTGACTGTGGAACCCTCGTTGGACAGGGCTCGGAAACACTCTGAAAATGCCAGTTATTCCCATTTCATCTCCCCAGCACAACCAATTTCACTTGTTCCTTACAAACCAGCACAGATGGTGCATTACAGGCTTTGGGATGCTGCTTCTTAGCTCCAGAGTAAGAAGAAAATGGATTGTTTGGGGTGGATTGGGATGTGTAATCCCTGCACCATCACTCAGATTGAAAATCTCATTCCTTCAAAAGCAAAAGCTGCTCTGTAACAGCTGGATCCACACAGGGATAACCCAGAGACCAACTCCTGCCATGTCCCAAACTCATCCCTCACCCCAGCAGGAGCCAGAGCCCACCGTGCCAGGGATGTTTCCTGTGCTCCAGGTGAGGCACAGACACACCCTGGAGCACACCCCAACCCTCCCCACAAGGAAAGGGCCTTTCAAACGGGTTTCTTTGGTTTTGCTTTTTGCTTTATGCAAGCAAAGTGGGGAGGAGCTGAATGCTGGGTGGCTGGAAGAGCTGAAACCAAACAAATCAGGGGGAAGACACAAGTTGGCCATCAGCCATTCCCATGGAGCCAGGGAGGGCTCTTCCCACTGCTGGAGAAGCAAGCTGGGCTGGGAGCAGGGCAGGGAGAGGGCTCCCCTAAAGCTCAGCAAGCCTTGGTGGTGCTCCTGCTCCACACTGGGTGCCCTGGGCTCCTGGTTTGGGTGCCCGGGCTCCTGGTTTGGGTGCCCTGGGCTCCTGGTTTGGGTGCCTTGCCCATCCTGAGCAGATTCTGCACTCCTGGCTCTCCCCATCCTTCCCAAAGCTCCTTCTGCCAACCGGGGGAGTGCAAAATGCTGGCAAAAAAAAAAAAAACCAAAACAACTCTGCTGGCCAGTAAATGACTCTGCTGGGCTGCACTGACAGTGGTGTGGCAGGAGAGGAGCTCTCCAAGGGCAGGTTGGACACGGAGCTGCATTTTGGGGGAGCTGTAGGTGCTCCCTAATCCCCAGGGAGGAACCAGCATCACTTGGAGAGGTGACCCCAGCACAGCCCCAGCGTCCTCTCCACTGCAAGCAGGGCAAGCAAGAGAAAAAAGCTCGGCTGGGGGCGTTGCTGAAGCAGGAGGCAAATGGGAAGCTGGGATGTTCGAGCTCTGGAGTCTGGGATTTGAGCGAGTCTGCTCCTGGACCTGCTCAAAGTGTGGAGCCTTTAGTGCAGCTTTGCCTCTCTGTGTCTCATCCTGTCAGAGCAGAGATCCTTGGGGTTCGTGGGCTTTTATTCCTTGGGGTTTGTGGGTTTTACAACTTGGGGTTTATGGTTTTACTCCCTGGGGTTTGTGGGTTTTGCTCCTTGGGGTTTGTGGTTTTTATTCCTTGGGGTTTGTGGTTTTTATTCCTTGGGGTTTGTGGTTTTTACTCCTCAGAGTTTGTGGGTTTTACTCCTTGGGGTTTTTACTCCTTGGGGTTTGTGGGTTTTTACACCTTGGGGTTTGTGGGTTTTACTCCTCGGGGTTTGTGGGTTTTACTCCTTGGGGTTTTTACTCCTTGGGGTTTGTGGTTTTTACACCTTGGGGTTTGTGGGTTTTTACTCCTTGGGGTTTTTATTCCTTGGGGTTTGTGGTTTTTCCTCCTTGAGGTTTGTGTTTTTTCCTCCTTGGGGTTTGTAGTTTTTCCTCCTTAGGGTTTGTGGGTTTTTACACCTTGGGGTTTGTGGTTTTTCCTGCCCTGTCTGGTTCTCCCAGCTGTGTGATGGAACCCTCTCACCCCACCAGGGCACAGAGGAAAATCCTCACTGCCAAAGGAAAATCCTCACTGCCAAAGGAGCAATCTGGCTGGGATTATTTCCAGCACCAGTATTATTCCAGCACCAAATAATCAGCACTGGGATTATTTCCAGCACCGTGGGACAACAAGCACCACTCCCAACCCTAAAATCACATTTTTAGGCTACCCCGTGCTCAGTCCTGGGAGAAGGGTGACCCCGCTCTGAGGAAAATGATTTAAAATGCCTTCAGATGCCTTTTCACTTCTTTTTATTTAATTCCATAAATATTTTCATAAGGCTCAGTGTCTTTACAACACTTTTTTTAAACACTTTTTTTTGTTTGTTTGTTTTATACACACAACTTTGACACTTGTTTGACAGGGTCAAACAGTCCAATATAAACAAAATAATAAAACTGGCAAGTGCGGATCAGCTGGGTTACCAAAATCCTTTTTTTCTTTTTTTTTTTTCTTTTTTTTTTGCTCTTACTGTTAAAACCCCAAAAGCACTAAAATATCAGTATTTGGCTTCAAACTAGAATTTTAAAAACCTTTTTTTTTTTTTTTTTTTTTTTTTTTAATTCTCTGCTACAAGTCCCTGTCGTCATAGTGCCTTTAAGCTCCTACAGACTCTTCTTTTTCTTCTTAAGGAAAAATAAGCTTGGTGATGCCATGCAGAACTTACAATAGCTACTAAATATACATGTTCCCTGAAATGTAGCTGCAATGAAAAGATGACAGAGCATAAAGAGAACAAAACCAGAAACCCAAAGCACCACAGTGTACTATCAATAACATTGCAATGGACGGCTGGTGCCCATCCAGAAACTGAAACAAATTTCAAATATATTTCTCTATGTAGTATTTTCTATTTACAACTGGTAGATGCACCTAGGTTGGTTCTTGTTTGACTTTTTGGAGAGGGTGGGGAGGCGAAAATCTTGAATTTAGATCCTCTGTTCTAGTGTTTAGGTTAAGGGTAATGCATGTCATTTACCTAGGGAAGAGGGTTTCTTTGTATTTTATATATATATGTATATATATATATATAGATTCAGCCAGAGAAATACCGTAAACATGTAAGTTTGTTACAACTCTCCTTTTTTGTTTTTTGTTTGTTTGTTTGTTTGTTTTTTTCTGCATATGGAATGGGAAGTGGGTTCCTCCTGTCTGGCACTGGGATGCAAAGTCTGTACCAGATGCTCAGTCAAGTCACCCCCATGTGCTCCCAGCGCTGTCCCAGCTCCAGCCCAGCCCCTGCAGGGGCTCAGGGGCACCCAGTGCTGCCTCTTCTTTGTGCCAATGCTCCATCTCCTGCAGCACCTTGGCAATTTATGGAGGGCAAGAGCTTTCTTGAGGGCCCCCACGAGAGCCAAGCCCCTCCTCGTCCCTGCAGGCTTCCCACTTAACAAAGAAGCTGCGAGTCCAACAAGTGGCCTTGTCAGATCTTGATTTATGATGCAAATAATGGTGTGGCGGTGGTGTTTCTTTTTTCCTAGTGCTGAATATTTAGGAAGCATCTTCTCATAAAAATTATGGATGTCTCATTCTCACTCTCTGAGGCACAAAACAGTAAATGAACAGGCTTAACTAATGTGCTTTTTTTTTTTTCTTTCCCTAAGCAATTAAAAAGGCAAAAGGAGTAAGTTGAAATTTTCATCATGTTGACAACATTTTGGAATCTCTCTCTCTTTCTCTCTCTCTCTCTCTCTGCCTCTCTCCAGCCATTCAGAAAGAGTAAAACATTTCAGTTAACTGACGAGAACCCATCTCATGCACTGCTTTAAATACCCATTCTGTTAAAGAAACAAAACAATATTTGCTATGTACCCCATATTAAAATCTAGCCATAAAAATGCAAAGATACAAAAGAGCATAAAAATAATTTCTGATATAAAACTGGGTTGCTTCCTATTTGGGATTCCTGGTGTTTGCCTGCTGCCTGTCACAGAGGGGCCACTCCTCCTCTCCAAAACACTAATCTGGCTTTGCTGGTTATTGATAGTTTCTAGATTATTCAAAAGTGGAAGAGGGATTTAAATAAAAATAATGCCGCCCTTGTGATATGCCCTGAAATAAAACAGGCTCCATGGAAACAATGAAATCACACTCTCTGCTCTTCCCATTCACTTGGATTTCTCAGGGGGAAAAAAAAAAAAAAGAAAAAAAAAAAAGAAATGTATCTCCACACTCTTTGTCCTGGGGTGCTTATGTGCTGGATCAGATTCCAAAGAAAATGACAAATACCGTGATCAATCACTTTATCCCACTTTTTCAAAGGAGCTTGCAGAATAGCTCTGCAAAGATTTCAAGTTCATCTTCTAAATCTGGTTAAACAGTCTCATTTGCCCTAGGAAAAAAAGAAAAAACATTCTCCTCCTGACAACGGTCTGTTTTACAAGCTTAACCATAAGCTCCTGCACTTGCAAACAAATGTACTTAAGGCTGAAACTGTAGGAAGGGTCTGGAAAAACAGAGCTGTGACTCTCCCGAGGGAGAAAAAGAGAGAGAAAGAGACCTGGAGGGCTCTGGGAGCCACGGAGGGGCCGGGACTGGAGCAGCAGCAGCAGCAGCTGGGACTGGGCACAGAACCACGGGGACAATGCCCAGTCACAGCCAGAGCTGCTGCCAGCTCAGGTGGGCACCCCCAGGGCTGGGCTGGCATCCTGGGCTAACAGGGCACAGCTCGGGGGGTTCTGCCGGGGGGTGGGCACTGAGAGCAGCCAGGGGGCTTCACTTTGGGGTCACTGCTCCTGCAAATGGCAATTAGTGCTTCCCTCGTTAGGGTGCTGCTGGGCAGGCTGAGCGTGCCCAAAGGATGGGACCTTAGTTCCTGAAGACACAAAACTTGGCTTGTGGGAGCCTCGGAGCCAACTTTCCTCTCTGCAATGGAGGCGTGAAGCCATTGGGTTTTTAAGCTTTTATCTTTGCATGGGAAACAAAGATAGGAGTGGGCTTTTCAAGTGTCTCAGCTTGAAAAGAAAAGAAATCAAAGGTAAGCCCACAGAAACAAAGCAAAAAAGAAGAAAAGCCCCTGATTCTCTTTTCTCCGTCTTACTCCGGGTGTGAACAAATCACACCGAGCTGAGAAAAAGACAAGTGCTTAAAAAAAACGCAAAAAAAAAAATTAAAAAAATGAGGAGAACCCATCTCTCACTTCCTAAAGAGCTGCTTGCCCTTCTGCTGGGTTTCACCTGCCCACGAGAGAACAGTTAAAGCCAGAGAAATACTGCACAGCAGAGCGGGAGCACAGGGAGCACATCCAGACAGGCACAGGGGATGCAGGACAGGGACAGCCCCGGGGAGGGACGGACAGGGAGGGAGGGACAGGGAGCAGAGACCTCCCAGCACTCCAAAAAAACAAAACCAAAAACAAAAAAAAAAACCGAACAAACAACACCCCACCCCCCCACCATAAATAAAATCAAAGAAAATATACACCAATGTAGTCCATGAGGAAGTTCCATGACGGAGTCACACAAGCGAGAAAAGCGTTCTGGGATGCCAATGACGACTCGGATGGAAATGAAGGAAAACAGGGACCAAAAAAGAAAAAAAAAAAAAAAAAAATCCAACAACGAAGAATGTCCAATCAATGGAGTAAAATAAAATAAAACAGGTCACATGGTTAGAAATCATTGGTGCTTCCTAGTGTCTAGTAGCAGATTACTTCCCAAAAACAACAAAAAAAGTTTTTGGTCCTTCTATATATATACATATATGTATATATATTATTATTTTTTAAAATGTGTGTATACATATATATATGTATATATATTTAGTTGCAACAGTGCTTCTCCGAAAAAAGGTCCATCTATAAATATAATTTTATTTATTTTTATTTTTTAAATTTTAGTTCTTTTAAGTTAAAATTCTCCATCTCTCTAGGTATTATTTTTTGAATGGTGTTAACCTGCTGAAGTTTTGCCAGAATGGTGCCTGGCTGCGTCTGGGTTCGGTGAACTCGAAGACCTGGGACTGGGATATGCCATCTGTCACCATGTATTGTCCCTGATTTAATGGATCCTGGGGTGGTGGGTAGGCTGGAGGAACCGACTTGGAGTAGCTCACACCTGCATCGATGATTGGGGGGAAAAAGAAACAGATCAGTCAAAGAGCAATCGGGTCAATCGTCCTTCTTCGTCATGCTACTGCTCCTCATCCTCCTCCTCGCTCCACAACCGGCTCCCACACGCCAGGACGTGCCAGGGCTGCCAACCTGCCTGACCTCTCAGCTCTGAGGCTGTGCCAAAGCTCCGAGCCTGGCACACAATCCAGCAATCCATTACTTTTGCCGGGCACGTTCTGCCCGCCCTCATGGAAAAGTCCGGTGTGAGGCAGGAGAGCCGGGACCCCACCGAGGCCAACTCGTCCCGCTGATTTATTAACGGGTGCTGATCCATCTCCTGCTCACCCTCCCAGCTCCCAGCTCTCCCTGGACAACAGCCCTGCCCCAAAATTCCCCTCCGAGCAGCCCCAGCACGGCCCCGAGCGCTGCCCGCTCCGATTCCCGCAGGAACGGAGCAGAGCTGCTCCGGGAGAAGCCCTACCCTGCAGGGATAAAACTCATTCTTTAGGACTTTTCCATAGGGTTTGTTCTCAATTTACCAGTCTGGTTTCAGCCCAGGAAAAAAAAAAAAAAAAAAAAAAAGGCTGCACACAAGGCAGAAAAGGCACGTTCTGCTCGATCCAAACCGGTGGCAATGGATGGACTGGCGAGGCTACGCTTTTAGGGTTGAGATGCTCAATTCCCACTCAGGTGAGCAGAGCTCCTGTGCAGGAACGGGGAGAGGGGAACGCTGCCCTCACAGCTTCCCCACGCAGCGAGGGCGCCTCGGCATCCTGCTGGGAAGGATGGTGTGGAAAGGGTGGCTCTGGGTGACTGAAGTGGAACGGGGGGGACGCGTGTCACCACCAAAGCGCAGTGACACAGGCGGGATGTCCTTCCCCGCAAGGACAAGCCCTCCTTCAGCCTCGGGGCAGCGGGGCCGGCTGGAAACCGTGAGTGCAGGAAGGAGAGAGGAGCAGGGCTGTGGAGCAGCTCGCTGTAAGCTCTGGCCATCTCTGGATCATGCAGAACTGCTCTTCCTTCTGCTGGAGGGGACCGTCGCCTCCCCGGGCTTTAACCACAGCAGCGAGGCCACTGTCCCCGAGCAGCTCATCTGGACAGCGGGATGGCATCCCCCACCTACCTCACAGGAGGGTTGTGAAGCTAAATTAATTAATGTTTGTAAAACACTTTGAGATCCTCGGCTGGGAAGGTGCTGGAGAAGGCAAAATACGGTGATTAGCACCCAGGAACCAGAGCAAGGCGTGCACAGCGACGCGGCTCCGACCACACACAGACACGGCAGCGCTGGCCGGGCACGGAGGGCGGCACACGACGGGCACTGACACACAGGGAAAGCCTCACGAGGGCACCCACAGAGCTCTCACCACACTGCTGGGCTGCTCGGGCAGGCAGGACCCCTCTGGGGCAGCAGCTAAGGCGTGTCTCTAGGGAAGGGAATTGATTCGCTTCTCCCTGCTACGGGATTTAGCGAGCGAGGGTGGGAAATCCTCCAGTGGAGATGTCTTGAGTATGTCTAACTGATTTCTCCTTCTTTCCTGTATTTTGTGCGGATCTCTGTCCACTGTAGAGAATAACCAAGATCATTCCTCACAGCGGGCAAAAACTGCTCTGCGATTCGAGCTCATTAATCTTTAATGAATTCATCACAATTAGCATTTCAAACTTACTTGGAGACGTTCTGCATCTGTACCTGCATGCTGGAGCAGTTACTCATCAATGACTTCTCTACTCTGCCTTCCCAAGCTCCCGTCTCCCACCTGCAGAGCCGAGGGCAGCCCCAGAGCTGTGCCGGGGTCACACCTGAGCAGGGGCAGCTGCAGGAAACCTGGCACGGCTTCTGCACCACCCTTGTGGGTACAGAACTCCCAGGAACAGCTTGAATTTCAATCACCGTGTGACCGAAACCCACCCGGGCAGGGCCCTGAGCTCCTCTCTGCCCATCTCTCCCATCCCTTTGCTCCTGGCACTGTCCTGCTCTGAGCTGCCCATCTCCAGGCTGGCCAATGTGTGCCCAGTGAGACCAAGAGGACAAACTCCAGCCCTGAGCCCATCCAGGAGTGCCAACCTTCTCCTGGAGGCCACCAGCCCTTGGCCAGTTTTCCCAGCACAGACTGGTGAGGGATTTTAGGATCTGTGGGAACGTTAGGATCTGTTACAGGTCCCTCACGTGGGAAATAAATCTGCTTTGGCTCTCAGATTGACCAGGAATTACCTCAAAGGCAAACAGTCCTCGTGCCACCAAAACTCCTCATGCTCTACAACAGAAGAGCTGTGACTCTAAAGCTGCTGTTGAGGGGGACACAGAAGTTTGTTTTGGTTTTGGAAGTCCTTAAAGCCACCTTGCTTTAGGGACGTGGCCCCATGGCTTTGGCGTCTTGGCTGGGCTCTTTACTGCCTCTAAACCAATGGGAACGAATGTATTTTAATGATGATACAAAATGCCAGGAAACCTCCCGGATCAGCAAAATGCTGTGCACTTGGAAAGCTGAAGAAGCAGAGAAAGGACAGTCTGGCTGATGTCCACTGACAGTGATGGAGTTACTGCAAGGAATGGAATCCATACTCTGTCTCCTCCAAAAGGGAAAAGGGCAGACTCCCCTGGCCAGATCACTGCCAAAACCCATCCAGTTCTTTCCCAAAACTCCTGAAAAATGTCTGTCCTTGCTTGAAACACACCCATGCACAGCCTGCCCCTTCCCTCAGTAAAGCAGCTCTTCCCACAGCTGAGTGTGGCCCTGTGGATTTGGGCTACTGGCATCAACATCTGGGCTACTGGCATCAACATCTGCCAAAAGCTCCTGCCTGCTTCTACTTGCACGAGCAGCTGAAGGTTTCCCATTTCTCTTATTTATCCAATGGATCAAACCTGTGGATCTCAAGGACATGCACCGTGTGTGGGACATGCAGATAAAATCACAGTGCTCTGGGAATTCCAGAATGCATTTCCTCGTGGAACTGTGAGACAGCACTTTGGTGCCCCAAAAATGACTTCTCAAAAAAAAATTTTTTTTTTGGACACGCCCATAGTCTGGAAAACAGAAACTGAGAGGGGAAGGTTCACCTGACCTGCACATCTCCCTAAGAAAAAGCGATTCTGGGAAAAGTCTGGCAGGCAGGTATTTTTCTGTTCTGCTCTAAGTGCTTTGCTCCCTCACCAGAACTCGGGGCCATCGTGCAAAATTGTCTTTTGAGGGATATATATTTTTTAAATATGCAAAGCCATAACTCCGCTGCAATTCACCAGGAAGAAACGAGCAAAGCTCCTTTTCCAAGGCAATTTTTGGGCAGCGTGGCGAGCGGAATTCAAAGCACAAAGGGAAGAATCGATGGCAAAGTGACGATTTCCAGGCACAGCAGCCAAGTCCACCCCACGGGCAGAGCTGGAGCTCCTTCTGCTGGATTGAGCCTCATTCTGCAGCTGCACGGAGGGATGGCTCACAGGGAGAGGCTGGGCAGAGCTGCTCACGAGGAGAACAAGAAAATTCCCAGATTCGTAATTTGGCTAGACAAAACTGGCGAGGGATGCTGCGCTGTCACTTGAAATCATGTCTTTTTATAGCACCAAGGCAACGTCACTTGGAGCCTTTCGGATTTCTCGGCTCAGAAGGAAACAATTAAAAAGATTTAAAACTGTCTCGCTTATCCCTTTTAGGTTGGGGGGGCGCTTTTTTTGTGGTTTTTTTTTTTTTTTTTTCCGAAGTGTCTCTTGTGTTTGAGGTTACAACACGATTTCAGCAGCAGGTGAAGCATGCTGGTAACCCACAGGCAATGCTCAGGGACTCGAGCACAGGGACACAGCCCCTCCCTGGGCTCACACCACACGGACACAGAGAACACACACACACACACCTCCTCCCCAGAACCATGGAAACTTGCCTTACAAGCTGTTTACTCCATCCTCCACACCTGGGAGATTTTCTCTTTATCCTTTGAACAGCAGCTTTTTCCCAGGCTTTGTCCCCACTCTGCTGTGGGACGGTGACATTGCCACCCCTGCTGTCCTGGCCAAGGAACCCTCCAGACCCCTCAGAGCTCAACAGCACCTCAGCCAACTTGCACCTTCTAGGAAATGCTCAAAAACCCCACAAATTCAGGTTCTTCCTGAATGCCCACACGCAGGGAAGGCAGGGATGCACTAATTGTTGTGTGGTTAATTACTCTGTCACAGCAAAGAGTTTTAAGTGAAAAAACGAGCAGAACTGGCTGTGTGGGTCCAGCCCTTTGCCCTCTTCAGCACATCTCAACAGAGGATCTCAAAGCACTGCCCCACCAGGGGCTGGCAGAGGTGAGGATGGAGCTGTGAACAGGAACCCTCTGCCTGTCCTGACCAGCTGCATCTCCTCCCTCGACTCAATCACCCAACTTTCACAGCTCCAGAGGAATTTATTTCAGTGGTGCTCCCTCTTCTAACCACCAACCTCCCTTCTCTGGTCTGGAGGGACAGGGCTGGCTGCAGCTTGAGAAATGCAGGAGGAAACAGTCATCTCATGGCCTGATGTTCCCCAGACAACCACAAAATCTACCTACACACACTGAGCTAACCCGAGCCTCTGGAGTCTATTTATCAAGTCTGATGTCATTAGAGCAGACATTAAGATAATGATCCCTCGTGTGATAAGAAAAGCTAATCGAGGCAAGATGGAATAAATGATACTGGGGCTTTATCCATCAGAGCTGGCTGAAAACTAATTCCTGCCATGCAGTGTTTGTACAGCCTCCCTCTCCTGCAGCAGCCTGCAGGCTGATCTCAGCTCACTCCGTGGTTTCACTGACAGGATTCAGGGATCAGTTCAGCCCTGGAATGCTGCTGCAGCTCCTGGGGAGCAACTCCTTCCTAAAACCCCTCACCAAGCTCAAGGTGCAGGAATATCTGGGCTCACAAACTTATTTCAGTTGGAATCTCAGCTTGTCACTGATGTCATCCCACGAGGGCCATTAACATCTCACCAAAAAACTGCCCCGGGGGATTTGCTCAGCAAATGTCACCAGTGCCATCCTCAGAGCTCCCCCAGACAAGGATTTCTTCCTGATTTGCCTTAGTTTGTAGATCTGACTGGTTCCTGGCAACTCCAGCTGGATTCCTGATGCCATCAGTGGGATGGTGCTCATGGACCCACAGCAGGGAGCACTGGTGGGGTCTGGATTTTACAAGAAATGGGGCAAACACTGAGACTGCCCTCAATCTATGGGGAAATATCACCGACAACACGATCAGCTCCCTTCCCTCACCTCCTGTGCTGCGAAAAAAGGGAAGTGACCCTGATTATCCCAAAATGCAAATGCCCCTCTTTGTTTTCAAGCACTTGGGCTGTGGCTGCTCAGGCTCTCGTCCCCCGAGGCTGTTCCTACACGTGTCAATCCACGGGGAAACACGGCAGGGCCACGTCAATCTTGTCAGCAAGGAAGAAGATGCAATAAAATGGGATTAAACAGAGAGGAGGGAGCCTGGTCAGCCCTGCCCTGCCCAGCTGTGCTGCTGGGAGAGCCCCCAGTGCACGAGTGGGGAAGTCAGAAACTGTCTGGGTCAGGGTTTTGATGACATAGTTGGCTGTGAGCTCAAGTGATCAGAAAGGAATAAATTAACAGGAAAATCCAGTGATTCAGAGGGTGTTTGGTGACAGGCCAAGGCAGTTCATGCTGGCTGATGATTTAACCCCTGCTGGGTTTGCATGGCTGAGTGTTCAGGGCAGGTTTAGTGACAGGTTTAGTCTGAATCTCTGCTTACCTCATCCCAAAGACTGGCCAGGGCTGAAGGCATCTCCTGGGGAAGAGTGCACAGGGCAGGGACAGGAGCTGGGTGTAGTGTGGGGATCAAGGGCTCTCCTGAGGTGGGAAACACCCTCAACTCACACTCAAATCACTTCTTTAAATCTCCACGGGTATTTTCTTTTCCAAAAGTGCTTTAAGAATGGAGTCTCCTTCCTGGAAGGGCCTCTAATTCCCTGACACCACTGGCTGGCAGCTGGCAGGAATATGAACAAATATCCCTTCCATGGACTGGCCGTCCTGCAAGGGGCCAGATGTGCACAGAGCTGGGATCAGAGAGGGGACTGAGTGTTCCTGCAGGCTGCAAACACCACCCCTGGCAGGGAGGATCACAAGGGGCCAGGGAACAGAGTGCCCCTCATGGAGAGAGGAACTCCATGAGATTCTGCTTCCAAACGCTCAGAAATGGAAAAAATTACCCTGGATTAGCCCTGGTTTGCATTAAGGATGGACTGGAGATCCACAAGGGTTTTCTAGGCAGTTTCCACTCCTTTAGTCAGTGACAAGCAGGGTGCTGGCACCCTTGTGCCCCTTGGTGGGACCAGGCTCTGCCCAGAACCTTCCCTCCTGCCTGGCTGCAAAGGCCTTGGGTTGCTCTTGTAAGAGAAAACAAATCAATTTCTCCCACTGCTTCACTATTTCTAGGAGACACCAGGCTGAACTCTGTTCCCAGCTCCCACAGTGCCACTGAAGGAAGCTGGAGGGCAGCAACCAAGAGGCCAAACCTTGAACCAGTGCAGAAGGCAAGCAGCAGCAGCCAGCCCTCTTCTCTGCCAGTGAGGTGGAGCCAGCACTGCCCACTCACTGGATGTCTAATGGACATAAAGGCCAAAAATTGCTTTAATGCTGTCTTAAGGCACCTGGTCTAACATTGTTACGTTGTACCCAATGCAATAAGGAGTGCAGATCCTGGGATGCTGCCCATCATCAAGGGGGTCTGGCAGGGAGCCTGGCCCTGCACGCATTGCTGGGCAGAGCTGGGAGCCACGGGAGGCTGCTCAGCACCCTCAGCTGGGCATCAAACACCTCTCAAAACACTCTCAGGGTGTTCTCACTTCATCACCTGGATAAAGGTCCTGCCAGTTTAAAAAGCAGAGTTTTAGGTTTCTTCTGCTGCTCTTCCCCCTCTCCTGCTGCAGCCAGCAGAGGTTTAAATGCCTCCTTCTCAAACACATGCCAGCCATCTCCAGAGCAATACTTCTGGGAGGTGTGGTACAACAGTGCATGAAATAAGCAGCAGTTTATACTATTTGAAAAATGTTTTTCTGCTTCACCTCTAACCAAGTTGATTGCATTTTCCATTTCACCTCCTTCACGGCTTTTCTCTCTTCCTTAAGTGTTCTGTGACAGGGGAATTACCATGGTTTCCCATTTAAGAGGTGCAGGGAACAAGTGAGATAATCTAGGAACGAGTCTGTAATAGGCATCCTGTGACACAGGAGCTGTGCTGGCAGCACCTGGAGCTGCTGAGCCTGCTGCAGCCACTGACACCACCCTGATTTAAATAAAGAAATACTCCTATTGAATACAGTGACCTCTTCCTCCCTCTGAATGGCTTCCCTGCTTTCCAGGTACAACTGATGCCCCAAAAGCAGCTCGTGTGGTGCTGCAGAGGGCAGAGGCAGCAGCAGCCCCTGGCACGGGCACACCTGCAGCCCCAAGGGCTGCCAAGCTCTTGGCAAAATAAAATATTGTCAATATCTGTAAAATGCACAGGGCAAGATTTATAAAATCAGCCACCAAAAGCTCTCAGGAGTTTCCTGCCACCTCTCTCTCCTGAGCAGTGCCAGCAGCTCCCTGCTCTGGCAGCCTTGCACCTCTCCTTGGCTCTTGGGCACAGGACAAACCCCACAGTAACAAAACTAAGAGCTCTCAGTGTCAATATTGAATTTAATCAACCTGAGACTGGGCTATGATCACCACAGTGTAGGGCAAAGCATACAGAGCTACTGTTTTAATGACCCTATTTGTTGTGTTTTTTTTCAGATTTCACGTCCTAAAACCAACCAGGCTGTGCTGAACTCAGTGCTGGGGTGTGACTGAACTTCTGTCTGGCTCGAGGACTTAATCCCATAAAAAGAACTGCCAGTGCCCCAGCCTAGGCTTGTTCTTCACTGAAGAAATGCTGACTGCTGTTTCAGGAGCTAATGAATTTCATAGTCCGAGAAGCCCAAGATAACAACCCCTCCTTTTTCATCTCAGAGAGAAAGAGAGAGAAAGACAAAGAGAGCAGACAGAGAGCAATTGCTGTGTGAGACACAAGTCCTGTCAGGCAGATTGTGTTTGTCAGGATGCAAGTCCAGTGATTAACGTGGGAATACTGGCAGGCATGCTCAGGCACCTCTGAACTGTGTCCCTTACCGGCTGAACAGCACAATTATTAATTAATACCTCCATTAATTAATAACAGAACGAACTGAGCAGCTAGCAATAACTGACCCTGGTTTTGTCGTGGCAGTCATGCAGGTCAGGCTCTGCCATGGTGCAGCCCTGTGGATGCTCCCGTGCTGAGGGACAGGCATGCAGGTGCTGAGGGGCTGTGACAGGGACAGTGTGAGGCACCTGGGCCTGCTCTGGGTGTGCACACTCCGAGCTTAGAGCATCTGGCCAGGAGAGCTTTTAGAGAACATCTCAGGAGACGACAGAAGAAATCAGTAGAGAGGAGAAGACTGATGACAATGGAGAGACACAGCAAACCAAGGAGTTCACAGCTGGCCTGGCAAACCACTCCTGCACCAGCAAAGCCAGTAGACAACACACAGGTGAGGCAGAAAGCAAAGAGCTCCTTCAGCTTCTGCAAAACCCCCCAAAAACCTACACAGAGCGGGGACCAACCTGCCTGCACCTGACCTGAGCCAAGCCTTGAGGAGCTCTCTCAAAAGCCACTGGTAGGCCTACATGTGCTAGGGTACTTTGGTAACAGATCAATACATCCATGACTGTGTGAAGCTTTGGAGAACTTGAGGAATGACCTCTCTGACCTTCCCTCTGCGGTGAGAATTTCCAAACCTGTAGCTGCAAGAGTTATTGCCAGAGAGAATCAACGCTGGCCTGGGCCAGCTGAGACTCTGCCTAACAGCAGGCAGGGCATTGCTCAGCTGGCTGCAGCCTGCCTGGCTGGGGAAATGAATCTGACATTCCAGAGATGCAAGGTCTTTACTAAAATACTTTATTTCCTACAGTTGATGCTACTGTGCTGTCTTTAAAAAGTTACAGGCAGCCCCAGGAAACAAGAGTGTCCCTTTCCTTTCCAGCAGCAGGAAAGGGGTACTCCCTCTCCAGTTCCAGCATTTTAGCAATTTTTAAATTTTTTTTAATTTTTTTTTTTTTTTTTTTGCTAATGGGAGACTTTGGGAATTAGCAGAACCTCTACACACCTCCGCACTCACTCCCATTTCAGCCTGAGATAAACAACTGAGATAGATTTCTGCCCCCAGGGACAGCTTCTGGACATCAGACTGGAGACACGAGATCAAATTCATCTCTGGTGCTGTTCCATTGGCTTTCAACCACCTTCGACCAGAGATTAATTTGGCCCACAGATACATTAAGGAAGGATACAAAGCACAAACGGTATTTGATATAAAAAAGAGAGAAGGGAGGGGGAAGTTGAGGGGATGCTGGATCCTAACCCAGCAGGATTCAGCCCAGCCCGCTCCACCCTCACATCACCAGGCACAGAGCGTGTTGCCGGTTACCTTTTTGCTTACTGACTTTCTTTACTGTCATTGCCGCTTGCCGCTTTTGATTCTCAGAAATTTCAAAGCCTGCAAAAGGGAACACGGCAAACACAATTCAGAAGGTTGCTCACAAAGCCTCCTTTCCCTTTGGGGAGGGGGATGCTCTGCACTGTTTGCAAACACGGAATGCTCTGGGTGCTCTACTGAAAAGCAACTCTTTCTAATCTCACTCTGCAGGGGCTGGATGAAAAGTAAGATTAGAGCCATTTTTATTTATACAGTGTCATAAATATGCCCCGGTGCTTTAGAGCTGAGCAGCAGACTGAGCCTGGAGTGACACTGGTCACAGTCAGTTTAGGGACTGTCACTGGCTTTGCTGCCTCCCCTCTGCACAAAACATCCTTGACCAGAGCAGGAGGATGCAGCCAGGAGACCCTGAAGGTGGATGGCCAAACACTTCCCTCTCCCACACGCCCACAGAGCTCCAGGCTTGACCCATGGGCAGAATTTGTTTATTGAGGGCCAGAAAGAACAGTAACTGAGCTGGAAAGACACCTATTTATGTCTAGGACATTTCAATTCTACCACAAAGCAAATGTGGGCTCCTCCACCCATTGGGGGCTAAATTAAGCACTACCAACAGCCTCCTTTCAGATTCATTTCCACATTCCTCACCTATCTTTTCATCTTCTTTTACCATCTTCCTTTCTTCTCTGAAAGCTCTAAGCCATCTCAACTTCTCCTCCAGTTTCTTGGCAAAGAATAAGTGCATTTCCTCAGTCTCCTTGTTATGCAGTTTGAAGGCATTCTTCATGCTGACATTGAAGTCATCATCTCTCCCATCTTCTATATCCACCACTTCATATTTATCCATGTCTATGCGGCCTTTGTAATACAGGATATCCCTCCTGATCAGATCCTGCAGAGGGAAAAGGAGACAGGGATTGGGGTGAGATCTCATGGAGAGCCTGAGCTCAGCAGGGAATTCCTGGGAGAGATGGGAAGAGAAAGAAGTGATGGTGAAAGCTGGTCAGATCCTTCAATTCCAGGGAGAGATGAAAAAAAGTGATGGTGAAACTTGGTCAGACCCTTCAGTTCCTGGAAAAGATGAGGAAGAAAAAGAAGTGATGGTGAAACTTGGTCAGATCTTTCAGTTCCTGGGACAGATGAGGAAAAGAAAGAAGTGATGGTGAAAGATCCTTCCAGCCTCCCCTGCTGTGGACACAACTTTTGGTGGCCAAACAGGGCAGCCCCTGGGCAGAGAGAACTGAACACCTCCCTGAGCACAAAGGCACAAAGAAATGCCTCTGAGGAGTGACACATGCCAGCATTTCCCCATGGGAGGTTCTGCTGCCCAGGGTGAGAAATGTGGGGCACAGACCCACACCAGGCTGGCCACAGGCACCAGTCTGGAGCCATCACTGCTTTGGCAGCACAGGGTGCCCGGGCCAGATGTTTTCCACACCCAGATGTTTTCCCTCTGGTGCTCTCTGCCCCTTTCTCCTCAGGGCCCATTTCCCATCCACACAGAGCTCACAGTGAGAAACCACCCTGATTTTCAGCTCAAAGCACTCCCAACCCACCTCTGACCTCATTCCACCCTGAATTTAACTTCTTGATCCAGCTCAGCTTTTTTTTTCTTTTTCTCTCCTTGATAATTATAACCTTTTCAACCAAACCTGTTCATGCTCATCTCCTTTCTCAGTTGGTTTTCAGCAATAGCTCATTTCTCTGTGTGGGGAAGGGAAAAGTAAATTCCCCATTGGCCCCACATCTCTGTGCCTGTTATGTCAGATAACAGGAGATGATCATCAGAAAACAGAATGTTAATTCTCTAGTCATGGCCACACAAGGTGATTCTATTTATTTAAAACCAAATTCAGCAACACACAATCAAGATTTCCTTCCTCTAACCACTCTCAAAAGCAGTATTTAGGTATAGTAAATCAATTTATCCTAAATACCTTTGGATTTTTCAGAGTGCCCTAAAGATAAATGCAATGTCAGAGGATTCATTTGAGAGGAAAAATGAAGGCAATGTGGAGCATTTATTTATTGAAATAATATTTAGCAGTGAGGCTTTTTCAAGATAAGCAGTAGGTATTATTTTAAACAAATTAATCTTGGAAAATAAACTCTACATCATAATGATTTAGCAAACTTGCTCATGAATCTGCCAGACAATATTAACTATCACAAGACTGGCCAGAAACTCACAGGCTTTAAATCCTGACTCCTTCCTTTGGAATGCTCTGGGCAGGGGGGGAAACTCCATTAACAAATATCTTGTAGGAAAAAAAACTTCTTCTGGTGTAGGCCTGAAATAGTGATAGTCCAAAATGTAAGAAAAAGTTATTTCAGGCTGAATAGGCAACAGAAAATCTTTTCAGTCTCGTGCTAACTTAGGAAATTGCTTCTCTGCCTTGGTGCTGTGGAGAGGCTGCAAGAGCCACAGGGAGCCTGATCAGCCAGGTCAGCACCACACAATTGTGTTCAATGGGAGGCTGGGGCTGGTTCTAGAGAGAACATTTACCTGCACCACCTTCTCAAAAAAAACCCAAAAAACCCCAACTGATAGCACATCTCACAGGAATAAGGATGTGCTCCTTCAATCAGCCTAAAAAGGGGAGCAGCCATTCCCCTTCCCACTGCTGCAGAGAACTTCAGAACCAACCCAACAAACCATGCTCCTGTGAGGATGGATCTGTTTTCATGATTGTGGAGAGATTTTTTTCATGAAGAATCAACAATCACAAGCTCTGAAAATCCCAGGCTCTGTGCACTGCCTTTTCCTTATACACACCAAATACATTTCCCCCTCTTATGATCCCAATTTTGGCCCAGAAAACACGATGAGCTATTTTTAATAGTGAGTGCTTTACCAGCTTTGTGCTTCCAGAGGCCAATCCATGGGTTTGGACATGTGTGCCTGAGCTGGCCCTGCCTCTGGTGAGGCTCCTGAGCACTGGATGAGAAGATTGCCCAGGAGTTCCTGGAGGAGCAGTGAGGAGGTAACAGAATCCTACAGATGCCTCTGGATTATCAAATGGCCCCACAGGTGAAATGCAGGGCTGGGGAAGCAGCAGCTCAGCTGCACGGGAGGAAACACCACGAGCTGAGCACAAAGCTCCTGCCTGCCAGTCCCACTGCATTTGGAAAAAGAAATTCAATAATGACTCCAGAAGAAAGGAATCATCTCTTCTCCCAATACTTTCCTTCAGAAGAAGGACCTGTCCTCCCTTGTTGGCCATGAACTCCACACTGGTACCCTGAATTTATAATAATATAATTTATAATTCACTTTATTCCCCACACAAACATCTCAGGAGCAGCACGTGCCTGGACATGGAGGACTTTGTCCACAGCTGGTTCCAGGAACTTCAGTCCACACATTAACAACTGTAACTGGATAATTTGATTTTTAATGGGCTCAGCATTTCCTATTATCATTCTCCCTTCTTCTTGCCAACACTCACTGAATGGATATTATTACCCAACTGACTCAATTTTAACACCCATAATATGAGAAGCACACTAATTATTTGATCTGTGGATATTTTATCACAGCTTTTAAAGAATAACAGACACCACTCAGCTCCTTAGTGAAGCAGGGCCCTCTTCAAACATCTTGCACTGTAATTGAGCTCAAGAAAATTCAGGTATTCATCTGGCCTGCAGCAGACAGCAAAAAAGGCCAAACTTTTGTTTTAAGGAGCTTTTTAAGCACGTGGAGAAGAGGAGAGAAATCGAGAGAGCACAGAGGCCATGAAGGGATGCTGCTTGCTGCTCCTCACAGCACTGTCCAGCACAGTTCTGTCCTTTTCTCACTCTCATGGAGTCAAAGAAAACATGAGATCAAGGAAAGCAGCTGTGAGGCTGAGGAGGGAAATGGATTGTGGCAGGAGGACAAAGCAGATCCATGCACAAAAATTGAGATTTATCTGCTACAGAAGCTGAGAGGAGCTCTGGCTCTGTGAGGACAGGAATGCTGCTCCTGGTCCTGGTTATCCAGGGAGAAATGAGAGAATGTGAATGAGAGAAATGAAGAAATGATGAATCTCTAGGATACAGCTTTGTTCACAGGCTGGCTCTGGTTGTTTGGTCCTGTTTATCATCCTGCCTGTGGCTCAGCCAGGGTGACCACTGGCTGCTCTGCACTGGCCACTGAATGTCACACAAGATTATTTCTTGGAGTTGAATCAGGAAAGAGCAAGAAAATATAAACACCCACCCAAAAAAAAAAGACTCTCAAAAACTCATCAGTGGGGAAAGGCCAAAGAAATGGAGCTGTTTAATCTAGAAAGGCCATAACTAAAAAGGAATGTGCTGTTGGTATTCCAGTATGTGAAAGCTGCTCCTCTTTTAAGGAGGCTGGTGATCAATTATTCCCCATTTTGATTGTGGCTTGGCTTAATTTACCACAAGGGAGAACAGGATTATAAACTTGGGAAAAAACTATTTCTATCTAGAAGAGTAGTTAAACCCTAGAATAGAAAAAAGAGGGAAGTCTTGGGATGGCATTCCTGGGGGATTTTCAAAAGAAGGTTAGACAAACATCCATCAGAGATGATCTGAGTGTGCTTAATCCTGCCAAGGGAATGAACCCTGCTCTCCTGGCGTCCTGCAGCTGGCTGCTGAGTGTGAGGAGGTGACAGATGGAGCAGGTAGGATGAGCAGGACCTGGGGCAGGGTGGGGATGGCAGCAGTGGCACAGACCTGCAGCCTCTGCAGAGCATCCAGCCCTGCCTGCCTGGCTCTGAAGGAAATTGATGCATCTGGGTCATTTGCACTTATTTGTCTAAATATGATCTTTTTTTACCCTACAGCTTCCACGATTTCCTTTTCTTCCCCTCGCTGAGGTTAATTAAGCTCTTCTGAATAATGCTCTGCAGTCTGTTCACGTAATCTGTACTAAGGATTCACAGGGAAAAGATGAAGCCAGAAGAAGTGGTTTGACAGGAGCACAAAGGGAAGCTCTGACACGTTACATAAGCCCCCCACAGCTCTGCTCTGCCCTGGGACCTGCCTGGGCCACCCCCTCTGCTCCCACCTCCATCACTGTCCCCTCCTGGAAGGGGGAAGGAGACTTTATGGAAAATCTCCTTTGTGGCCACCATAAGCAAAGCAAGGCTGAGCTTTATTGGAAAACCTGGAAGCTGAGATGGGCTCCCACAATGAATTATGCTCCTGTTGTAATGGATTTAGACACCTGCACCTGTAAATCACTGCTCAGTAGCTCTTGGACTCCTACTTGCCTTCTGTGCTGCTTCTCCTGCTCTCTAGTTTTCATCTCTATTTTTTTCCTGTCCCACTAGTCCAGAGCACAGCTCCTTGTGCCTGTGGGAGAGGAAAGGTCAAATCCCCCCTGAGACACTCAAGGGGAATGTCTGAGGTTGCAATACAGGATGGGACCAAAAAGTTTGGATTCTATCCCCAGCTGTTCACCCAGCTGTGGCAGTGACCCTGATCTCTGTGGGGGTCTCTGCTGTTCATGTTCCAGCTGTTCACCCAGCTGTGGCAGTGATCCTGATCTCTGTGGGGATCTCTGCTGTTCATGTTCCAGCTGTTAACCCAGCTGTGGCAGTGATCCTGATCTCTGTGGGGATCTCTGCTGTTCATGTTCCAGCTGTTCACCCAGCTGTTGCAGTGTTCTTTATCTTGCCCACAGCCCATCCTCCCTCCAGGAGATCTCTCCTGTCCATGGCCATGCAGTCCCAGGGCAGGGCTGATCAAATTCCATCATCCCATTGGGAGATGCTCCAGCCAGGGCAGGAGCCGAGCATTTCCTACCCAGATCAAAGGGGAGATTTGGAACAGCAGAGCAGCCTTTTCCCACTGGATCCCAGAGGAAAACCAGAGCCTTGCACATCATCCCTGCAGCTTTGGAGGAAAAGTGCACCTTGTGCAGGAGCCCTGCTCCAGCAGAACCACATCTGTCACTGCAGGAGGATGCAGCCACCATGGAATGGGACTGCACCAACCCTGACTGACTGACGGGGGCACCTTGGATTCTCCCTCTGCCCCTGCTCTGGGTTTGTTCTCTGCAATACTGCATTGCTATTGGCATTTTCCTGGCAAAGAACTGTTATTCCTGTTCCCACAGCTTTGCCTGAGAGCCCCTTAATTTCAAGATGATAATAATTTGGAGGGAGGGGGTTTGCATTCTCCATTTTAAAAAGAGGCTCCTGCCTCTCTTGGCAGACACCTGCCTTTCAAACCAAGACAGAGAAAAAGAAGAATAATGCCAGGAAGGGCAATCTGCAGCCAGCAATGCAAAATGGCATCACAACCAAAATCCATTCAGGGGTTCCAGCAGCACCTGAGGAGGAAACGAGCTCCTGAGTGTGTGGCACACAGGGGTAGATGGGGAGGCCTCAAGCAAGGGTTTGCATTTAGGATGTGCCTTTTGTCAGGAGCGGTGGTTTACTCTGTGCTAAGTCACACCCCACTTCTCCTGGATAAAACAAATCATCCATGAAACACAAATGCAGAAAGAGCCATTTCCAGCCTGAGTCATGAGATCCCTCTTAGGAGCTGACAGGACAGGAGGTGCCAGCCTCAGAATAATCCATTACAACTTCCTCACTGCATATGTAGGTTATTGGTGCTCCCATTTATCAAACCCTGCATATTCCAGTGCCAAAGGAGTTTCAGAATGACTGAGGGAGGAATTGTGTGGTCTGAGGACAGGGATGCAGCCCAGCCCTGTGAGGGCAGCTCCCGGGGCTCCAGGTGAGATGACATTTCTCCCTCAGCCATTCCCCATCTCTGCCATGGGATAATGACATTTATTTATTGTACAGATCAATGGGGAGCTGTAAGTAATCAGACACACACTGGAGGGCTCTGGTGCATCTCTACCAGCTCAGAGCTGTGTGGGAAAAGCTCAGCCCTTCCCATGCCTTGGGATCAGAGCTGGCAGAGCCAAGGGAGGCAGAGGAGACCCGTGGGCAGCACAGCACAGCCCTGAGAGGCACAGGGAGGAGGAGGAACAGGCAGCAGGGTGGTTCTTCCTCTGGGGATCATCACTCCATCCCCAGCAGCTTTTCAGAACACCAGCACTGCCCTGGAGCCACGAGGGACATCCCTGTCCTGGGGCCAGGGAGGGCATTGTCCTGCTGTGACCTAGGCTGGCCTCACCTCCAGTGCTCGGGCAGTTTGGGGCACAGCAATACAAAAAAAAGACTTTAAACCACTGGAGAGCATCCAAAGGAGGCCACGAGGATGGGGAAGGGTCTGGAGGGGCCTGGAGGAGCAGCTGAGGGCACTTGGTTGGTTCAGAGAGGGGAGATCTCAGTGAGGTCTTTGACATCCTCCCAAGGGGCAGCTCCAATCTCTGCTCCCTGTGACCAGGGACAGCACCAGGGAATGGCTGGAGCTGGGCCAGGGCAGGGTCAGGTTGGATTTTGGGAAAGGTTCTTCCCCCAGAGGGTGCTGGGCACTGCCCAGGCTGCCCAGGGAATGGGCACAGCCCCGAGGCTGCCAGAGCAGCTCCAGGAGCTGCCAGGGATGGCCAGGGTGGGGTTTGGGGGTGTCTGTGCAGGGGTGAAAAGCAGCAATCCCTGCAGATCACCCCAGCAGAGGTGAGGAGCTCCCCAGGGCCCAGGGATGAGGCACACACAGACCCAGCCCAGCCCCTGCCATGGAACAGCTGAACCAGGGACCAGCTGGGGCTGGACTTAGGCTAAGACTAAGCCAGGGCTCACAGTAATGCACCCAAATATCAGCTCAGGATGTGGGAAGGGCAGAGCTTTGGAAGAGGCTGAGTCCCTTTGCACTGAGGTGTGGCTGGGTCTCAGCCCCTGTCTGTGAATTCCCACTGCCCTGGGCACTGACTGCAGAGCAGAGGAGCTGAGTTTTCCAATGCACTCCTGAAACTTGTCCTGATTTTTCCTGCTCCCTCTCTTGCCTCTGCCCAGCCTGCCGTGAGCAATGAGAGCGTGGCACGCTGCCACTCTGCCATGTCTGTGGCTATCTTCAGTCATGAGGGCTTTCAACGCTCCTTGACTTTTTAAAAAAAGATTCTGAGCCTACATTTTTGAAGTCTAATTTACCTTACAGAGACCCTTTGACGAAAGCAGCCCTGCCTGCTTTCCATGAACACGCAGGGGACAATTTTTGTGCATTTAATTTAACCCTACAGCGGGCTGAGTGCTCAGATGGGACAGTGACAGTGACACACAGCAGATCTCAGTGCAGCACCACACTGGGCCTCCCCTCGGCCCAAATGAGACCCTAAAGCTCAGTGAACCCTCTGGAATGTTTTACCCTAAATATCCTTGATATCAGAAAATAAATCTGCTAAGAGTTTGGATGCCAGGGCCTGCGAGCTTCACTCTGAGCCCTTGGACACAGCAGCTGGTGCTGAGGGAAATGGGATCTGCTCAACCCAGCCAGCAATGAGGTGAAGGATGGATCCTATCAGGGACAGGGGGGTGTCCCAGCTCCCCAAAACCCCCTCACAGCCACTCAATTCCCACCCCAGCCTCGGCAGGAGTGTCCCTGGGGGAGCTGAGGTGCTGGTGCTCTGGGTTTATGTAACTCCTCCTGCACAAGGACAGCTGTGCTGGGGAGGTCGGCACATCCCTGCCAAATTATTCAGCACTGTCTGTCTCCTGAGTTTGGGAAGAGACATTTGATTCATCCTGGTGGAGCTGCAGTGTGGGATCTGAGAGGGGGAGGGCAGAGCTCACAGCGTTTGTGTGGCAATGCTATTTTCATTCCATGGATTTAGTGCAGCAGCACTGGCATTTTGATGCCTGCTGCCAATCCCAATCCCTTTGGCTGCAGAGCAGCCAGGCCAGGGTGAGTCTTTCCAAAGCACTGATAACAGGAGGAGATGGGAAACCCTTGTGCAGCCACGTCACTGCTCTGCTGGCATCTCCAGCTGCTCCCAGGGGCTTCACATGGTGCTGATCAAAGGCCACAGCAGCAGGGGGAAGTTTTCAGCTCTGGAGGTTTGCCTGTGAGCCAAATTTCCACCCACTGCAATTCCAGGAGCATTAAGTGAAGCACAGAGTGTTTTGCAGAGCATCCTGCAAATCTGGTTGGTCACAGGAGGCTAAACCTGATCCTGCCCAGACAACCACACAGATGGTGGAGGTCTAAATTCAGCTCTTTCTGGATTTCAGCACTCCTCCTGCTGGCTCCTCCAGATCCTGCTCTTCCCTCTCTGCTCCCTGCAGGCACTGGAAGGGCAGCAGGTTCCAGGTCAGAATGAGCCCCCTGTGACACTGTGCCATGATCCCCTGTGACACCAGCCCCCTGTGACACTGCTCAGGCCACGTCACTTGTACAGCCCTGCAAATGCTCACCCAACATTCCAGACTCTGGGACCATTCTGGGAATGTTTTCTTCCCTGGAGTACCCCTGGCTGAAAGCTGGAGTGCTGATTCATGATTTGTTTTCATCTACACCCTGTTATCTGCTGGCCAAGGGGCTGCTGGAGCATCCAAATTCCCTTCCATGCTCTGTGCTCCCACAGAATCCTCTTGCCTGCAGCCACCACCAGCTGGGCAAGAGCACAAGGCTCTGTCAGTGGGGCTGGGGGAGCACTGCTCTCTAAAAACTTCATTTCACACCCTGTGGCCAAGCCTCTGTGTTCTCTTTGGTCACCTCCACGCCCACCTGACAGAATTCTGGAATATCCTGAGTTGGAAGGGACCCACAGGGATCATCAGAGTCCAACTCCTGGCCCTGCACAGGGCACCCCAGGAATCAGCCCAGCCCCAGCAGCAGGCTCTGCCTGTCAGGGCAGCACTGAGTCTCTCCTGAACTGCTGAAACCCAGCCTGACCCATTTCCCCACTCTGCTGCAGGCTGGGCCCAGGCCTGACCCAAAACCTGGCATTTGTGGAGATCTGTGTTACTGGAGAACAAGAGAACAGCTGGGAGGTGCTGATGAAATCAAAAACCCACTTAAAGTAATAAGAACTGTCCCAGTTTGCAAACAAGATTTCTGGCTGGCTCTCTTTAGCCTGTAACAAAAGCAGGGTCATTGTTTTGGTGCAGAGATCACCTCGGTGTTTCCAACAGAAGCTACATGAAGAGCTAGACCTTCATGCACTGAAAGGACTCAGAAATGTCTCTTTTATCTTCCCATTTGGAAGCCCGGATTGCAATGGAGTCTGACAGGATTATTTTCTTTACTCCATCTCTGCTCTTTCTGGCTGGCTACTGCTATTAAACTGCTCTCATTTTGCTTCCCACCCAACCTGCTCTGCTCAGGCAGCTCAAGGGGAGACAGCAACAGCAATAAACCACAAGCTGGAGCTTGCACTGCCTCCTGATTACAAGAGACACATAAAGAGCACAAATGAAAACTAAATGTGTTTCATGCAGTCACTGATCTTTCTGCACTGTCAGAAAACACTAAACACGGGGCCCCATCAAGGACTGCTGGCTATTGGTGAAAGAAAAGTGGAATTTCGAGCAGTAACTCTGTTAACCCTTCCTACTTCACACTGCCATTCCCAGCCTCATGCCACAGTGCCCCGGAGGCCTTTGGGGGAATTCAAATTATTACCCAGAACAGAAAAAAGAAGATCCTCATCTGCTAAGAACCTCGAGCATCCCCGAAGTGATCACAATTAATGCTGTGTGTCACACGCCTGGATGTTAAATACCATGATTTGCAAATCTAAAGCATCTCCCTGTCAAACTCTCTCAACTTCAGGCTGATAAGGAAAGTGGACCCTGTGCCTTTAAGGCAACATTTTTTACTGTTACCATCATCCAGGATTGCCTTCATTTCTTGGTAATTACGGCCAGCATCCCAGAATAGGCATTTTCCTCCTGATTATACACATATGGCAAGGCACTGCTTGCTTCCTGCCCAGCCCATTCCCTTCTGCCTTCCCAAAAGGCAGTTCTGAATTAGGGTATCCAACCACTTTGTCCTCAAGCCCACAGCAGTGTCCCAGCCTGTGATTCAAGAAACACGGGCACAAATTCACTGGGACAGCTTCACATTGATCCAACAGCTCAAAGTTACCTGGCTTTGCAAGGAAAACCTGAATCCTGAGCTCTGCCAGTGGCTCTGGCTCAGGAACTGCAGCATCCAAACTGGAGTTTGAGCATTCAGTTGGCTGAACCCTGAAATGGTTGATAATGGGATTTTGCCATTTCATCTGATCAAACTCCTCACTGCCTGGCACCAGGAAAGAATTCAGTGGTGATGTCAGGATGTGACCAACACTGTCTCTGCTGGCAAAACCTAAGAGACTTCTCTGTAAAGCTTGGAAATGATTTTTTGGGAAAAATGATCCCACACAAGTTGCTCAGCAGGGAGAGGTGCCTGCCATGGTGTCAGCTGCAGCCCTTGGTAATCATTCATTTTCCAACCCAGGTCTCTGTCTGAAGGTGTGGTGGTCGTGGAAATGCATTCAGGAACTAAAAACTATTTCTTACAGAGAAATCTCCATAGAGATTTATAAAAGTCTCCTCTCCCAAGTAAATTGGTGAAAAACTATTTTAAAGATGGTGAACTGAGTAAGTTGTTTTCTGTATGTTTTCAGTATCAAAGAAGATGGAAGGAAAAATAGTCTAAATTTTTATTCTGAGGTTTTTTTCCTTATAGTTTCTACTAATAAAGTTTCTCTTTCTACCATTTAAAGTTAAGCCTGTTTTACCTTCCTCCTAATCCTTTCTCACAGCAAAAAAAAAATCCAAATTAGTAAACCAAAATCACTACAACCTGCACAGCCAACAGCATTCCTTACACAGGGAACACTGGATGGGCCAACAGGAAAAACTCTCACCTGCAGGGTGAACCCACAGGGGAACAAGGTTCAAAAACAGGTCAGGAAGGAGAGGAGGATGTGCAGGTAACTGCAAAGATGTGGAGGAGTGAGGGATCCTGTCTGCAATATGTGTTTGCCTTCTAAAGCCACCTGGGATATCTCCCATGCCTTCATCAAACGGAAGCATCTGTGGCATATTTAAATAAGGAGTTAGCTCCTTATTTCTATTAAAAATCTCTCTGGGCCAACAAAGAGATAAAAATCAACTATAATAATTTTTTTTTAAGTATTTTCATAGAGATTGTGTCATGATGAGGGATGTACCATACCTATTAATTTATTACACCTGAAGAAAACCCACAAATGCAGATTTTCTGAGGATTCACTGAGATGTGCCACCCTAAGTGGTTCCAAAGCTGCTCTCAGGGCTGTGTGGATCATATTCCATCCCTCAATTTTAGAGCAGGGGGTAAGGAAGGCTGGCCCCAGGTTCCCAAAGCTCGAGGTAAATGGTGCTGATCCTTGGGACCTGCCAGGGAGCTCAAACAGCACACACTACAAACCACTCACATTTATTTTATATATGGCATGTGTGGTCCCAAAATGTGAGCTAACATTCCTCTGAATTCCAGACCTGCACACTCCTTGTGGATAAAGGAAAGTGTGATCAGGATGGCAGAGCCCAGCTGGAGCCCCATCTCCCCTCCTACCCCACCACTGGAAAGCAGCAGCTGCAGAAGCAGACACAGAGGGAGAAGCTGCAGTGGGCTCTGAGCCCACAGGGTCACCGGGGGGGCTGCCACCCTCTGCCCTGTCACCCCAGAGCAGGGTGGGCACACCCTGTGCCACCTTGGCAGATCCTGAACATGGAGCCAGACACCCCCTGGCACAATCCACAGGGTGCTTTCCATGCTGGCCCCTCTCCTGCAGCACCTCCACACCTCCCAAAATGCCTTTTCCATGCAGAACGGGGGGACAGTGCCACCCCAGCACTGTCTGAACTCTGACAGCAGCCTGCTGTGAACTGCTGACCACTCTCCACTCGTGCTGATGAGCATGGAAATCCCAGCCCTGATTTTCCCAGAGTTAAGGGAATCCTCAATGACCCTCTGGACCAGACCCAGGGCAAGCCAGACTGGATGCTGCCTTCTGAATTGGAAATCCAGGGTCACCATCAAAGAGGAGGAGGTCAGCATTAAGAAGGAAACCAGACTCACTGCAGCTCTCACTGCTGCTCTGGGGCTGTTCCTGCACAGGGCTGGGCGAGGAGGGAAAGGCACAGCAACAGAGAGGGGGGAAAAACAAGCACAGACATTCCAGAAGGCAGAATTTCAGTCAAGCATGACTCAGGAGAAGCAAGTGCCACCCACTGCAGTGCCCGGGCCGGGGAGGGGGCAGTGATGCTGAGCTGAGTCAGGAGCCACCCACGTCCTTCTTGCCTCTTCAGAGGGTGCCAGGCCCAGCCTGTCCTGAGCCCAGGAGCTGTGACAGGAACACAGCCCTGTGCTGTCCCAGGGACACCCCCCTGCACGGTTCTGTGTGGCTGCAGGGAGTGACAGCAAACCCTGAGCTGTCACAGCCAGGACTGAGGAGCTCTGTCCCTTTGTGTAACACGGTGACAACGAGCTGGGGTCACCTCAGTGGGACACAGGGGTGCCAGAGCTGCTGCTGGACAGATCACAGCTCACCTGATGCTTTTAACACCACGGCACACCAGCACCAGCATCCTGCACCGCCCTCCCACCTTCTCCACGGGTTCCAGGGCAGGGAGGGGCCCTGTAAAACCCAGCATGGCAGAGACAGGAGGATGAGGCTTCAAAAGCCTCTCCCCAAGTGCCAGCACAGACACCCAGCACAGCCTGGCTGCTGCTCATCACCATCTCAATGCAGCAATTGGGCTGTCAGCCCCAGTGCCAGGTTTTGTAGTTCATACAGGAATTGCAGGGCTATCTAATCCCAGATCATACACTGCAGCCAAAGCCTCAAACGAGAAGGGAGGCAACGAGCCAAGCCAGGGGCACATGAGATAAAAGCATGAAAAGAGCAAGCAGAGGCTGGGTTTGCTATGAACACAAAAATGCCTCTGTCACAGTGTGTTCCCCACCCCGAGCATGGGGATTGTCCTTCCTCAGGGCTCTCCTCATCCTCCTCTGCACGTGCAGCCAACAGCCCCCGTGCCCTGAAAGCCCTGAAACCCACTTTGCACGGGCAAGCCTGCCCACAGCACGCCCTTAGCTGTGTCCTTACCTTCTTGCAGAGAACCATCTGGTGATCAAAGAGGAAGAAAACTCGCTGCTGGTTCCGTCCATAAGGCTGGTAAATCCAGGACATCTCTCCCGTGTAGATCAGCTCCGAGCTGCGGTCCAAGATATCGTCCCCCTGCAGGGCACAGGGAGCCAGGCTGAGTCAACTGCTCTGGCAGCTTTGTCTTTGCACCATGGGGAGAAGCAGCAGTTTAGGAAGATTTGGGCCTTTCTGCAGCTCTCAAAGACACCCCATGTGATTTCAGCCCAGAAACTGGGATTGAGGGATCATTCTGAAGGAAGGGGATAAATGGAGGGGGTGTGGATGCTTCAGACATGGTCACTACAGCTCACACTGCAATGGGGAAAGAGCTGCCCCAGGCACTGCCCCCACTCCCCTCTCCAGGCACCCCCAGACCCTTGGATCTTGCTGCAGGTGCTGGTGGCATCAGGAAAACGAAGCCCCTTCCTCCTGCCCACCCCAGAGGCACTTTGGATTCAGATTCCCTGCGTGCCCTCCCTTTCAAACAGCACCCAAAGCACTTCCCCTCCTGAAATCTCCAGCTACAAAAGCCTGGGATACACTGGGGTATCAGTTCCCCATTTCTGAGGCTCAGCCCTCTGCATTGCTGCCCCTCTTCTCACCCATCCAGGCACTGCCAGTCCCTTCTCCCATAGCTCATTAGAGCTGCCCAGCTCCAAAATCCTGACAGGGACCACCGTGGCTCCTGTGGACCCCCCCGGGCTGGCCAGACCTCCCTGCTGGCTGCCAGAGTGCCCTGCCCTTCCCTGCCTCCGGCGAATGCTTGTTTTCCTCTGCTGAGTTTTTTTTTTTTTTTTTTTTTAAGGATTCATGAGCAGATGGTCTTGAAAACACAGCACTCTCTCTCCCACTCTCAGAGAGAACAAATGCAGTCACCCTCCACTAATTGGAATGAGCTGGACTTTTTAAAAAGTTAATTAAAATCTATTTATTAAAAAAGGGTGAATTCACCACCACCTGCCCTGTGGGCATCTCGGTGGAGCACGGTGGAAGGAGGCAGGATGGCTCCAGCTGAAAGGTAAGGAGCAGCATTCAGGAGCAAGACAGACAAGAGTTGGTTTTGTTTTTTCTTTTTGGCTGTGAACTACTGCAGTTCTGGCTTTGATGCCAAGCTGGAACTGATTTCTGGGACGGGAGCATCCCAAAAATCCCAACGAACAGCTTGTCAAGGTTCAGCCAGCTCTGGGGGACACCTAGCTAGCCACACACTGCTGCTGCTGCTCACACCTGCAGGTGCCAAGGCAGCCAGGAGTCCCCACCGTCCCGATTCTGTGGTGAGGATTTCAAAGTGCTGCTCAGGTAAATGTGTAATTAACCTCTCAGCACTGATTGGGAGCGAGCTCCTGTGTCCCCAGGCCCTGTGACAACAGCAGCTTCATTAAGTCACTGCATCACCAAGCTGCAGCACAGACTCCCAAATCACCTTAGCCAGGGCTTTATCCACGTCCCTGCCTCACTCCTGTGCCTGTGCAGGCCCAGGGGCTAATGAGGGATGAGTCCCCAGGGTCAGTGGCCACCGTGACCACCCAGCAGGGTCACGTCAGCCTGGCCAGAGCCTGGGACCAAGTGATGCTGCCACAGCTCAGGGGGACACGAGCCCCAAAAGAAGAAGAAGCCTCTGAAGAAAAAACAGAGCAGCTCCAGGAATTGTGAGCTTTCCTGGCTACACATGAGCCTCCATGAAGAATATTCCCACAAGCCAATGGATGGGAGCTTTAGGAGAGGGGGCGAGCTTAGGAGAGACTGGCTGCTAAAAATAGAAAGGCAGCTTTGTCTTTTACTCCTGTGGTAGCATCTGAAGCCTGAGGACACACAGAGGGCTCTGTAAACACTTCTACTTGATTAGCTGAATCCAAACTGTGGAGTCCCTGCAAGCAACATAACCCAAAAACACCCAGATCCGAAATGATGGGGTTGGTATTGCATTTCTTATGTGGGGAAAACAATTTCTGTATCCAGTCTGTAGGATAGAAATAGCTCATTTCCCACTTGGGGTGAGCAAATTGGGAAATACAGATTGCAAAGAGTTTGGGACTGGCCCGTGGCTGGCCAAGAGCAGCGTGGCCATGGCCCTGCCCTGCTCCTCCAGCCTGGAGCCCCAGGGCAGAACCTCTGAACCCCCAAAGGCTTTTCTTGTCCTGACACAGCTGTACCTCCCCGAAGAGCACAAATTGTCTTCTCCTGGTCCCCACACAGGGTGGGGGACAAAGAGGGACATTGGCTTTTCAGCTCCACTGCCACTGCAGCTCCCCCAGCACACCCCAATCCCTGCTCCAGGCAGGAATCCCAAATCCCCCAAATGTCTGTCCCAGCCCCACGCTTCCAAATCTGTACAGAACCAGGAAAAAAATTTCCTTTTTCTCCTCCATTTTCTTCCAACTCCCACAGAGGCTGGATCATCTGTATCCTTCTGTGAGTTAAGCTAAACCCTGCTGAAAAAGGAAGAGGCTGAACTTTCAGCTGCTCTGAACTGGCAGAAGTTCAGCAGAGCACAGCAGCAGAGTGGCCAAGAGAACCCTGACTCCTGACACCTTTCCCAACCTGAGTTGTGTCCCAAAAGCCTCCAAAAAAAACCCTCCCCAGCCATATCCAGGCTTTTCAGTGCACGTCCTGCAGCATGCAGAAGGCAGCCCAAGGAAAGCTGAGTCCTCTCTTTTTCACCCAGTGCTTGGTGAGCAGCAGTGGGAGCACAAGGTCACCCAGATGTGGGCTGGCTGGGAGCTCCCTCGAGCCCTGCAGTGACACACTGAGTCCCCAGGCCACTGCTGATGTGACAGCACGGGGTCAGCTCTGCTGCTGCTGCCGGCAAAGATGTGGATCCCAGCTCTGCAGCGACCACCACGCTCTGCAGTGGGCAGCTGGGAGGAACCAAAGAGGTTGAAGAGCGTCAGGAAATAAAAGCAGGATGTTAAGGAAGGCTCGGCACTGAGAGCTGCTCCCTCTCCCCGGAGCCAGAGACTTCCCTGGGCTCAGCAACGATCAGAGCCACTGGAGATGCTCCCCTGCCCACCCCAGCACAGCCCTTTGCTGTCCCTGCCGGGCTCCAGGAGGGGATTTGTGCCCTTTCCCAGCTCCCAGGGAGCCAGCAGGGCTGTCTCGTGCCTGACACTGCTGTTCTGCAATTAGAGACTGACAGGCTGATTAGCACCCGGGGCTACGCTGACATCACAAAAAGGAACGCCAGAAATGTCCTTTTCAACAGGCTCAGTTCTGATACCTTCTGTTGCTGAGGGGGGAAGAAACAAAAAAAAAAAAAACAAAAAAAAAAAAAAGGAAGAAGGAGAAAAAAAAGGAGGCTCTGTTTCAGTCCCTGCCATGGTTTTTTTCCCCAGGAGGATTTCTCATCAGGCTGTCCTCACTTTGGAGGTTACAAGCAGCTTCCTTTTGTGGCACTCTTGGATTCACTAAGGCAGTATCAGGCTGAGGCCAGTGATTATAGATTACATAATTAAGGGCAGCAAGTCTTGATTTAAAGGACCAGTAAATAACAGGAATGAGAAGAAATGCTCATTAGATTTCTCAAATATATGTATTTCTCCCTTCATGGAAATTTAATACTCTTGGAAGCTGCCATAGTGGCAGCCCTTGGGAATCTTTTTGGTAGAAATATCTAAGTACCTACACAAACCAAAGCAATCTGTTTAAACAGCAAATTCAAATCCATCCAGGCTGATGAGCAAGGCTCTGTCCTGTGCCAAACATGTCCCTGGTGGGGATGAGGGACCTTCAAAGATCTCCTCCCAGGGAACAGGAGCCACACCACCTCCCTCCTGTGAGGAAAAACTGGGCTCAAAAGGAGGAAAGTGCTGCTGGAGAGAGAGCCTGAACTGCTGCAGTGATTGCTGCTTCATTTTGTTTTGATGTGGTTCAAGAGCTGTGTGAAAAGGCATAAAATTGAGCAATTCCAGGTGTGCTGAGGCACAGACCTGTTTTCCATCTCCACACCATCCATACAGGGCACTGGGGGAGGCTGTGCTGAGTCCTGCCCACGGCAGCAGAGCCCAGCGAGCTGGGCACAGGTGACACAGGTGACACAGGTGACACAGGATCCATCTGGGGGGTAGCACAGAGGGACCAGGAGCAGAGGGGAAGGCAGGGCTGCACCTCTGAGCAGTGTAAATCCAGCCCTGCCCACGCTGGGGCTGCCAAGGCTTTGTGGAATTCTCTTTTAATCCTGCTCCGTGTGTGTGTGTGGAGCTATTCCCACCAAGCTTCGAGGGCTGGAGCTGCCTCAGAGGGCAGGGACAGGGAAGGGAGAGCAGCAAAGGCTGCCAGGATGGGCTCTGGCTGCCCCCTTTGAAGGCAGCTCTGTGTGCTGGCTCGCTTTGCTGCCTTTAAATGTCACTGGTTTGATCTGAGGGTGTTGCACTCCACGATGCTGAGAGGGGGGAATGGAGCTGCAACATCAGGGAACACTTCAGAACTGCAAGGCACTGAAAGGGGCTCGGTGGGAGGTGGTGGAAGCCCCGAATTCTGAGCCATTACCAGCTCAAAGGACAAAAGTGGGGTGGGCAGCACCTCTCTGGGTCTGTTTATACACTGGGAATTGAGGTTACAAAATAAAGGAGTGACTCACACGTGGCAACAGCCCAAGCCAGGCTCCTCAGTCAAACCCACACCGCCACAAATTACACAGGAACTCATCTCAGTGGCTGCGATTATTCCTGATTTCCAGCAGTCAGTGAGATCACACTCTTCCCTCAAGATTCTGCTCAGTCATTACTCCTCTAAAGATGCCAAAGCTGCCAATAATTCCCCAAGTCTTCAGGCCTGGCTGTCCCTTCCCTGGTCCCACTGGCAATTTAAACTGATCCTGCTCGCAAGATTTCTTGGGGAAAACCTCTGGCTTTTGGTTAATTCGAGGATTTCTGCAGTTTTCAAATAATAACTCTGAAATTCACCACGCATGGGATAATTTTTTTATCCCATGGAGGGATAAAAATGCTTCCTAAAACATGGGGTTCAATAAAACCCCTGTGCTTATTTTCCTATTTGTTTTAGGATTTGTTTTAGCATTCCCAACACCACCTCTCCCTGCAAGAAAACATGCACACAATTGATACATGAGAACATTTCAAATATTCCCTCACTCAGTATTTTTTTGTTCGGTTGGGAATTTTTCCTTCTTCCTTAAAAAAAAAAAAAAAAATCTTTTTCCGCCATCTCCTCACAAAATACTGGTAAATTTAGAAATGAAAACTTCAGAGCAGAGAATCAGCATCATCAGTCTCGAGATGCTGAGGGAAAACAGACATTTCTCCAAATGAAATATTTCCACGTGCTGAACCATTCAGCCACTGAAATCATTCACTAAGTGCCAACGCAGTGGGAATTTGGGATTAGCTCTACCTTGTGCCCTGCCTGGATTTTGGGTTGGAAAAAGACTGAACTGGTCATTTTTTTATGCCTGGTTCCTGTTCTCTTGTGGTCAGTGCTGTTTTTGTGCTCTGCAGCCACTGGCATGGACAGAACAGGTAGAGGAAGGGGTGGTTAGAGCAGGAGCAGGGCCAGGAGAGCTGGGAATTCCAGCTGTGGAATTCCAGCTGTGGAATTCCAGCTGTGGAATGCTCTCTGCTCAGGGAACTTCACACAGACTAGACAGGCCTCAAAAAACTCTCACCAAAAGAGTCTTACACTAAAAGTCAACACAAAACCCTCACATTAAATCAATTTTTTAGAAAAAAGCTCCTAATAATAAACCACAAAATCAAACAACCCCACCTCAAAATGTATTCTCAAATATCAACAAAAACAACTCAAAAAAGCATCATACAAATCCCAACTACTAAAGTTCCAAAAAACAGTTATACAAAAGTAAAACAAAGTGTATCTAAGTAATTCACTTCTTCCATAAACTGGCTAACTCAAGCAATAAAACCACAATGCAATAATAAAATAGCACATCCCCATCTACTTCAAAACTGAACTTTTACAAATATCAATAATAAATATGAGCATCTAATTAATACCTTGGCTAATCCACAGCCAACTCTGCCTCAAATGATAAAAGCATACAACAAAATAATAACTATATATATATATATAAAAATAATACAACAACATGTAACAATGCACCCAGAGTGCAGCACTGCCTGTCCAACCAGAAATTACTGCCTGAAATCATGAAGAAGAAAGAGGATGAGCACTGAAAAGAGACACAAACCCCTCCATCCTGTACCATAGCTATTACTGTATTATAAAACCCTCAAATTTAAAACTCCTCACCATGTGAAATCACACACTTCTATTTCACTACACACCCGTGATTTTAACTCCATCACTCAAACTTGGAAGCTTTCTCCAAAGCCTCAAGTCAAAAGCAGTGTTCTTTTGGGGTCAGTGCCAGAAAGGACAAAAAAAAAGCTCAAAAATCCCCAATTTCTGGGATCTGACACGACAGCACAGCAGTGACAGCAAACACCAACTGGGAGCTGGGGTCTTCTCCTCAAACCAGAAATGGATTGGAGAGGCTGGGGACACACACCAGGAGGTCCCTCCTGCACCCCAAAAACTGCTCAGGAGTCAAAGCTCGGAGCCCTGATGCTCCAGGTGCTGGGGCCATTCCTGCAGGCCCCCAGGGGGATTTGGGGTCTGCAGTGCCTGAGGAACACCTGCACACATCTCAGCACATCCAGGCACTTCCTGAAGATCCAGGCTTTTCATTTCTCCCACTCTCTTCCTGCATTACACTGTGGCTCACTGCTGGGTATTTTGGGTTTCTGTGCATCCTCCTGCCTGTTCCATGGACAGCTGTGGAGTGGGGGCTGGAGCTGATGATTCAGAATTGCTTCAGAGGAAAGAATCAAGCAGTAAATTCCTCTGCTGGGTCCAGCCCTCATCCTCTCCTTTCTCATCAAAGCTCTGTGACTCTTCTCGATCCAAAATCCAGAATAAACAGGGCAAGGAGGGAGTTTTCCTTTGACACCATCAGATTTCTGAGTGAACCAACAGCAGGCTTTGCCATGTTATGAGAAGCTGAAGGATGTTGCTGCAATAATGTGCTCAAAATCCGAAATAGCTCAAAAAAAAGCCTGGAAGAATAATTTGGCAAGTTCCTGAAGATAGGATGGAGATAAAGAATGGGTAGTGCTAAGCAGGAATGAATTATCAAGGATAGGGCTAAATAAAAATGAATTATCAACTGAGCTAATGGAAGAGAAAAAGCAACTGCAATTCCACAGATCCTGCGTGGAGGTCACCTTGGCTTCCCTCTCACACATGAATATTCACTGGCTTGGAATGGATCTGTCCTAATTTAAGATTTATTTCCATCGAGGATCTCAGAGCTCCTCACAAATGACCCCCATTAGCTCATCCCATGGGCTGAGCATGGAGCTGATGGTCCTGTGCCTCCTGCAGAGCAGTTTCCTCATTCTGGAAATGAGTCTGGGTGGCAGTGAGAGATGCTCCCGAGCAGTAAAACAATCAGACACATCATTTGTGCTCTCTGCTCTCCCAGCCAGCCACAATCCCAGCTCTGATTGCTGCATTTATGTGTTTTATTGTGTGTTTTATCACCAGATCCAGGGTTAAACCCAACCTCCATCACAGCACTGAAACTAATTCTGCCAAGGAGGACACAGGTGATGCACCTGTATTTGTCTCCCTCTCCTCCCAGCCTTCACAGATCTTTGCCCGAAATAAAATAATTAAAGGATTAACACCTCTTTCCCGTACACAGTATGATCTCAATGACTGGAATGTGGAGTTATTTCAGACTTCACAAGTGAGGAAGCAGAGAGGCTGCTCCATCACTGATTATCTCCTCGCTGAACACATGGGCTGATGACAACAGCGAGAGGATTTACAAAAACGTTTGTCCTCAATCTGCTGCAAAAACCCTATTTACGGATTACTTCCATACAATGATTTTAAAAAAATCAGGGACAAAAAGAAAGGGAGAACATAATTTTAGTATGGCTTTTCTTCCAACCACATGGCACAAATGTAGAGACTGAAGGCCTGCTGGTGAGGAATCCTTCTGCTGACTCTGCCTTCCCTGTGCCTCTCAGCTCCTTAATTACACCATCACTACACACAGGGCTGCTTCAGAAATATCTTTAAGTGGGATGTCACTTATAAAATGCAAATAGCATCTCTAACTCCACTTTAACAGTTTTCCAGTCATAAAGCAATCACCAGAAGGATTTTCTTCGTTTTCTTAACCTCTTCAATTCCCAGGGCTTTTTTCCTAAATCTTTCCTTTTTTCCTCCCCAGTGACAAAGCACAGAGGCAGAATGCACACAGAGTTTTCCAAGTTTCACCTACCCCCAGCACTGCAGTTGATGCCTCCAGGAGCTGGAGCAGAGGCTACACACAGAGTTTAGGGGAATAAAATGGGTATTTATTGAGAGGACTACAAAAGCCACACCCCAGCAGTATGAGTGCTACAGCTGTGACCCCTGCCTGGATGGCTCCAAGATGGAAGCAAAGGAGGGGTTGGTCACAAAATCTCACACTTTTATAGGTTTTGGTTCATTTGCATGAACCCACCCTCAACGTTTCCATGTTGTTTGTGCTTAGGGCCTGAAGTTTGGAGAAACTGTCCTTGAGTTCTTAACTGGAATAGGAACTGTTCTGTCTTCATCACCCTAGCACATCAGAAAAGCACATCCAAGGAGAACAGGAAAACTTCAAACTAAAGGCATCACAATCACAAAAGTCCCTCCAGATTGCTCCTGATGAATTGGAACCAGACCCCGGATTTTCTTTGGGGCACCATTAACATTTAAGCACCACCCCGAAGTCACGATTGCGCCCGCTCCACCCCAGGCTTTACCCCAAACTGTGGAAAACAAACTACAGGCTCTTAAATAATACAAGAACAGCCTGGAATTTGCCCTTTCCAGGCTGCCAGGCCAGGTTTACTGTACCTCCCAGTCCAGGACAGAGGCCTGCCACTGAGCTATCTTGTCGATGTTCTCCAGCCTCCTCTTGCGCTCGTTGATCTGGAGGGTGACGTTCCTCATGACGGCGAGGGCAGCAGCCACGTACCTGTAGTCACTGGGCACAGAGGGAAAGGCCATCAAAAACAGCAGGACATGCCCAGGAGGCTGTCACAACCTCAGGGGACACGGGAAGGGGTGAGCCCTCGGTGCTATGATGGGATTTTTCCCATCGGGATTGTCACCACGGAGAAGCTCGATGAAAACTGGAATTGGGAGTCTGGTGACACCTGGACAGCCTCAAGGTGCTCAGCTTGAAGAGCGTTCTAAAGGCAGGCTGAACACTTTTACAGCCTCTGTCTTTGGGATTTTTCTGGTTTTAGAATGGACATTTAGTAAAGGGTTCATTTAGACAAAGACCAGAGCACCCTCTGAGCCACTTCCAGAGCAGTGACCCCATGGAATTCACTCCCACTGCAGATTTCAGGTGAACAAATCAAACAACTTTTTTTTTTTTTAACCTGCATGGCCCTGTGAGTGCAGTAACACAGAGTGAGAACAGGCTCCTGCCAGGGCCACTGAGGATGATGATCAGTCTTTTCAAAAAGTGATGCTGAAATCAATGCCATTGATTCCTGCCCTGTGCCTGCTTTTCCATTCCAAGGAGCTGTAATGTTCATTTCCACTGGGAGGACAGGCAAGGCCAGCTGCCACAACACCACCACAATGTATTATTAACTTAAGGGCTGCTATTGATTGCTGACTAATGAGAAAAACTGCCATCTTGGGCAGCTGCAGGGGGAATGGCTTTATTGATTATTGCTAAGGATTGTGCTGGTGACAGCTAAAAGAGGGTTGAATGCTGGGAATTAGATCCCCTCTCCATGTGTTCCCAACAGGATAAATACTAAGAAACAAACACACTGTGATATACAAAAAAAATATTATTTGCTCTTTTGGCATCCTCGCTCGGATGAAATCTTGAGCTGAGTTTTCGTTTTTTCTTAAATTTTCATCAGAATTCGAGGCGTGGTTTAAAATAATCCCACAAATTCCAGGACAGCAGGGCTGAGCCTTCAGCAAAATAAAGGAAAATAGAGGATGGGCTGCCTGATGTATCCATCACAGAGAGGTCTGGGTGGGAAGGGACCTTAAAGCCCATCCAGTGCCACCCCTGCCATGGGCAGGGACACCTCCCACTGTCCCAGGGTGCTCCAAGTCCCATCCAACCCAGCCCTGGGCACTTCCAGGGATGGAAGGGATTGTTCTACACAAAGAACTTGTTGTGCCTCCCTTTGTGTGAGCATGTGTGTGAAGGGAGCCTTGGTTGTGTAAGGCAGGGAAGGAGCTGAGCCAGGGCACATCAGGGTGGCCTGGAGAACATCCAGGAGTTCTTTTAGGGAAACAGGGAGGTCCCTATGGCCAGGAGGGATGTGGAGAGGTGCAGGGTCCCCAGGCAGTCACTAATGATCCTCCAGCAGTGATGCTCGTGCTCAGAGGGGAGGACACTCCTGCATTCCCAACTCCAGCTCCCTCCTGCTCTGGGAATGCTCAGGATTCCAGCAAGCTGCACTTAACCCTTCCTACATTTAATTCATATTAAGCTGGAGTAGATCTTTAAGAGGTGAACAGATGTGGCTGTGTGAAAAATTCCAATTCTGCAGGCTGCAGACAGGCAGCAGTTGGAGGGAGGCAGGCTCTGAGCTCACCCCCATCCTTCTCCAGCAGAGTGGGATGGTGCCAGCCGTTTATCTTGGGAATGCTAATTCCCTAATTCCAGGGAGAAAACCCCAGCAATGTTTTCCTGTCACGCTGTAATGAAGAGAAGACTCAGGACTGAACTTTTTGGGCTCCCAGCCCACGTCTGTGGCAGAGCTGGCAAAAACTTAGAAGAAAAAAAACAACAGAAGCAAAGCATTTGGCCATGAGGCAACAATAGGATCCCATTAACCATGAGATGAAGGTAAATAAATGGTTTGTCAATTCTATTGGGGCTGCAGTGGCCACTTCCCAGTGCTCCCTCAGAATCCAAGTCTAGATCCTTGCCAAGCATCACATGCTAGCTCTGGGGAGCGTGGTCTGCATTCTGGTTTCAGCATTGTCCTGACCTGCTGCAGGGAAAACCCACAGCTCTGCAGGAGTGCTGGTAGTGAAAAGGAAGGAAAAAAAGCAAAGAGGATCATGTTCCCCTGTCAGATGAAGCTCACATTCCTGCTTTCCCTGAGAATCCTGTGCTTTGCCACTCCAGGGCTGGGATATGGCAGTGGCTCCGTGCAGCCACAGGTTTCCTCCCCGTGCTGTGACAGCTTCAGGGATTGCTCCTCCTAATGCAAGGGGAGCAAACCTCACCCTGCCTTCCTTCCCAGAGCATGGAGCAGCAGGAGAAAAGGAGTGTCCATGGTAATCCAGGGACACAGAGCTCCCAGGCTGAGTCACCCAACTGCTGCTGAACCACAGGAGAGCTGCCAAGGCTCCTCAGAACACAGCTCTGTGTGCTTATTTAACAACATGGTGAGTCTAAAACATCCCAGAGGGAGCAGGAAAATCGTGCTCCCAAAATAACCCAACCCTGGTGTTATCACACTGCCCACATCCCCTTTGCCATGGCTCCCAAATAACACACGAAGGGTCATTTTAAACACCCTCCTGGTGGGAAGCCACATCTGAGCTCCCAGGCTGTGCTGTGAGTCCTCATGTGGCTGCTGAGGGGAAACCCACAACCTGTGGGATCCCAGA